>NC_090744.1:80242017-80249517 GCF_036898095.1 Palaemon carinicauda | reverse complement strand
ATTGAATAATCAATTTAATGTTTTATCAGATAATTGTGAGGCAATAGATTTTCCTATGAAACACACGGCCGATTTAAGTAAAACAGTGCTTGCTCCCGTAGATTTGCAACGAATTCATACAATAATAAGCCAAAATGAGTTAGGACCAACCTTATATGCTGTAAATTTAGAACACAAATCCTTTACGTTATTTTTTGACTCCGGTAGTCCACGTAATATCATGGATTTGAAGACACATCATTTGTTGTTTTCGAACTTTCCGATTGAAAAATCCGGAGTTAGACTCTCGGGTATAGGAAATAATGAATTAAATGTCATAGGCATAACTCATGTTCAATTCAAAGTCGGTAAACACACGTTTGCCGATACATTTGTTGTTGTACAAAACATTGATATGTATCCAGCTGTAATTATAGGATACCCATCTATGGGAAATTAAAACATTATCTTAGCCCCTGCCAAGCACGGCGTGTATATCAAAGGAAAATTCTATAAGTCTTCTAATACCTTAAAATCTGTTTTGGATAAAAAGGAGACGACGAAGGTAACCGTAACGTACGTTGAAGAACCAATAACTTGTCTCACTAATAAAGATATAATATACGCGACCCAGCAGAATTCTCGTTCACCCGTAATATCATCTTGCACGCAATCTATCGAGCAAAACGTACCTTCGAATTTAATAGTGCAAGAAAAGAAAACATTACCGGGATCTGAAATATTAATCCTTTCAGACACTTTGAAAACTAACGGATTGTCTGTCACACAAGCTATTTATACAGTAGGCTCACATCAACAATGTAATATTGAAGTCTATAATCATTTAAATAACACTTTAGTAATTCACAAAAATCAACATATCTTGGATGTAGAAGTTTATAAACATTGTATTCTTACCGTTGCTGAAATCAATCACTCTCAATCAGTTGCGGATGAATCCCTTTTGCAATCTATTAAAAATAAAATCAATAAAGACATTCAAGACGAAGAAATTCAGCAGAAAATTTTTGGACTTTTAACTAAATATCATGATGTTTTTTCCACTACGTATGGATCCTTAGGAATAACAGATGTGATCGAGCATCAAATAAGGTTAAAGGACAAGCAGAAAATTATCTATGTACCCTCGTACAGACTCCCTATGAAATTCCAGAATGAAATAAATGATGAAGTAGGTAAAATGCTAGAAGAAGGAGTCATTAGGAAATCAAACAGCCCTTATAATTTTCCTTTAATAGTTGTACCGAAAAAAGATCGAACATGGCGTATCTGCGTCGACTTCCGTCGTCTAAACGAGGAGACGATCCCTGATCGATTCCCAGGGCCATGTACTGACGATATTTTGTCTTTGTTAGGTCAGAATAAATATTTTACCAGTTTGGACTTACTTAAAGGCTTTCACCAGATATCATTAGCAGAAGATAGTATCCCATACACAGCCTTCAGCACAGCCAGGGGACATTATGAATTTTTACGGATCCTTTTGGTTTACGTTGTGCTCCTATAACATTTACAAGAATGATTAACATAGTGTTTAGAGACTTGTTAGGGGATATATTGCATGCCTATTTGGATGATCTTGTAATCTTTTCCAACACCTTAGAAGAACATCTACGTAAGTTAGAACTAGTACTACAGAGATTAAGACAACATAACTTAAGGCTAAAGATTAGTAAGTGTGAATTTTTAAAAACAGAATTAATATGTTTGGGTTTCATGGTGTCAAGCCAAGGTCTTAAAGTAGTCCATGATAAGGTGTTGGCTATACGTAATTTTCCCATACCTACTAATGTCAAGGGAATACAGCAATTTCTGGGTTGTAGTGGATATTACAGGCGTTTTGTACGCAACTATTCAATAATAGCCGCTCCTTTAACTGATCTTACGAAGAAGGGCGTAGATTTCATATGGTCTGAGCATCATCAACAGGCATTTAATACCTTGAAAGATGAACTGTGTAGTTCTCCTATCTTAAAATTTCCTGACTTCGGTAAGGAATTCTTCATTGCAACAGACGCCTCAGACTTAGGAGTAGGAGGGGTATTGCTTCAGCAATATGATAAACAATTTTTCCCTATAGCTTTTTATTCTCGAAAATTGAGAACTTCCGAAAGTAAGTATGCAGTAATAGACAAGAAAGGGCTAGCTATTGTTAATTCACTAGTGCATTTTAATTTCATAATTTACGGTTATCCCGTTAAGGTTCTTACTGACCATAAACCACTAACCGAGTTCTTTAAAGGCTTCAACCACAGCCCTAAACGAACTCGGTGGCATTTGATCATTCAAGATTTTGGCGCAAGAATCGGGTATTTACCTGGGAAAGCAAATATCATTGCGGATGCATTATCACGCAACCCCGTGTCATCTTGTACGGAGCCTTTAGCTGAATTAATAGATATATCAGCATCCATGCCTATTGTTAAAACGATATCTGAACAAGAAGATTTAGGCTGGAGCGCTGAATTATTACAGACTGAGCAAAGAAAAGATCAGAAAATAGAAACAATTATAAATGCTTTGAAAGGCAATCATAAGGGAAAGGGATATATAAAGTATAAGCAGCAGAATTATATAATCAAAGATAATATTCTGTGTAGGACTGTGACAAGGAAAACCCGCAATACACCACATGTAACTAACGACCAGGTAGTAATACCAATCTCACTTATTTCCATTGTCCTGAATTGGTTGCATTCAAATCCATTACATGGACACCCGGGGTTCTCATTAATGTCACAGAAAGCAAAATCATTGTTTTATTGGCTTACGATGCTTACAGATATAAAAAGACACATAGCTAATTGTCGCACATGTCAGTAAAACAAAGGGCATACGAAAACACCTGTCAGCCTAGGGACTTATCCCGTGCCCAATCAACCCTTTGAAAGAATACATTTAGATTTGTTAACAGGATTTTACGAGTCAGACAGAGGAAATAAGCACCTCTTATTAATTATAGATGCTTTAACTCGATATACAGAACTAATAGCGCTTAAAACTAAAACTGCGATTGAATGCGCTAGGAAGTTTTACGAGTGTTACATTTGTAAATATGGAATTCCACATATGATAATCTCAAACTCGGGTGGTGAATTTAATAATCACTTTCTTACCTCATTGTGTGAATTCCTTAGCATAAAGAAAATGAATACCATGATATATCACCCAGAGTCGAATGGGCTAGTGGAAAGAGCAAATAGAAAAGTTTTAAATATATTAAGAGTAACACTAGGGGGATCAGACCCCAACTGGAATATTGCAATACCGGCGGCACTGAGTACTCTGAATCATTCATATCATATATCAATTAAAATGTCACCGCATGAAGCATTGTATGGTACCCCAGTTAGAACGCCTTTCCATGTATTAACGCCTACAGCTAAACTATCAAATCCTTTAAAAGAATGTATAAATGCAAGCAAAAGTCGATATGATATCCTTCGAAAGAATTTAGAAGAATCACAAATCATAATGAAAAGGAATCATGATAAAATAGCGAAGCCAACTAAAACATATACCGTGGGTGATAACGTGTATATACAGATCGATGTGCGTAAAGGACTCAATTATAAACTAACACCTAAGTTTGAAGGCCCATTTAACATTTTGGAAACATTAACGGCCAATAGGTTTAGAGTTCAAAACGTATCCCAACCCACGGATGAGAGATTAGTACCATTGGCTCACATAAGAAATAAAAAAAAAAGAATAAATAAAAAAAAAGAGAGGGAAAGAAGTGAGGGAAAATTTTTTCATTTTATGTGATTAAAAGTTTTCTTCTTAATACAGGAGTAATTACTTATATTTTTCTCGTTACAGGTTTCCAAGAAGTTTTTATTGTCCAGAGTGATATTGTTCGCTCAGACATTTTTCTCGTATGGGATGAGCTCTAAAACTTAAAGCATAGACTTTAAATATGGCACTATAGATGAAAGACAAGAAGACGTTTTTATTACATCGAGCAACGTAGTTGTAGAAGTGAATATGCAAGCAATTTTTCTTCCAGAGAAGGATGTCACTAGCTTAAAAACCGCAATTTCAAGGTTTTCTGTCTCATTGGATGAGTTGCATAGAAGACATTTTCATTTGACTACAGAGAATTTGCTTGGATCGACATTAAAAGTTGCAGAGATGCTATCTGATGACTTGAAAAATAAGACTTACGAGACAGAATCTTTGGCTTATGACCGTTTGATGTGGACTGTAGGACATGAACATAAAGAAAGACGAAATCCGTTTATTTATGCTGCATTAAACATCTTTGGGTCTATTGCAAGTTTAGGTCTAGGAATTTCCAATCGTCTTAAGATTAGTAATCAAAATAAGAAAATTGAGTTCTTGACTCATGAAGATGAATTGATTATGTCAGAACTAAGGAATGAGTTAGCTTCGATCAATCAAATTATGGATTTAGTAAATGAACATTCAAATAATATCATTCAGATTATGGAAGTACAGGATTTGTTGGCAACGTTAACGTATTATGATTCAAAGATAGATCACATACATAACAGAATTGCACATTTCATTGAGAAATCCAAGGATTATGTAGAAGCTATCACGTTAGCAACTAAAGGTGTACTGTCGTCCCATTTGTTGCCTATAAATTACTTAAAGTTAATTCTGGAGAACGGAAGGGATAAACTAGGCTATGTTCCCTTGTTAGGCGAACGTAGGATAGAATTTTATTACAGCCTAATTACAGTAAGTGTTGAAAATAACAAGATTAGGATTACAATTCCCTTTGATTCTTCTGATGCCTGGCAATCTTACAGGATATCACCATTTCCGACTTTCATGACGAATCACTCAAATACAGTAATATCCAGTTTGACAGGACACGTATTGTTTTCCCCAGACAAGGAAACATATCCGGTCATTAAAGACTTAAATCAATTAACTCACTGTTCAGACGCAATGGATAGAAAAATATGTACAGCTGACTCATTTGAATTCCATAAAAACTTAATGGATTCATGCGAGTTAGGTATAGTGCTAGACGGTGCTCTCTCCCATACAAGTGAAAATTGTCTGGATAAGCTTTATCCCTTTGACAATAATGAGTTCAATTGCAGACTGAACAATGGCTCGTGGATACGATGCGACAAGGACGGCTTCAATGTATCATGCCCGGACGGATCCACGTCATTTGCACACATCTTTGTTGCAGCAGATGGTTGTATCGGGACTTCCCCTAATTCCATGGTGACCGGGCTAAGGACACTCATCAGAGAACGAGCCTACTTCGCGAACTTCACGTGGACGTCTACAATGCCAGCACTACCTCTCCCGTATAACAAACAGGTTGCCAAGCGGTTGATGAAATTGACCGAGATGGACCACCTGTCACCGACTTATAAGGAATTTCTTCACCCCATACTACTAGCAGGATTAAGCGTTACGGTGATGATATTTATCGCCGTGAACATCCTTGTTTGGCGTAGGTTACGGAATAGTTGGAAGCTAAAACAGAACGTTTCGCCATGTCCAGACAAAACTCCTTATTTAATTCAGTTTAAAGCCGTTTGAAGTGGCCACCTCATTCGCTAAAGGAGTAAAATGCTCTGGAAATTGTGTTTGTACGAAAAGCTGTTAGTACGCTAGTAATATGTAATTGAAGAAATTATCTACATTGCATTGTTAAAAATACATTTAAAGAAAAACTTATAAAAAAAATGTAAATCATTTTTTCTCTCGGCATCTAATAAAATATATAAGCCGGAATGTTAAAAGAAAAAAAAAATAACAGATTCTATGGGCATCTAATAAAATATATATATATATATATATATATACATATATATATATATATATATATATATATATATATATATATATATATATATATATATATATATATATATATATATATATATATATATATATATATATATGTACGAAACCGTGGTACGTGTACGTACCAGGAATTCGTGTTTGTGCACTAAAATTGAATCTTTACCAAGGTAACAAATATTTTTATTAGTTACCGTATTGTGTTAATCTATGTTTCTGACAAAGATAACAATTATTCTTTAACAAGTTACCGAATCATATGTATATCAGTATTTTTTTTGATACCATATAATCATTTGCTAGCAATGTACCATATATATGATCTGTATTTATCATACAGTTTTTTTATCTTTGCTTTGGTAATATCATTTCATATGCATTATTGTTATTATTTTTTTGATGTGCCTATTTGGACATTCGTCCTCATTTGCTTATGGCTAAAGTTAAACAAAGAATAATACTTATGTCCAGTCACACCTAGTAAACATATTTTGGCTTGTTGTTAAATTTTTTTTGAAAAAATTGAGATAGCTGGCCGAGCTAATGTAATAAATGAAATAGTTAATTATTATATGTTTAAAACACATGACGTAATATGTCATTGTGGATGAAGATGCTAGCGTGAGATTTGCTGTATTCATATAAAATCATAAACAGGATGTACTTTGCAGCCTCGGCAATGTAACATTTTTCTGAAACGTCAACACAAATGCATAGCGTGTGAAAGATTGTGTCGTCACCGGATGCAGGTGTCTTCCGAGAAAGAATGTAAAGTTTCCATATTGTCTTTAAATGGTAAGACAACTAAGCATACGATATCTGTGATATCGATAATTTAAGCAGTTCATATCTATACTTCACATGAATTGATCATCCGACCAAACTGGCTCCACTCCTGTGATGGAGATGTTTAACACTGTTGTTTTTAGAGAATAAATCACTTTTAAAGTTACTAAGATGAACTTTATTTACAAGACTTAACATCTTAAACAACACACACTCAATGTGTGCTTATAACAGTAGCACACTAATATATATATATATATATATATATATATATATATATATATATATATATATATATATATATATATAAAGAAACAATCTTACAAATCTTGTTAACAACAAATGGGTCCAGTTTGTACATTCCCTGGCTTAAATTCATTAAGTCACTGTGATATTTGATAAAAGCAGATTCAATTATATTTCTACGAGTTATATTATTACAATATAAAACAACTTTTGCCCCTTCCCAATGAATCATGTGATTAAAATTATTAATATGTAAAAACAAAGCCTTCGAGATTTGTCCCGTTCTCACACTATATTTGTGTTGTTTAATTCTGGTGTCCAGTCCCTTCCCAGATTGTCCGAGATAAAAACACTTGCAGTTCATGTAATGATATAACTCGTAGAAATATAATTGAATCTGCTTTTATCAAATATCACAGTGACTTAATGAATGTAAGCCAGGGTTTGTACAAACTGGACCCATTTGTTGTTAACGAGATTTGTAAGATTGTTTCTTTTTAATCACCTGTTGAACTGCTCTGTATCTGCTGTACTAGTTTTAACCGGACTTTGAATACTTGTTTTCAATATTTTCAGTTTTTTTGTTTACTTTCTTACATGTTCTCTGTGTTTTTAGCATTGTACCTCGAAAATGTGTTGAAATAACACGAAAGCGCTCGGTACGCCTTCTTT
>NC_090744.1:80234517-80237017 GCF_036898095.1 Palaemon carinicauda | reverse complement strand
CGGATGATTTCAAATTCTTTATTTAGGTAGGCTGGGGAACAGATTCTCAAACCTCTAAGAAATAGATTGCAAGCTACTCCAATTTTTACAGAAATGTCGTGATAACTAAAGAAATGAATGTAGGAAATAGAGAAAGTTGGTTTTCTATACACAGTGAAATTATACCCCGTCGATTCCCTTATAATTAGTATGTCCAAAAAAGCTAATTTTCCATCTTTTTCCCATTCAGTTTTAAATTTTATGCTAGGGACTAGGGAATTTAGATTATTGAAAAATATATTGAAATCTCCCCAGCTATCATCCCAATATGTGAAAATGTCATCAACATAGCGTTGCCAAACCATGTTCGTAGGTTTAATTGTTGTTAAAATTTCTGTTTTAAAGTATTCCATGTAGAGGTTAGCTAAAATTGGAGATAACGGGCTGCCCATACTACAACCAAATTTCTGTTTGTAAAAATTTCCATTGAAAGAGAAAACGTTATTTGACACGCTTAGTTTAATTAACTTAATTGTTTTTTCAATACCGAGGGGGAAGTGATCTTCGTAAGGGATTAATTTTTCCCTCAAAAAACCTAATACGTCGTTGATCGGGACCTTTGTAAATAGGGATTCTACGTCAAGACTCAAGAGTTTTACATTGTTTACGGGGATATTTAATCTATTGAATTTCTGGATGAAGTCCTCTGCATGCTTAATATGAGCTGAAGAAAAGCTCCCTAGAAAGGGAGACAGCAAGTCTGCTAACCATTTTGATATATTATATATAAATGACCCTTTACATGAAACGATTGGGCGTAAGGGAATACCGTCCTTATGAGTTTTTGGGAGCCCGTAAAAATATGGCAACGAAGGGTTCATGACTTTGAATTTTTCTAAGACCTCGATGTCTTTTTTATTATTTCCGATTTTTCTTACGGATTTGAAAAACTCCGGAGCAACAGAGTTACGGGGATCTTTTATTAGCTTTTCATATGTAGTGTCATCGTTTAAGAGTTGTTGAACTTTGTTGACATACGTCTCTTTATCAAGAATGACTATTTTTCCGTCTTTATCCGATTTTGTGATGATGATGTTATCGGTTTTGTTTAATGAAAAAATTGCATTATGAAACCTTCTGGGAAGCGGATTTTTACTGTTACTTTGTTCTAATGCATTTAACAAGATTCCTTTTAGGCAAGTTTCATCTTTTTCAAAATTGTTTTTTGAGAAATGTTTATCGAAGGCCACCACATAATCAAAATGACTTTCCCGTCCGGGTTTCATGAAACCCGGACGGGAAAGTCATTTTGATTATGTGGTGGCCTTCGATAAACATTTCTCAAAAAACAATTTTGAAAAAGATGAAACTTGCCTAAAAGGAATCTTGTTAAATGCATTAGAACAAAGTAACAGTAAAAATCCGCTTCCCAGAAGGTTTCATAATGCAATTTTTTCATTAAACAAAACCGATAACATCATCATCACAAAATCGGATAAAGACGGAAAAATAGTCATTCTTGATAAAGAGACGTATGTCAACAAAGTTCAACAACTCCTAAACGATGACACTACATATGAAAAGCTAACAAAAGATCCCCGTAACTCTGCTGCTCCGGAGTTTTTCAAATCCGTAAGAAAAATCGGAAATAATAAAAAAGACATCGAGGTCTTAGAAAAATTCAAAGTCATGAACCCTTCGTTGCCATATTTTTACGGGCTCCCAAAAACTCATAAGGACGGTATTCCCTTACGCCCAATCGTTTCATGTAAAGGGTCATTTATATATAATATATCAAAATGGTTAGCAGACTTGCTGTCTCCCTTTCTAGGGAGCTTTTCTTCAGCTCATATTAAGCATGCAGAGGACTTCATCCAGAAATTCAATAGATTAAATATCCCCGTAAACAATGTAAAACTCTTGAGTCTTGACGTAGAATCCCTATTTACAAAGGTCCCGATCAACGATGTATTAGGTTTTTTGAGGGAAAAATTAATCCCTTACGAAGATCACTTCCCCTTCGGTATTGAAAAAACAATTAAGTTAATTAAACTAAGCGTGTCAAATAACGTTTTCTCTTTCAATGGAAATTTTTACAAACAGAAATTTGATTGTAGTATGGGCAGCCCGTTATCTCCAATTTTAGCTAACCTCTACATGGAATACTTTAAAACAGAAATTTTAACAACAATTAAACCTACGAACATGGTTTGGCAACGCTATGTTGATGACATTTTCACATATTGGGATGATAGCTGGGGAGATTTCAATATATTTTTCAATAATCTAAATTCCCTAGTCCCTAGCATAAAATTTAAAACTGAATGGGAAAAAGATGGAAAATTAGCTTTTTTGGACATACTAATTATAAGGGAATCGACGGGGTATAATTTCACTGTGTATAGAAAACCAACTTTCTCTATTTCCTACATTCATTTCTTTAGTTATCACGACATTTCTGTAAAAATTGGAGTAGCTTGCAATCCATTTCTTAGAGGTTTGAGAATCTGTTCCCCAGCCT
>NC_090744.1:80219517-80227017 GCF_036898095.1 Palaemon carinicauda | reverse complement strand
GTTTCTCTTACTCTCACCTCGTCATATGCCATTTTCAACATTTCCTGATATTTACTTTTTACCCCCCGGTTTTATTAGCTCTTCAACCCTCACTAGCTCCCTTTTACATCCACCTACTCTATTCCCCCACTCTTTTGCTACAACTAATTTTCCTTCCACCAAAAAATGATCAGACATACCGTTAGCCATACCCCTAAACACGTGCACGTCTTTCAATCTTCCAAACATTCTTTTAGTTATCAACACATAATCCATTAATGCCCTTTCTACTACTCTTCCATTTGCCACTCTTACCCATGTATACTTATTTTTATCTTTCTTTTTAAAAAAGCTAGCACTTATTACCATCTCTTGTTCAACACACATATCTACCAGTCTCTCACCACTCTCATTTTCACCTGGTACGCCATATTTCCCAATGACACCTTCTACCTCTCCAGCACCCACTCTAGCATTTAAGTCACCCATAACAACTACATAATTCCTTCTACCCAGTCCTTCTACACACCTAGTTAATTCATTCCAGAACTCATTCCGCTCTTCTTCACTTTTCTCACTACCTGGCCCATACGCACTGACAAACGCCCAACATTCCCTACCCAACCTAACCCTTACCCACATTAACCTAGATGATATCTCCTTCCATTCCACTACTTTACCTGTCATCCATTCACTCAACAATAAAGCCACACCCTCTCTCGCTCTTCCCCTTTCAATCCCAGACACTCTACCAGACATTTCACCAAACATCACTTCACCCTTTCCTTTCATCTTTGTCTCACACAAGGCCAATACATCCATCCTTCTACTTCTAAACATACTTCCAATCTCACATCTTTTACTCTCTATCGTACTACATCCACGCACATTCAAACACCCCAAAACTAGAGTGCGGGGAGCAGTCACTCTCCCCCCAGCTCCATCTCTTTGTTGCTGTCTCACAGGATACTTTTACAGGAGAGGGGGTTCCCAGCCCCCTCGTCCCGTCCCTTTTAGTCGCCTCTTACGACACGCAAGGATAACGTTGGCGCTATTCTAATTGTTTTATGCCCCCGCGGCCACAGGGGGCATATATATATATACATATGTATATATGTATATATACATATGTATATATACATACATATATATATATATATATATATATGTATATATATATATATATATAGATGTATATATATATATATATATATTATATATATACACGCACACATATATATATATATATATATATATATCAATACACACTACACACACACACACATATATATATGTATATATATATATATATATATATATATATATATATATATATATGTATATATATGTATATGTATACACACACACACATATATATATATATATATATATATATATATGTATATGTATATATATATATATATATATATATATATCTGTATATATATATATATATATATATCTGTATATATATATATACACACACACACATATATATATATATATATATATTTTTATGTATATATATATATACATATATATAGATATATATATATGAATATATATATACATATATATATATATATATATATATCTAAATGTGTGTATATATATATATATATATATACACACACAAAAATAGTCAATACTTCTGAATCAAACGTTAAATTCTTTGCCCACTGGTCTCTTCCTGGCAAGAGAGACTGAAGTTAAATAGTTAAGACTTACAGTAATTTGTGAAAGTTTTCAGTTTCCTCGAAATGTCCTTACACGTCTCGTACTTTAATTAGGCTTTCAGAGCTACCAGGGTTTTAGATTTAAAGGCAATCGAGCAGGTTTGAAAATAGGATTAATTAATCCATTATTTCTCTGTTTTTTGTTAATTATTCCAATCTTTTGAATTTTTAAATGCCCCTACCCTGAAAGATATACAATTGTGATATATAAATTTCGATGTATTGATATTTGTACGAATCCATAAAGTTTGATTTTGCACCTTATTTTCTCTTCTATTCATAATAAAAAATGAACCTTCGAATTGTCTTAATTTGATAATTTACATCCTACTTTTTGTATTTATTTTTATAACATTATGAATTTTTCCTTTGGAAGTACAGTTTTGAAACTGGAAAAGACGTTCAGTTAATCAAACAAATGAGCTATATTTGTTAGAACATTTGCTTGCAATGAGTCCGGAATAAACAATCTTGCGTGTGCTCGTTTGTTTGTGGTCCCCAGTCTGAGCTAAACAACTAGTCTTCTTCCATTATTATTATTATTATTATTATTATTATTATTATTATTATTAGCTAAACTACAACCTTAGTTGGGAAAGCAGCATGTTATAAGCCAAGGGCTCCAACAAGGAAAAATAGCCCAGTGAGGAAAGGTAATATGGAAATACACAAACTATATAAAAAGTAATAAACAGTTATAATAGAATATTTCAAGAACACTAACAACATTACAACAGATCTTTCATGTGTAAACTATAAAATAAGTCTTATATAAGCCTGTTTAACATAACAAACATAGGCTGCATATTTCAACTTTTGAAGTTTAACGATTCGACTACCCGATTAGGAAGGTCATTCCATAACTTGGTCACAGCTGGAATAAAATTCCTAGAATATTGTTTAGTACTGAGCCTCATTAAGGAGAAGGCTTGACTATTAGAATTAACGGCTTAACTAGTATTACGAACGGCATAGAACTGTCCGGGAAGATCTGAGTGTAAAGGATGGTCAGAATTAGGAAAACGTGCATAAATAACAAATTAAACGACGGTGCCAGAGATTAATATCTAGATCAGGAATAAAAAGTTTAATAGACCGTAAGTTCTTGTCCAACAAATTAAGATGAGGTTCACATGCTGAAGACCAGACGGGAGAACAACACGCAAAACAAGGTAGAATGGAAGAATTAAAACACTTCTTCAGAATAGATTGATCACCGAAAATCTTAAAAGATTTTCTCAATAAGCCATTTTTCTGTCATTGCAAAAGACAGACGTAATGTGTTTCTCAAAAGTAAATTTGTCACCAAGAATCACACCGGGAGTTATTTTTATTATAGATTCTCTATCATGAAGAATAGCTGGAACAGATAAATCATTACAGCAAAAACAAACCAAGTTATCATGGCAGTGAAATATTATTATTATTATTATTATTATTATTATTATTATTATTATTATTATTATTATTATTATTGCGTTTTTTCTTACTGTATTGATTGCCATAAATCACCTAAATTAACTCTTAAATAGCTAGCCAAAAGCTTTATGATATTAAAAGTTTTGAAACGCAGTTACCAAATTTGGCTTCGTGATACTAAATTAAGTGTTCTTGCATCAGGACGATATTTTCTTTTGTGAACATCAAAGAAATACTTTTCACTTTCACCTCTGTGTGTTTTTTTTTTTTTTTTTTTTTTCAGCTGATACTCATAACAGCCTATCAAAGGCAATTCACTACGTATCGTTAAGGTCACCAGTTTAATATTTTGGGACAACAGATGTCAGTTATTATAACAGAAACAATGATAGAAAACAAAGAATTCGTGGCAGAAGTGAGGAAAAATAGTCAATTCCTTCACAACACCGACACAATAGCACAAAAGACTCCTCACAAACACTGCTAACGAGGTGAAGGATCTACAAAGCGTGTTTCTCTCTCCATTTTTTCCCCTTTATATCGTCCGTGGGAATGTTTGTGGAAATAAGTAGTTTTGTCAGAAGACGTTCGCCTTAGAGGCGGAGAATTATTGCTCCGTCGGGACACATTACTGATAGATTTCATCTGGTGTCCCTAAAAGCTTTATTCTTAACTATTCTCCATACTTCGTTTGCCCTTTCTTTTTCATTTCCCTCTTCCTCTCTTCTTGATTGATCTTTTTGCTTCTTTTATCATTTCTTAGCACTTTTTTTTTTTTTCAAATTATTGTTTTTCTTGAATGTTTTTTTAAAATGGTTTCTGATAATTTCCTCTATATATTTTTTCCTAATCATTTTGCATATTTTGTTTCATCTATGTCCTCTTCCTCCATCCCAATCTAATTTCCTTTATCTTTTGTAGCCGTATTCTCATCGTTTTGCATTTTTTAGGGGAGGGTCTATCTTCTAATAAACCTCTTCCCTAATCCTACTTGATAATTCAAATAAAGTATAATAGGGAGTAATACATTGATAAATACCTCTCCAGCTATTAACATCAAATTTAAGTATTTGTGAAGATAATATACAAGTCCTATTAGACCCCTTTAGAATTAAAACATCTAAGAAATTGTTGCATTTAAGAATTGTTGTTCGTAAAATGGGAAAAGGCAAAGATATGCATGGGATATTTTTTATCAGTTTTCTTTATTTTGTTCTAGATGTGCATTGCAAATTCACCTTTTGAATATCTGAGTTCTCACATGACAGTTGATTTAGATTCGTTCAACTATGAATATGACATAAATCTTGACCAATCTACCGAAATACACCAGGCAATTTCCTATGTTGTTAGAATATCCTCTACTTTAGTTTGCTCTCGTATCCATGTTCTTTTTCTGTCTTTTAGGATAGTCCAAACAATATTTTCTCACTAGGTCTGAGATTTAACTAGCTAATGTTTTAAGGCTTTATTAAGGCTCCAAGTTGCTAATGCAAAAGTTAATACCGGTAGGACTATCTGATTAGACACATCTATTTTTAGAGAAAGTTACATTTTACATTTCATAATCTCATTTTGTTTATCAAAAGCTCTCTATCCTCTGTAGAGGTTCGTCCATAACCCCAATTTTTGGCAAATATTATTGTCTCCATTCTCCAAAACACTAACTATCCTAACCTCAAGTGCCGGTTTGAAGAAAACAGCTTTACTATCCATAGAACAATTCAAGTAGATTTTAAAATGAAATCTCAACTGGAGCAAAGAAGAAGAAGCATATACCCATCACCCATCAAAATGAGAAATGGCTCTGTTATAGCAACAGAAGATGAAGAAAGACAACGTTGGATGGAACACTTTTGTGAGGTCATGAATAACAGATATGAAGTGAATAATTTGATTGATATACCTGATGCAGGTGAAAACCTTGATATGCCCATGAATGAATTAAGTGCGTTAGAAGTCGAGGCTATTCTGAAGAAAAAAAAACTGAAGAGTGGAAAGCCCCGGGATACTATGGAATAACTATCGAGATGATATTAACCGAAAAGGAAGTGACACCCAGACTATTTATAATATTATTTTGTAGAATGTGGCAGGAAGAGGCAAAACCTGATGAATGGGCGTTAGGAATGTTGGTCAAAATAGCAAAAAAAAAAAAAAAAAAAAAAAAAAAGGAGAACTGAATGATTGCAATAATTACAGAGGTATAACATTTACGAAAGTCGTTATGAAAATATATAGTATGCTTATTCTAAAGAGACTGGAGAGTAAGATTGGTGAAAAACTGAGAGATGAACAAGCAAGATATAGAAAAGGTAGAAGTTGCACTGACCAAATCTTAATTTTGAGAGATGTACAGCAATGCGTAGAATGTAGAAATCCATTTTTTATGGCATTTGTGAACTATGAAAAATCATTTGATTGTGTGCACCGACAAATTTTGTGGAGTCCTGCGTTGTTATGGAATTCCTCTTGAAAATGTAAATTTGATTTAAGTATGTTCATGAGAATAGCATGAGTAAAATTAATGTTAATGGAATCTTATCAAATAAATTTCCAGTGAACAGCGGAGTACTCCAAAGGTTTTTTGTGGCCACCTATGTTGTTTATCCTCCTCATGGATTTTTAATGCATTGAACAGACAGATATGGTGGAGAAGGAGCACACTGGATTGGTGATAGGTATTTTCCAGACCTAGAGTATGCTGATGATGCTGTCCTTGTTAGTAGAACACCAGAGGATTTGCAATGCTTGCTTACCAGAATGCATGAAACATCACACGAGGTGGGGCTGAAAATAGATAAAAGGAAGACAGAGATGATGAGAACGGAGTATGCAATGGAAGATGAAATATCATTGGAAGGAGAAAGGATTAATGAGGTAGAAACATTCAAGTATTTAGGAACTATGATACCAATACAGGGTCTTTAGAATTAGAATTTAGTGATAGATTAAAAATAAGATCAGATAATGGCTAGGTTAAGTATGATTAGGAAATCAAATTGCGTGAGATTACATAAAAAACCAGACTATATATCAGTTTAGTGAGATTGGTGTTATTTTATTGACATGAGTCATGTTATGACAATGAAGCAATCTCCAATAGATTAAGTAGATTTAAAAACAAAGCCCTCTGAAGGATATTGGGTGTTAAATGACAGGACAGGATTAGAAATGAAACTATAAGGGAGATTACGCAAGGGGCATATGTGGATGAAATCATGATGAGGGGTAGATGAAGATGGTTTGGGCATACTCTTCGCATTCCCCAAGGGAGATTAGCTCACCAAACGTTCAGCTGGGCTTCACAAGCCACTAGAAGAATTGGAAGACCCAGACCTGCATGGCTGAGGACTAAGAAGCGAGGAGTAGGAGATGATGAATGGAGAAGTATTGAATTCAAAACTCAGGATATAGACGACTGGCGAAATCTAACCAAGACCCTTTGCGTCAATAGGCGTAGGAGGAGATGATAATAATAATAAAAATTTATAGATTATATTTTCATCCTGCGTCTCATTTGATTCAAAGTAATGGATTGTGTTGGTAAATAAATGAACAACACAGTTTAAAGTTATTTATTTTTCAATGACCGTCTACAAGCTCAGTTTTTATTTCCATTATCAAAAGTTGGGCCAGTATTTTCTCTCGTATAACTCTTGTTTTATCTATATTTTCATCATCCTTTGCATTGTAAGTTTTGTCTTCTTTTAGTTCACCTCTATCACTATTTCATACTTAAAACTTTGATTCTCTTCTTTTGCTTTCATTTTACCCACTTTTAACAAAGGTTGAATTTTTTTTTTTTAGTTTACTAAGGTTATTTTTATGGCAAATTTGTGTCTGTAAATATATAAATGATCCGTGTGAAAACCAAGAATTTAAATGGGGAGATCTCCAAACGAATATTTCCAAATATACCTTTATTACATTATGAAGGTTATATGAATTCCAAAAATAACTTACATATCTTGAAAATATCCCAAGTTTTCTTGATGGAAAAATATTGATGCCATGAATTATTCTCAGCTTTACTGTTATTTATAAATAATTTTATGCCTGGACACTTGAAAAAGATATATCTACAAATTAACTTTATTTGCTTAAAATAACAACAAATTAAAAATGGAAAGAAAATCCAAAGTAGTTCTCTTAGGATGACAAATAATTTTCTGACCAAGAAGAGTAACACTGATGAATAGCATCAAACAATTACTTTAGCACCAATGATCATGCCATAGACCAAATATCAATAAATATCAGCAAGATCAGAGAAAAAAAAAAAAACTTAGATCGGTAATTGGATGAATGACATTTAAGAAAGTTGAACTTCACTGTCAAAGGGCACTTGCTCCCATGATGATCT
>NC_090744.1:80209517-80214517 GCF_036898095.1 Palaemon carinicauda | reverse complement strand
TTAATCTTAAGGGACCCAAAAACATTTACCCACCACGCTAACATATTACTAAATAGAAAGGAAAGAAGTGGAAGGACATACAAAAAGAAACAATAATCCTACCTAAGACACAATAATCTAAACCTTAATATTAAAGTCACACTCTTATGACACTGTCTCACATTACACCAACAGCTTTCATAATAATTAAATATACAAATAGATTGGTCCTATGACATAGACCAGTACTAATATAGATGGGTCCATTTACTGCTCAAAAATGTTGTCATAGGATGTCACTTTCATCAGAAGAGTTGCACTTCGGCTCGCCAAAATACAGAGGATGTTCCTCTTACCTGAGACAAGACTCCCTACATGCTCCAACAAGGCCACTCTGGTGCTGATACAGTAGATATATCCATCAAAGATGAAAAAGGCTCTTGAATCCTGCTCTACACCAAACTGCCAATGTCCAGATTAAGCCAGTAGTTCACTTTAACCACAGTTGCATGTCGTACTCCCACATGTAGCTTCACATGTATAACTGCCTTCCACATTAAGAAGCAGCTCAATAACAGCAGATTCTATATATAATCTACAATAGAAGACGGATCAGCAGCTCCAGGGTCTTCAACGGCCTTGAACTAGACTCCCAAGAATACTTTAGGAGAGTCACAAGTCACCTCTCCTTACAACACTCCCAGTCACCACAAAGAAAAATAGTTACAAATTTGGCAAGGAAGTAAAATTACTGAGGAAGGCCGCACTTCAAATTGCACTCAATAGATGGCGCAACAAAAATTTAAGCTTTTTCAACCAAAGTAAATCAAACACTACATTTAACCAAAATATATACCAATGTAAAAACAAGAGCAAAATACTTCAGTTTAGTTTTACAAAATTGTAAACAAAATAAAACTGAAAGCCATCAGTTCGAAAAGCCAAAACAATAAGATTTTACTTTAAAATTACGTTACGGCCTGACATTATTATTATTATTATTATTATTATTATTACCTGAGGTGGGGTCAGGGATTGGGTCAGTCATATGAAGAGAATAAGAAGTTTTGGAAAGAAGTGAAGAGAGTAAGGAGGGCTGGCTCAAGAATTGAAGAGACAGTGAAAGATGGAAATGGAAGGTTGTTAAAAGGAGAGAATGCAAGGAAAAGGTGTGCGGAATTTTTTGAAAGTTTACTGAATATAGAGGATAATAGGGAGGCAGATATAATTGCTGTTGCAGGTGTTGAGGTGCTGTTGATGGGAGATGAGAATGAGAGAGAGATTACAATAGAGGAAGTGAGGAGAGCACTAGATGAAACGAGAACAGGAAAAGCATCTGGTATGGAAGGTCTGAGAGCTGAGATGTTGAAGGAAGGGGTGTGACTGTACTTGAATGGTTGGTGAGATTGTTTAATATGTATTTTGTGTTGTCAATGGTACAAATGGATTGGGTTTGTGCATGTATTGTACCACTATATAAGGGTAAGGGAGATGGGCATGAGTGTTGTAATTCAAGAGGTATTAGTTTGTTGAGTGTAGTTGGAAAAATGTATGGTAGAGTAATGATTAATAGGATTAAGGATAAAACAAAGAATGCACTCTTAGAAGTACAGTTTGGTTTTAGAAGAGGTAGGGGTTGTATGAATCAGATTTTTACAGTTAGGCAGATATGCGAGAAATATTTAGCAAAAGGTGTATGTTGCGTTTATGGATCTGGAGAAAGCGTATGATAGAGTTGATAGGGAAGCAATGTGGAATGTGATGAGGTTATATGGAGTTGGTGGAAGTTTGTTGCAAGCAGTGAAAAGTTTCTACAAAGGTAGAAAAGCATGTGTTAGAATAGGAAATGGAGTGAGTGATTGGTTTCCAGTGAGAATGGGGCTGAGACAGGGATGTGTGATGTCGCCGTGGTTGTTTAACTTGTATGTTTATGGAGTGGTGAGAGAGGTGAATGCTCGAGTGCTTGGACGAGGATTAAAACTGGTAGATGAGAATGACCATGGATGGGAGGTAAATTAGTTGTTGTTTGCGGATGATACTGTACTGGTTGCAGACACAGAAGAGAAGCTTCACCGACTAGTGACAGAATTTGGGAGGGTGTGTGAGAGAAGGAAGTTGAGAGTAAATGTGGGTAAGGGTAAGGTTATGAGATGTACGAGAAGGGAAGGTGGTGCAAGGGTGAATGTCATGTTGAATGGAGAGTTACTTGAGGAGGTGGATCCCTTTAAGTACTTTGGGTCTGTTGTTGCAGCTAATGGTGGAGTGGAAGCAGATGTACATCAGAGAGTGAATGAAGGATGCAAAGTGTTGGGGGCAGTTAAAAGAGTAGTAAAAAATAGAGGGTTTGGCATGATAATAAAGAGAGTTCTATATGAGAAAGTGATTGTACCAACTGTGATGTATGGATCGGAGTTGTGAGGAATGAAAGTGATGGAGAGACAAAAATTGAATTTGTTTGAGATAAAGTGTCTAAGGAGTATGGCTGGTGTATCTCAAGTAGATAGGGTTAGGAACGAAGTGGTGAGGGTGAGAACGGGTGTAATGAAATGAGTTAGCAACTAGAGTGGATATGAATGTGTTGAGGTGGTTTGGCCATGTTCAGAGAATGGAAAATGGCTGTCTGCTAAAAAAGGTGATGAATGCAAGAGTTGATGGGAGAAGTGAAAGAGGAAGGCCAAGGTTTGGGTGGATGGATGGAGTGAAGAAAGCTCTGGATGATAGGACGATAGATGTGAGAGAGGCAAGAGAGCATGCTAGAAATAGAAATTGAAGGCGAGCGATTGTGGCGCAGTTCCGGTAGGCCCTGCTGCTTCCTCCAGTGCCTTAGATGACCGCGGAGGTAGCAGCAGTAGGGAATTCAGCATTATGAAGCTTCATGTGTGGTGGATAACGGGGGAGGGTGGGCTGTGGCACCCTAGCAGTACCAGCTGAACCTGGTTGGGTCCCTTGACAGGCTGGGAGGAACGTAGAGAGTAGAGGTCCCCTTTTTGTTTTGTTTCATTTGTTGATGTCGGCTACCCCCCAAAATTGGGGGAAGTACCTTGGTATATGTATGTATGTATGTATGTATTATTATTATTATTATTATTATTATTATTATCATCATCAATATTAATCAAATATCTTTATTTCTATGAAATTTTTATTATCAAATTTTTCTTCTTCTTCTTCTTCTTTTTCTTCTTCTTCTTCTTCTTCTTCTTCTTCTTCTTCTTCTTCTTCTTCTTATTAATATTATTAATATTATTATTATTATTATTATTATTATTATTATTATTATTATTGTTATTACTATTATTATGTTCTTCCTAGGTCGTAGAATATATCACAATATCGTCGAGATATTGGCCTACTCCTTCAATCTATCCTAGAAAGGTAGATGGTGTGTTCATTAGACTAAATGGCACAAAGGTGTATTGTTATAACCTAAACTGCGTTATAAAAGCTGATAAAAATTTTGCGTTCACATCCAAAGAAAGTTGGTAGCAGCCTTTTAATAAGTCAATCTTTGAGACGAACCTCGCTTGTCCAATGTTGTCGAGTAGTTGGTCTATGAATGGCAATGGATAATTATCGGCCACACTGATGGAATTCAACTTTTACAAATCCATACAAATCCAGAAGGATCTGCAAGTTTTTTTTCATGAGCAAACATGGAGAACTTTGATGGCTAGAACTTTTCTCTGCTAATCCATTTTGTAACAAAAAGTCCAATTCTTGGCTATTCAGCAACAGTCGGTAACCGCTTTCTCTTGAACGGTCTTTCCCTGCTTTTGAGGTCTATATCATGCCTCGTGAAGCTCGTTCGTTTTGGAACGTCCGCGTCAATCTCAGGAAACTTTTAATCAATTGGCTTAATTCATCTTGCTGCTCCATTATTATTATTATTATTATTATTATTATTATTATTATTATTATTATTATTATTATTATTCTTATCATTATTATTATTTGCATTATTATTATTATTTTTATCATTATTATTATCATTATCTTATTTATATTATTATTATTATTATTGATTATTATTATTATTATTATTATTATTATTATTATTATTATCATTATTATTATTGTTATTATTATTATTATTATTATTATTATCATTATATTATTATTATTATTATTATTATTATTATTATTATTGTTATTATTATTCGTTACAGATGCTGTCTGACCAAAGATCTGGCAGTAATTATAGTGTTTTGGAAGCGTTTTAAACGTTATAGATGCCGTCTGAGTATAGATCGTGGAGTAATTTTAGTTTTCTGGTTTAAATGACTCAATTTCTCTTCCAAGCTCCGAATGATGGACGAATTATTCACTTTGCTTGCAACCTGTACCTCATATTCATCATCGTCTTCCATGTATGGAACAGTTTGCTCCATACACACCTGTGAAGCGTTGGTCTCATTTCTGTTTATGTATGGTTTCCTTTGACTTTTCCATCTTGGGATTTTGATAATGTAGGTCAGGTCACTGATCTTCTCCAAAATCTGGAATTGTCTTTGGAACTTGTTGGTGTGTGGGAATCTCCTTATCAGTAAGAGAACCAACACCTGTTTTCTTATTGCGTCCTTACTTTTCATGTCAAACCTTTTCTTCATTTTACCTTGACTGGTTTTCATGTTTTCTAGGGAAAATTCGCTCATCTCGTTATTCCTTTTCCTCAAATTCTTGACATTTTTCCATCCGCATCCTCTCGATCCTTCCATTTTTCTCCTAACATTTTAATAGGTCCTCGTACTTCTCGTCCAAACACCATTTCATTCAAGCTGCACACGATGCTTTCTTGATAACCATTGCATACCTCATATAACATCAACGGCAGTCCGATGTCCAATTCTTTTCCTGTTTTGTTGCAGTACTTTGCTAATATACTCTTCAGGGTTTGAGGAGATCTCTCTAATGCAACTTGGGTCTCTGGGTGATAGGCAGTAGACAGTGGTTGTTTCATATCCAACAGTTTCAATTCACCGTTTAACCTATATTTCACCGGGTCAGTTAAAAAATATATGTTG
>NC_090744.1:80197017-80202017 GCF_036898095.1 Palaemon carinicauda | reverse complement strand
TCTCTCTTATTTGGAATGTATAGTGGTAAGTATCAAAGTAATTTCACTCTTCACAAAGATAGTGATAATAGACTTATTACAATGTTTAGAGAAGATGATAGAAAGTGCTTTTCCACTTCAATCTACTTGTTTATAAAAAATGAAATTTTATGTCATATGTTTCCTATTTATCTTTAATTATTGTTATTGTTAATATTAATTCAGCAATGGCCATGGGGAAGAAATCCTATGTCTCTAGAGGTCGGCAATTTTAGATAGAATATTGTGATAGAAAGTATTTGCCTAACATTCTTCCAAGATCTGCACTAAGGCTACATCATAGGAATGGCATCTCCTGAGCAACACCGTTATAAAATAATATGAATCACTTTTAGAATAGACTAGATATAATATATTGGTAAATTTCATAAAATCTGTTTTGGAGAAAGCAGGGGATGGAAAATTGTCATTTTTACATGCATTAGTAAACAAGAAGATAGTGTTTCAATCTTCTGCCTCTAGGAGGCCTGCAAACATCTGCTCTAATATTCCCTTCAATTCGAACCACTAAAATAAAACTAAATAGTTGTACTTTTATCGAGACCAGAAGATCACTGAAGGTCCAAAGCCCAACATTTATAGGTTTAGAGTCTAGACCTTTTCAGGATACACAAATCTGTAAGTAATTAAAAATTATAGTTGCATAGACGGATATTTTACTGATAATACAGACTTTTATATCTTTTATTTTACCCATTGGATCAATTTGGATCCCACTCATTTCACCCTTTGCATAAAGTGTGTAATAAATCAGAAAATAATAAAATGCAAAGAATTCAAGAGACTTATTGTAAAGGAGGAGATAGTCATAAGGCCTTTTTAATCCAGGAATTACTCTCTTTATAAATAAAAGTGAGAAGAGACAGCCTGCGGGTGTAACAAGCTCTCTTATTAAGAACTTTGACAGTTGAGGACTGCATTTTTTCTCTGAATCTTGAACAGAGCCTGGTAATATATTGTACGCGGAACTCAATATCTTGAATATATACTAATTAATTACCTAATCACTTTTTTTTTAGTTTATCAAATAAATGTTTCAAACAGCACAAAATAATCTAATTCAAGTTTTTTCTCTTAGAAATTTGCTTATTTTCTTTCTGGAGTTATGATTCACTCTGAGTATAACAGTATGAACTAACAGTCTCTCATCGGCAAAGTAGATAAGAACTATGATTTTATCATTGGAGCTTTTTTCCCTCTCCTTCATCTCTCCCGTCTATCTCCCTAACTTTCATTTCTTAAAGGATTCCATAGAGTTGCTGGATCCACTCGTGACGAGAGACCTCCTAAACACCCTCACCACCTACCCCACACATACCCTCACACTCTGCCACCCACTCAAAAACAGACATACATGCTAAAACCATATTTCTTTCATGCTGACCCCGAGGCAAGAGGTTTCTTTAAAGAAGTTCACCAAAAGGAATTTCAAAGAGGGGTTTTCCGTCGTAAACATTCAAGGAATACTCGACCTTCCATTTTTTCCCTCTGACATGTCTTTATATCTGAACAAACAATGAATTTCCGTTGTTTTTATAAAATGGATTTTAAAGTTGCCCCATTAGATTTACTTTTGAAAGCGTATATGATACTGTAGAATACTGTATCTTAAATGGCATAGTTATAGTTAAAATATATTGTTTTAAGATTTGATTGTAATTCCCAAATGACTAGTATGGTGAGTTTAAAACCACTTGATATTTTTGCAATATGTCATTTGTTGAAAACATCCATCTGTTGACTGGTTCCGCAACTTTTATGACGTCACTATCATTGTATTGTTATTGGTGTTCAATAGATACTTTGTGGTCTCCCCCAACTGAAGTTTCGTTTTGACTGTATAGATATCTAGTTTTAAGCTGTATGTTATTTACATTACGTACAGTATATGAACATTAATGTACAATTGCTTTATTACTATTTTGTAGAAGAATGATATTTCCATTTATCTTTTCCCATTACACTTACTGTAGGACCACTTTTTCATTATGCATCGTGGCAACAATGTAATTATATGTGTCAATATTGCTTTTCTTTCCACCATGTGCATATAGTGGTCAGTCGTTGTTCAGTGGTCACTGTAGTGACAAGGAAGGACCTACTTTCCGCTGCTGTCACATTTATGTCCTTTTATCTTCATTATACAAGATTTTAAAGAACCTATCAGTTTAACTTGTCTCCCCCCATTCTATTTATTGCATGGATGTATGTGGCAGTATCACACACAACTGTAAGCTCTTCTTTCTGAAGAAACATGTGGATATGAACCTATATTTTGAGTAATATCTTTTACTTTGGAAGACAGTTTATTATCTTCATACAAACAGCGATCAGGTGATAACAATAAATATTAGAGAAGACCATTAAAACTGGACTACCTTTCTTAGGCCTTGTATAACTCCATGTCATGTCATATTGGCGGGTCTATAATCTGGTTTATGTTTGAAATTTAGTCATGTCAAATTAAAATTTTGTTAATTTTAAACATTGGCTAATAACATTTAGAAAGTTTCAAAGGGACTTTTCACTTTATTGCGATTATATGCCTAGCGCAATGCATTTCAATTAAATATAGAAAATTATACCACTTTCTTACGTGTATATATATCTTTGTGAAACCTCTTCAGTTAGGTTCGAGAATTAAAGTACTTTTTACAGCAATTCTCACGTCAGATTAGTTCACTAGTATATTATGGAACCAACTGTCTAGATCCAGCAATGGGTTCCAGACTTCAACTCTTGACCAATCGAAACAATCGAACGGTCATATGATCGTTCTTAATTTAAAGAAAGTGGTAAAAAGGTAATAATACAGGGTTCCTGAAAGGAACCACATTTAATATTAGTATTTCTCAAAATAGCAAGCCTGGGAGGAATATTAATTCGAACATTAAATTCTTACTGCGGTGTTTGTATTTTATCTATGACCTTGGCTTCCGTAAACAAAATTAAAAATAACTGGACTACAACCAAAATAAATAATACACTGATCGAGAAGAGAAAAGTGGCGATATACAAATAAAAAGCCAGACTATAATTTCCATCAATAATGCCCAAAACTAAACAATAATATGAACAAAATGGATAGGAACATCAAAAATTGCTTAGACAAACACCAACGATATTCAATAAAGAACAAAACAAGCAACCGCTAGTTGAAAACACCGTAACTAAAGGTCTTCTAAGAGAAAGTTTATTTCCATTTTGAGGCAAGTTAATTTATCGAGGACAGGCACGATAACTTAGTCAAAACTAATAAAGTTACTAAATAATTTCAGTAACTTCAAGTTAAGTGAAGTATATTTCTACGGTCAACTATAGAAAACCATAGATAGTGTGAAATCTACTGTAATATTTTATTCCTTTAATAATTAACTTAGCATAGAAAATAGTAAAACAGTATCAACAAAATAAAATAATAGCTACTAAACATAACAATAACTATATTTAAGAATAATCCTAATATTTACAATAATTTACAAGTATCATAGTAATAGTATGAATAGTAATTTCCAGAAACTCATCATTATGTTATATAGGCTTGAGATTCTCTATAATGTGTGACTCAGGAGATGACAAGGGTCAGAGCTGAATTTTTAAGGAGTTTCCAGGAAGTGATTAACTGGAGAGATGTGGCGGGTTGTATCCGACACGAGGAGGTTTAAAAAAAAAACACCTTTTTTGGCCATATTTTTACGTACGTATTAGCTGCGCGTGATATCGACCTGTGAGACCTTAGTTCTGTGTGTGCAGTGGTCGGATCAGGATGCATTTCACTGCTGCTTTTTTCCTTGTGACATTTCTGTGATACCCTCGGGTCGAGTTCGACCCATACATACCTCATCAAGGTAAGTTGTGAAATATCAAAGTTTTTATATATTTATCGAATGTGGATTAGTGTTTATGCCTCTATAAAAAATGACTGTTGTAAAGTGTTTGTCAATGTCTTGTACCCCATAAGCGTGACCTCGGTGCGGGCTGAGTTGCCAGAAGTTGCGGTGTAGCGTATTTTTCTGTAAAAGTTGTTTTTAATTTTTTTTTATTTTTTCACTATTCATCGATATAAAATGGCAAAATGTCAAACTCTTGGCTGCGATCAGATCAAATCTCTTCTCCTTCAGCTAGCGAGTGATTTTGGAGGTAATTTGGAAGTCGCTGACATCTCAGATGTCGATGAGCACGATGTAGCTGAGTTAGAGGGAAGTTTGGTGGGGAACAATGGCTCAAGTGTTGATGAGGAGATATTTCCCTTTCTGAACACGGAGGGTGAGGGGGATGATGAGCGGGCTAGTTCGTCGGCGTATGTTGAGGGGAGTAGTGCGTCAATGTTTACACCAACATCCCCCTTCTTTGCGTCGACCTCACGTGCTTCCGACCCCACCCTCAGGCGGAGTGGCTTACCACGTTGGAGGAGAGGAGTAGGAAGAGGAGGAGGGGTGAACTCCAGCCAGCCAGTGGAGCGCCTATATGTCTCTTAGTGGAAGCCGAGGTCGAAGGTCAGGATGGTTCGATCTAGTACAAGGATCCCAACCCAGCTCTTCTCCCAAGTACACATCCCGCATTGAGCAGGGAGGCCCGACGTTCTCTGTCTCGAGTGCTAAGTGCGGGGTTGACCTTTCCTCTTTGTTCCTGGATGAAGAAATCCTTGAGGAAATCATTGTTCATTCCAATATTTGCCTTCTTCTTTTCAGAAGTGAATATCATCAGAAGGGTAATAATATCCTGATAGATATTGAATTAAGAGAGCTAAAGTGGTTCATTGGGATTTTGGTAATGTCAGCAGTAAGAAAGGACAACCACACTACCTCGAAGGACATGTGAGATGTCGTGGAAGGGGATCCTTTGTACCTCTGTACTATGACCGAGCAACGATTTGCCTTGCTAATTCGTGTGCTCCAGTTTGAAGACACAACCACTAAAGCTGAGAGGGTTAGAGAGGATCGCCTCACCCTGATCAGGAT
>NC_090744.1:80187017-80194517 GCF_036898095.1 Palaemon carinicauda | reverse complement strand
GGAAATGAAGTGAGTGATTGGTTTCCGGTGAGAGTGGGGGTGAGACAGGGATGTGTAATGTCGCCGTGGTTGTTTAACTTGTATGTTGATGGAGTGGTGAGGGAGGTGAATGCTCGAGTGCTTGGCCGAGGATTAAAACTGGTAGGCGAGAATGACCATGAATGGGAGGTAAATCAGTTGCTGTTTGCGGATGATACTGTACTGGTAGCAGACACAGAAGAGAAGTTTGACTGACTAGTGACAGAATTTGGGAGGGTGTGTGAGAGAAGGAAGTTGAGAGTAAATGTGGATAAGAGTAAGGTTATGAGATGTACGAGAAGGGAAGGTGGTGCAAGGTTGAATGTCATGTTGAATGGAGAGTTACTTGAGGAGGTGGATCAGTTTAAGTACTTGGGGTAGTTGTTGCAGCAAATGGTGGAGTGGAAGCAGATGTACGTCAGAGAGTGAATGAAGGTTGCAAAGTGTTGGGAGCAGTTAAGGGAGTAGTAAAAAAAAAGAGGGTTGGGCATGAATGTAAAGAGAGTTCTATATGAGAAAGTGATTGTACCAACTGTGATGTATGGATCGGAGTTGTGGGGAATGAAAGTGATGGAGAGACAGAAATTGAATGTGTTTGAGATGAAGTGTCTGAGGAGTATGGCTGGTGTATCTCGAGTAGATAGGGCTAGGAACGAAGTGGTGAGGGTGAGAACGGGTGTAAGAAATGAGTTAGAGGCTAGAGTGGATATGAATGTGTTGAGGTGGTTTGCCCATGTTGAGGGAATGGAAAATGGCTATGTGCTAAAGAAGGTGATGAATGCAAGAGTTGATGGGAGAAGTAAAAGAGGAAGGCCAAGGTTTGGGTGGATGGATGGTGTGAAGAAAGCTCTGGGTGATAGGAGGATAGATGTGAGAGAGGCAAGAGAGCGTGCTAGAAATAGAAATGAATGGCGAGCGATTGTGACGCAGTTCCGGTAGGCCCTGCTGCTTCTTCCGATGCCTTAGATGACCGCGGAGGTAGCAGCATTAGGGGATTCAGCATTATGAAGCTTCATGTGTGGTGGATAATGTGGGAGGTTGGGCTGTGGCACCCTAGCAGTACCAGCTGAACTCGGTTGAGTCCCTGGTTAGGCTGGAGGAACGTAGAGAGTAGAGGTCCCCTTTTCTGTTTTGTTTCAATATATTTATGTATATATATATATATATATATATATATTTATGTATATGTATATATATAAATATATATATATATCTATATCTATATATATATATATATATATATATATGTATATATATATATATTTATATATATACATATATATGTATGTATGTATATATATTATTTTCTATCGTATTTAATATTATTGGTATTTAATTCTAGATTCATTTCCTCTACTTACGGCATAAAGCTGGTATTGGCATCTGATGCAGACACGCACTACATGTGTAATGCTATAACATATCTTGGAAACTACGTAGACAAGGAGCCGAGAGGAACGTGTCTTGGAGAAATGTTCACGATGAACCTTGTGGCCCCTTTTCATCACAGGGGCCGCACAGTGATAACGGATAATTTCTTCACGAGTCTTCCACTTCTCTTGACATTCGAGACAGAAAGCATGTACTTGTGCAGCACCATTCGACAGAAACCTTTCATTCCCAAACAGATTTCTCAGAAGGTGCTTCCTATCAAGGACTCAGTGGCTGTGTTCAGTTATGAACACAATTTGACCCTTCAATATCAGCAAGTTAATAGAGCTATGAAGGTCATGTCGTTGAGTTTTCTTCATCATGATCCTTCTGAGATCGAGAAGAGGAAAAATGACTTTCAATTGTTCTATAGCTCGAAGAAGGGGGATGTAGACACATTTGATCAGATGTGTGCTACATCCAATTTTATTCGTAAGACACGACCCTGGCCACTGTGTCTCTTTTATGGGATACTGAATATAGTAATGGTAAATTCCAATATTCTGTACACATTCATTCCATTCTCCAAGCCGATGCTAAGTCGAACTTTCCTCAAGTTGCTTCGTCAACTAATGCTTGACACCTTCAAGCAAAAATCTAGACCTAGACTTTACATTCCCTTTGGCTACATCAAGCTGCCGAAAAGGGTTAGTTGCCATAGCTCACCATCCAAGGACGATCACAAAACGAACACAGCCTGTTTGAAGTGTCACAAACCTGTATGTCTGCAGCACCAAACTGTGTTGAGTCCAGAATTTGTTTGATGGTTGTTTTAGGTAAGAATATAAATAAATATTCGTATTTTTGACCTTTCAATAAGTCATGAAATTGCATATACATTGTTTTTATAAAATAGTTTATAATTTTCCCATTTTTGTAAATTTTGACCTTTATGAGAACTTAATTATGATCATTATTTAAATTTTTTGTTTATTACAAAATAATCTATAAACTTCATTCTAGCTACAATAAAATTTTTATGCAAATCCTCGAACAATTATTTAAGTAAATAAATCGCTGATATAGACATATCCTTTTCCATTTCAGGTAGCAGATTTGGCCTTACGAGGTGGTGTGGTTAGTGGCCATTTTATGAGCATATCCGAGAGGTAAGCGGGCATAGCTCTATGTATTCTTCTTTTTTTCATAAAGTTTCTGATATTTTCATGCAAATATTCCATGCTCAGCAATGGATATGAAGATTTTTCTTCGAAAAAATTAAAAATAAAACTCAGAAAAAAATTCTCGTTTTCATAACACTAAATAATATCCAAGTGCAGATTATTTTGCACATTCTTGTTGTACAATAATGAAACAATATCCTGTAAAAATTTCAGCCACTAACTACTTTTGTTATTTACCTACCCAAAATAAATGTTGAAAAATTCTCAAATAAGTGCTTATAATAGTTTTTGTTTATTTCCATATTTAGATTTTAGGTGATTATTTTTGTAAAGTCATTTTTTTGTATACTGATTTATTTTTACTTATTTGTAATAAATACTTATTTAGGACTTAGCTTTTATTTACTTCTTTTGAAGGTTATAATATTCTTTGGTTTATTTTTTTTTATATTTACAAGGTTGTGATTTAATTTGTAAATTAATTTTTTATGATTTTTTTTTTTGGGGGGGGGGGGTCCTCGGGTCGAGGTCGACCCATCGAAACCTATTAAGGTTGTCAAATAAAGATACCTATCCAGGGTTAAATGTAATAGATGATAATCTGGAACACAGCTTATAATATCAGATCTTCCAGAAATTCTTTGTCTTCTTCTAAAGATTGGTAGAGTTGTAAATGAAATATGAATGCTAGGTCACATCAGGTGTCACAAAATGTCTCCACTAAACCACCCTTAACCTAATGATTACTGAAATAGTCTCTCTACTGAATGAGGCAGTGGTTTTCTTTTATATGCACCAAAAACGTTTTCTCGAAAGTTCAGGGGTAAAGTATATCACACAATAGTGCCTAGTGCTTAGTTTATTCTGGCAACGCAAAATAAACTACGAAAATAGACTAGATGACCTTCATGGATACGATATCTCTGAGTTACAAATGATTACAATAAATCAATCTTAACATTAACTTTGAATATATAAAATTAAATAGATCTCAGAGTTTCTATAACATAATAACAGTAGATATATTTAATATGCATATGTAACATTTAAACCAAGGTATCGGCATTAATTTCTTTCTTTAATATTTTTTTAAATAACAAATCTTTTTTAATGAGTAGTTGATTCAGTTGACAACATCCTTCCTTTTTCTTTTTTCACAAGTGTTTTATTGTGTTAGCATCCCTGTGTTGTGTTAATTTTAGTCTACAGTAAGTGTAAGCTCATCTTAGCTTTCAGATATGCATTTGTAGGTAGCAGGTTGGCCAAGGCACCAGCCACCCATGGAGATATACTTGTAACAACATTGGATCCCTCTCTGGTTATACCTCATTTTCCTTTGCATATATGTACACTGAATAGTCTGGCTTGCCATTGTTCTCTGGTATAAAGCAGTGTCATAGCCTCTGTACAATAGTCTTCCACTTTTTAGATTAGTTCTCTTGTCTGAGGGTACACACAACCACAGTATTCTGTTTTCTTATTTGCTTCCCCCACTGGACTATTTTCATTGTCGGAGCCCTTGGGCTTACAGCATCCTGCTTTTTCAACTATGATTGGGGTTTAACAAATTATAATAATTAGTGAATCAAAGTAATATGAAATAACAACGAAGACAATTCCCTGTTTCCTTCCTCTGTGAGACAAACGATCTTTAACTAAAAGAAAAGTTGTGATAATTTCGGAGAAAAACGGTTCCTGAATTCGTTATTAAAAGAATTTATTAGATATTTATTCTAGATTTTAGCATATATGAACTTTCATCTTTCTGGGATTTTGAGATGTAAACTCTTTAGCCGGGGAGTTGGGTGGGTGGAGGTTGTTAAATACAGGCTCTTCATCCGCTTAACAAGAATATTGAATCGAATCTTTCGTTTTGAACATTGATTATGTGTACAGTTACTATGGTAGCATGTTTGCTTTATTGTGACCCATTACCACTCGATAAGGATTCCCCTAATATCAAAAATATACAGGAAAAATATATAGGGTAAATTGGAATCAGACTATCCCAACATGGGCGTAATTGTTCGAGTAAGTATGGAATAATATACTTCTATATATGCACACACGCTCAATTGATCAGACAAAAGCCTACCTGCACAATCATACACATGCATTTATATGTAACTTCCTGATAAAGTGATTTACAAGGACTCTCTCTGTTCTAGTTTTCACAATTATTTGCATATATAAAACTTTCATAAAAAGTTAAATTCAGTCGAGTCTTCCAAAGGAATACTGAAATAGACCGAATAAACTTATAGTAATATGTAAATTTTAGTCATGTTTAAACACTAAACTTATAAGATTTAAGAAGCAATATAATGCTAAGCGATTTTGATAAAGCCATCCGGCATGTCTAATTAATAGCTGTGAAAAACTAAAATGCTTTGATTGACCCTAACTCCCGCGGTCATGGGAAGGAATCTCTCAGCCAAAATCCAGAAGAAGAAGAAGAAAGTCAACAACTCGAAGTGTTTGATCACATTGGGTTTGGCGGTAAAATTGAGTGACTTAAAAGAAGTTTTTGAGGAGAGAGAGAGAGAGAGAGAGAGAGAGAGAGAGAGAGAGAGAGAGAGAGGGGGGGGGTAAATAAGCAATCAATAAGATATATGTGGTTACGTAGACATACACTAATACCTGGTTAATTATACACTTATTTATCTTTTACATAGATAAGACTATTTTTATGAAATGAATGAAAATGAACATTGTTCTACATAAAAACAATTCTTTCATGGTAACTCTATGATACGTCACAAACTGATACCACCTTTTGGGGGAGAATATCTTAGATTTAATGTATCCATTAAAAAAATTCTCTCATTTCAAGGGGAAATCCTGGAGTGGAAAAAAAACTTAAATTGGATGTATAAATCGCTAATCAGAAACAGGAAACGTATTTGGAACTGTCTGGAGCAAACTTCAAACCCTGAAATAAAGTTCGGTCTCACTCTGATAGATTTCAAGTCCTTCTGCGAGCCTTCGGTAATCTATGATGGGATTTATATAAATGAAAGAAAAAAGTCGCTCATATTTACGATATATCATCAGAGTATGCCATATTAAAAGATCTTTTGTCAAGAGATTTCTTTCATGATGATAGGGTTTTTATATACTTTAAAGGACAAAATTTCAAACTACATTCAGAATATCAGAACAGTGTAACTCTGAAAGTATGGGAATAACCCATTAGTACAATTACTGAATACCCTTTTTTTGCATATATTTGATAAATAGAATAAAGTGAAGACATGAAATTTCATATAAGATTTAAAATCAGAATGAATTTTGTTCACTGATAAACTTAATTCAAGGAATGAACAAGACTTTTATGTATTAGATATCTACACCGTATTTGGAAGGCTTTATTCAAAACTGGTTAGTTTCTTTATCTTGATCGTATTACACTTGATCTAATCATATTTCAAATTCTCTCTCTCTTCGTACAGGAAAATAAATAATATAATTCTGCGAAAAATAAGTTTCACTTTTACCAAGAACTTTACTCTTTCCATTTAAATGGTAATTTGGTCGTTCGTTGGAGATGAAGATCTAAAATTGTCCTTGTTTTCATTATTTATTTCTGAAGCCATTTATCTTCATTCGAGTGAATCGGTAACCTCTGCAGTTGATGGGATAAAAGACAATTGCCGATTCAATAAGGTGTTAATTGCAAGGCTGCCTTACATTTTTATTTACGTATTTTCTTTTTTTAATAGAAATTTAAGTATGCTTATTCTCAAGGGGGTGGGGAGGAATTTTTGAGATCAGTCATAAGATTCTGTGAAGTCTTATGAAAAATCATTTATGTATTTGAATTTTTTTCCTTTTAAAGTTTCTTAAAGTTTTCATTACTTAATACTCATTAATTATTTTCTTAGTATCCAAATATTTTCTAATTTTGAATCTTCAATGCCATAACCATTATATTAAAGAGTAAATCTATAATTTCACCAATGTAGAACTAGTGAAAAATCATGTAGAAAAGAGATTCAAAACACGTTGACACCGCATGATATGAAGAACATAAATGCAGTTTTTGTGTTATCTTGAAAACTAACTGGAGTTCAGTTTGTGGAGAGATCTAAGCTATGATATTTAGATGCACCATACAACATCAGGATCCTGTTTAGGGAAGAGCTGAAAGAAATAAATTAGATAAAAAAGATTGAGTGAAATTAGATGAACTGCAGTATCTTATATAAAGTTAAAAGAGAGCCACATATTTTGCTTCAGATGACACGATCGGAACAAAGAAAATATAGTGGGTTTTCTTATTAATAAAAAATCTTGCAGATAACAGAGAAGAATTTTGTAGTACTAGTGATAGAATTACGAGATTAATTACCAAACTAAATAAGAAGTATAAACTAAACATAATTCAAACATATGCCCCAACAACATCCCTTAAAGTGGAAGAAATAGAAACTTGTTAGGGAGTTCTGGAGATTTCTATTGAAAATCATAAAAATCAAATTACATTTGTTTTGGGTGATTCCAATGCTAAAGTAGATCTAAAGAAGAGAGGAGAATCAGAAGAAGGCAAATCTGGAGTAGGCAAAAATAATAACATGCTTGTAGAATTTGCTGAAAGAAATATCTTAAAATCATGAAAACCTTTTATAAAATGAAAACTAGAGAATGGATACGAAGTCCAAATGGAAAAACGATAAATTAAATAGATTTATTTTCTGTGAAAAAATGTCAATTTAGTCAAAGATGTAACTGTGTTAAACAAGTAAAAGTCAAGGGATCACAGAACGGTGAGAATAAAAACGTGTTTAAATGAAGGGAAAAGGAGAGAAAGATTGATTCTAAGAAAGAAAATAAACACTCATGTAATTATGAGTTTAGTTTAGCCATACGAAATTGGTACTACCAGATAAATGAAGAAATGAAAGCAAGTAAAGAAGAAATTAACAGA
>NC_090744.1:80172017-80182017 GCF_036898095.1 Palaemon carinicauda | reverse complement strand
ATGATGATGATGATATAAGGTAAACATATTAGAGTTTTATCAATAATCTAATTGTGTTTTTCTCGTAGAGCACTTGCTCCAGTCTTGTCCATATTTCATGTACCTACAGTATAATTAATTCAAGCACACTATTCTATCTGTTTTCTATTAATTTTGTTTTTAAATGCTGTGTTGGACAGGATTAACAGACGGGCACTTGGGGTCTAATAGTATATGAAGAGGTTGCCTTTTCATGACCTTTTTTTTTTTTTTTCCTGCTTTTCCAAATAAGCACATCTACAATCACTATTGCATTAGGATTTATATTCCACTCGCTATTTTATCACAAGAAAAGGGGTACACTACCATTTAGAAAGTTCCCAGTATGATAGGCTACACACTTTGTGTGTTCTTTGAATGCTGGCTGCGTTGGTGTAATTGAGTTGTATTTGTAACGGACGTGTATCATACAAGCACGTACACTGTAACGGTATTTCTGTTTATATATATATATATATATATATATATATATATATATATATATATATATATATATATATATATATATATATATATATATATATATATATATATATATATATATTATCGATCTGTGTGAATTTTAGTGACCTTCTCTTAATGAAACTGTTGTTATGAGAGCATGCTGTCTGTTGAAATAAAGTTAGTTGCATTCACGAGAGACTCTCAGTCACAACCTAGGTAGCACGCCTGCATATTGGTGACCACCAAAGTCTTCAGCTCTCTTTCCCCATCCCCTTCACTGCCGTGCCTTACTGTTTTATGATCCCTCTTTCAGACACTGACTCTGCTATCATAGTTAGTCCTACCTCAGTGCAGATGCGTTTGCCTGATTCCTGCGTGCTAAACTCCAGTTTCTCATAAAAGGCGTGACTTGGTCACGCACCAAAGCAGATTACATTCTCACGGCCATCCCGGGGATACTTTCCTCGAAATCTCTAAGTCTTTCCTTCGTTCGTTTGTTTGTTTGTTTAAGAGCGCCTTGCTCCAGGAGCAAAACCCGGGCTCTCTCGTTGGCAGCCCGTAAGGGGGATAAATAAAGACAGTAACAAAGTTAACTCTGGGAAAAATATTGTTATATAAGTGAATTAATTTAAATGGGGCTATTGACTTGATAATAATGAACTTGGATAGACTCAGTTGCTCCAAAATGGAACACAAAATGAACCTGTCAAGGCGTAGAAAGGGATTGACGGGGCGACTCCCTTTTTAGGTCTACGGAGATGAAGAATTCAGTAGTAAGAGAAAGAGCCTTTATAGGAGAGAGTCCTATGGAAATCGGAGATCACCGGAAGGAGAAAACAGTAATTTAGAAGGAGGCAGAAGAAAAGGAAAAAAAGTATCCCTAGAGAAAGATTGATAGTTAGGGAGTGTGATATTGAGTAGAGTTAGCTAATTAGGAGAGAAATATAGAAGGAGAATACGGTATATGAGGGAGTTATGGGCCAATCAGAGGGCCAGGAATGCAGGCGTTGAAGGAAAATCAGACGGCAAGCGCAATAGGGGAGAGGGAAGTAAGCCAGTCAGGAAAAAGGAGGTATTTAAGGGTGCGGACGGAACAGGAAATAGGTCTGTGCTGTGAGAGCGAGAAGGAAGCAAAGTAGAGAAAAAGACAACAGGTTGGCAGTGGAAGAATGGGGACACCCCCATAACATACGAAAACCTCAAATCATATCTCCTGGAGCAGTACTCACCATTACCAGTCATCTACATTGCAAAACTTTTTCAGCTTTGTCAACAACCGTTGGGGGGATCAAAAGGCTTCACTTACCCTCAGAGTAATGACCGATATTGGTCACCTGCAACCTATCACTGACAGTTCTCAAAGTGAATCTTCTTCGAGGCCCGGTGCCTACATGAATCTGTATGGGCTGCCGTCCCCAATGTCAATGCTTTGCCAATGAAGGACCTGATGAGTAGAGTCGATGCTCTTATTTACAGCCCCTTCACCACCTTCAAGACCTCCATCAATGCCTCCACTCCTGACGAATTGGACAACTATTCAACATCGACTGAAGCTGATATGAATGCGGTAGGACACAGACGTGCATACCGTACCGTACCCACATATACCATCCCTCACTTACACCCTAATCAACGACCTCTTCACCCACTTACCGACAACCATCAGCCGCAGTTATACTAGCGCCACTCCAAATTCGTGGCTGCTGCGAAGAAATGTGGGAATGATTGTCATTGGCTGAAAAACATGTAAGTAGGCCATCGCATGCAGCGGTGACCTCCCTTGTCAGTAATCTTTTCATTTTACAAAATGCAGGCATGGCTGTGCAGTTTTTGATAAACATGGGTACTTGCTGTTCTCTTCTGCCCAGGGTACTCTCCAGAACACAAAGTGGTCTGTCCAAAACTGCCGACATCTGCCTGGTAGCTGCTAAGGGATCTGCGATACCCACCCACTGTTATGAATGCCTTACTTTATCATTTGGAAGGACCAAATATATTTGGAAGTTTTTTGTCACATTGCAAATCCTCGGTGCAGATGTTCTCTCACACTTGCACTTTTTTGGTATATGTAGCTCACCAGCGGTTAGTCAAAGCGAGTTCGTACTCCTCAATGCCTCTCCAACCCGCCTCCTCCAACCTCTCTCCACATCAGCACACCCACGAAAATTTTCTGTCGAGAATCTCGTCAAATGCCCACGGTTCCCATGCACAATTTTATCACTATATCAAGGCGATGGCGCCCAAGTGTTTGCTAGATTAAGACCTCTGGCACTGGATCGTTTGACAGCCGCTAGACAAAAGGTGGTCATCCTTACACATTGTCCTAAGGAAAGAAGGCACTCTGCATCCATGTGGGGATTATAGGCGCTTGAGCATGCAAACAGAACGGGATAACTACCCCATTCCAAATATCATCGACATGACCTCTTACTTGCAAAGAGTGAAGGTTTTCTCCATGTTTGACCTCCTGAAGAGGCATTATTAGGTGCCCATGAGCCCATAAGACATCCCTAGGACTGCTATCACCACTCCCTACGGTATACACTCCTTCAATTACTTCAGTTTTGGTCTTCGTAATGCTGGGGTCACTTTTCAACGTCTCATGGACGGCCTCTTAGGGGACCTCTCCTTCTCTGCATGTTACTGGGATGACATACTTGTGTTCTCTTCCTCCAAGGAGGAACACCTTCGTCATCTACGTATCTCTCTCAACTGCCTACAACAGAATAACCTTGTAGTCTGGTGCCAACAAAGTATCGTTTTTAGGGCACCACATCACTCCTGAAGGAGTCCAACCCCTTCCTGAGAAGGTAGCAGCCATTCAGACCTTCCCCACGCCCTCGACTGTCAAAGCACTAAAAGAGATCTTGGGTATGATTAACTATTATTACTGTTTCCTTTAACCCTGGATAGGTACGCTCCTCGGACACCCCTTTAAGGGTATACTCGGACGCGAACGACCCCGACGCCAAAAAAAATTCTTGAAAAATCAGTTTTTGCAGTAACCTCCTTTTTTCTTTTGCCAAAAAAACTTCAATGAATGCTTAAAACAACTGTAAAAATAAATACTACTCATCTGCAGAAAAACTATTTATTATAAATATTTTAAAAAATTAAGTAGAAAAAAAAGACCTGACATAAAAATTCATAAAAAAAAGTTTATACATATATACACAAATCCTTTTAGGAATTGATTCTTGAATGTTTAGGACACATCTTGATGTATTTTGGATGAAGTCAGACCCATGGAGGTGAAGATCTGAAATGAGAAAAAAAGAGTAACTTTTTTTGGCCAAAAAAATTTGTCCAAATTTCATGAATTTTTTTGGGTACCCAAATGAAATAGGAAGTGGCTAATTTTTTTAGGGAATAAACATATGTTATCCTAAAATAGAAATATGTAAAAAAATCTTCATTATTTTGTAAATTACATTTATATCAGGGGCCATATCTAAAGGTAATTTTTTGAGTACTTAGAAATTTCGTAAAAAAATACATATATTTAATATATAATATGATATTTATGCAGGTAAAAATATACCAAAATATCACAAATTCTATAGGGAACAAGAATATATATAGATAAGGCAGCTTACGCTTCGGATATGTCCACAAAATGGCCGCCAACCACACTGACTCAGACTCCCTAATCTGCCACTTGAAATGTAGGAAGGGTATGTCAATTTCAAGGTGTTATTTACTAATCTAATTATTATTGGATATGCATAAAAATTGTATGGTGGGTTGCTGGATAATTGTCGATTATTTTACGACTATAAAATTGAAATTCTGACCCCAAAAAAATTTTTTGAAGGGAAATAAAATCGAAAAAAATAATGTAAAACAATATAATATTTTAGCTAAAAAAATTTGATGATATTCAATCAAAAAAAAAGTAAACAAAATTTTTCGACAAATAAACATCTAGAGGAATCATTACTCTGTGATAGTTCCTTAGTACGTAGTAATTTTGAAAGAATTGGAAAAAAACGAAAAAATGGCAATCACCGGAAAATCGAACACATACCTATATATACGCCATATCTGGCTAAAAAAAAGATAGGCATGGGTAGCCAGATCATCTAGAAACACTTTCCAACACTATAAAAATATAAGTTTTGCGACACTACTTGCCAATTCCTTACGGTAACATGACTAAGCGAAAAAATGCAAAACAAATAAAAAGGGGCACTCGCGGAAAAATGGCCAACATTTTATTATACGCATTTCAGAAAAAAAAAAATTCAGCCACGTGCTAGGCAAATCATCAAGGCACATTTTCCGACAAATAAACATCTAAATGAATCATTACTCTGTGATAGTTCCTTAGTACGTAGTAATTTTGAAAGAAATGGGAAAAAACGAAAAAATGGCAATCACAGGAAAATCGAACACATACCTATATATACGCCATATCTGGCTAAAAAAAAAAAGATAGGCATGGGTAGCCAGATCATCTAGAAACCCTTTCCAACACTATAGAATTATAAGTTTTGCGACACTACTTGCCAATTCCTTACGGTAACATGACTAAGCAAAAAAATGCAAAACAAATAAAAAGGGGCACTCGTGGAAAAATGGCCATTCTAATATACGGCATTTCAGAAAAAAAAAATTTCAGCCACGTGCTAGGCAAACCATCAAGGCACATTTTCCGACAAATAAACATATAAATGAATCATTACTCTGTGATAGTTCCTTAGTACGTAGTAATTTTGAAAGAAATGGGAAAAAACGAAAAAATGGCAATCACAGGAAAATCGAACACATACTTATATATACGCCATATCTGGCTAAAAAAAAATAGGCATGGGTAGCCAGATCATCTAGAAACACTTTCCAACACTATAAAAATATAAGTTTTGCGACACTACTTGCCAATTCCTTACGGTAACATGACTAAGCAAAAAAATGCAAAACAAATAAAAAGGGGCACTCGCGGAAAAATGCCCAACATTCTAATATACGGCATCTCAGATAAAAAAAAAGACATGCACGTGTTAGCCCAACCATCAAGGCACACTTTCTAACACAAACATGAAAAAAAAAATCAATAATATACGGCAATTCCTTACTACGTAGTAAATTTTTACAAATATTGAAAAAAAACAGAAATTGGCAACCGCAGTTAAATACCCAATATACCAATAACTACGTCGTATCTGACAAAAACAAAATCACGCATGGGTAGCCAGATCATCTAGACACACTTTCCAACACTAAAAAAGCAAAAGTTTTACGATACTATTTCGCAATATCTTACGGAAAAATGACTTGGCAAAAAAATGAAAAAAAATGAAAAAGGGGTACTCGCGGTAAAATGCCCGACATTCTAATATACGGCATCTCAGATAAAAAAAAAGACATGCACGTGTTAGCCCAACCATCAAGGCACACTTTCTAACACATAAACATGAAAAAAAAATGAATAATATACGGCAATTCTTTACTACGTAGTAATTTTTACAAATATTGAAAAAAAACAGAAATTGGTAACCGCAGTTAAATACCCAATATACCAATAACTACGTCGTATCTGACAAAAACAAAGTCATGCATGGGTAGCCAGATCATCTGGACACACTTTCCAACACTAAACAAGCAAAAGTTTTACGACACTATTTGGCAATATCTTACGGAAAAATGACTTGGCAAAAAAAGGAAAAAAAATGAAAAAGGGGCACTCGCGGTAAAATGGTCCTCGTGGTGATGAACGACATTTTAACTAAAAAAAAAATCATGCACATGGTAGCCAAACAATCCACCAAGACTTTCCACAACTGATAACCTATACAAGTTGCACCATTCTACGACAATTTCATAATACGTAATAACTTTGATAATTATGCAAACTACCTTAGAAGGGTAAACTCGGTCGCGCTCGACCCCGACGCGTCTCAGAAATCGGGGAAGGAGTACAGCTACAGCAATGCACATCTGGACACTACTAGAGCGTGTAGGGGAGACACCTCCTGCAGGTCGATCACCCACAAATTCAGTCACGGGGGTGAGTCACGTGAGAAAAACTTGTTTTTTTTTGACGCTCGGGGTCGCGAACGACCCATCGTACCTATCCAGGGTTAAGCCATCACTGCCCCTCTGGCCCCACTCTATGCCTCCTTCAAGGGCAAGCTAAAAGATCTGAAGTGGGGTCCCCTTCAAGAAGTGCCCTTCTGCAACGCAAAGAATGCCCTGTCAACTGCTGCTGCTTTCACTTTTCCCGTGCTACATGCACCATTCCTTCTCTCAACCGATGCCAGCAACATCACTATTGTAGCAGTCCTTGAGCAGGTGGTTAACGGCTTGGCCCACCCATTGGCCTTCAGTAGAAAACTGTTCAAGTCGGAATCTGGCTACTGTACCTTCCACATCTAATTGCTGGTGCTGCACTTAGCTGTCCATCACTTTTGCTAATTCTTGGAAGGTACCCCCTTCGTCATTCGCACGGACCAAATGCCTGTGAGGCATGCCTCCACTTCACAGTCCGACGCCTGGTCTGCCCATCAATGCTGTCATCTCTCCACTGTGGCTGATTGAAATTGTACCCTTCAGCCCGTCCCTGGGAGAATGAATCCTGCAGATGATGTTCTCTCAAGAAACACATTGGCCGCTATCCACCTGGGATTGGATTACGCCTTGGCAGAAGCCCAATGAAAAGATTCAGAATACCAAGCATGTAGGACATCTTGCACATACCTCCGTTGGGAGGAAGTCCCTCTCGACAATCAAATGCCCCCCTCCCTGTGATGTCATTACTGGTAGACATAGACCATGGATACTTTTTCCTATGAGCCGACAGATGTTTGATTTCTTTCATGGCCTTTCACATCCATTGCCCCATTCTACTGCACAGCTACTGAAGACAAAGTTCATGTAGCATGGCATTACTAAGGAAGGATGCTAAGCATTGGGTCCATGCCTGTACTTCATGCAAAACCTCAAAAGTACATTGGGAGACAGATTCAGGAGTGGGCACCTTTCCTCACTCTCAGCGGTGCTTTGTACTCATTCATGTCGATGTTGTAGGTCCCCTACTCACATCATAAGGGCATCGTTACCTGTTTATCTTCATTGACGCCTCCACTCATTAGCCTGAAGCCATTCTCCTGGAAACTGCAACGTCCACCTCGTGTAGTGCATCTGCCTTACTATCAGGATAGATAAGGAGATTTGGTATCCTTGAGTATATTACTTCCGACAAGGGTACCACTGTCACCTTTCAATAGTGGACATCATTAGCGAATCTCCTGGGTATCACCTTCAATAAGACAACCGCATACACTCCTGCTGCCAACGGTATGGTTGAACGTTTTCATCGTACCCTCAAAGATGGTTTGATTTCCTGCTGCAAGGACTCCAAATAATTTAACCACATTTCCTGGGTCCTCCTGGGACTAAAGACTCCTCTTAAGGACGCCCTAGATGTCTCGGCAGATGAAATGGTGTACGGCGACCTGTTTGTCATCCCTGCCAGCACTTAAGTTTTGTTGCGGGAAAATTTACTCCATGCCATCACACTTACAAGCACTCAGCTGAGCAACATATACCGACAGATCTGCACTCGGCAACTCACGTTTTCCTGCACAAGAACACTATCAAGCCACCGTTATCGCTCCCTTACACAGGCCCTTTCCTCGTGATCCATCGTATGCCGAAAGCATTTCTCCTCAATATGCATGACAAAGAAGACTGGGTCTCTATTGATCTCTTAGAACCTGCATATCTCTTGCCAGATGACCCACCTACAGTACACCTCTCAAGAGCAGGACGCCCTATTTCACATGTATGTCTTGTTTTAGGGGAGGAGCCATGTACCGCACGTGTATTACACACGTTCTAATACTGCTACAAAATTCTGTTTTTTCTTTTTATTGTCATAATCAATCTCCCCTCACAGTGATTACCTGTTAAATACCTGTATCTGCTTTTACCATTCTGTTTGAATTTTTGTGACCTTCTTTCACTGAAACTGTTGTTATAAAAGCTTGTCTGTTAGAATAAAGTCGATTGCAATCACGATATTCTCGCTGTCACAATCTAACAGCTCGTCTGCATGTTGGGCTTCTGCTAGCCGGCAAAGAGATTTAGTCTTGCCTTTTTCCTTTCCTACAAAATGCTAACACGACATCAGATTTAGTGATTGCATGAGAGTGTGGTATCGTTCTAGCTCTTTCAAGCCCCATTGCAGAAAACACCCCATGGACTAAAATTAATAAAATCTTGGATCCTTGGCCATAGGCAATATAAATTTTCTCGACCCCCATTTCCTAAGAGGAGCGCAGCACAGATATTGCTATAATTAGCACATCTATGTCATTGGCCGTAATGATGATAGACCTTTTCACATCAGTTATTGCTTTCCTGCAATGTATAAACATTCAAGTGTTAGCCTCCTCATAGCAACAAGGGGATATTGCATTTATAATCTTCTTTACGTTGCTAATGTCATCTTTTCCATTTGTGGCCTTGACTGTGCTTGCCGTCTATGCTTCCCATATCTCCATTAGGAGATGGAACAGCTCTTGTTGCTTGCATCATAAAGGAAGCTCTGCCAATTACCTAGTGTATTGCTTTCTCCTAATAATCTCTTCTGCTCCCCTGTCACCTTTGCAACCTTGACTCAGATTGCAGTCTTCACTTCTTGGATAATTCATCATCAGCCGCTACTGGTCCACTACAAGTCAAAATTCTCAGATGTGCCCTTATACTCACATCTGCTTGTGTTCTTTCTATGTCAGTCAATACATGCACATTTTCTTAGCTCGTCAATCCATTTACTTCTTTTCCTTCGCTTGCCTCTTTGGCAGTCTCTAGAGACCCATTATGTTATTCTTAAAGTCCATCTATTATCTTTCATTCCCAACATATGTTTTGCCTACGTCCATATAATTTTTACATGATTTTAGAATATCTTCTAAATTAATTTGGTCCTGTAACCATGTTGCTATTTATTTATTTTTATAAATTATTTTGTGTGTGTTTTAGTAATAATCCCCTTTTTATTCTTTCCATAGCTCTTTGAGTTGCAACTAGCATATGTTCTAACACTTTAGTAAGGCTCCAAGTTTCTGAGGCATAAGTTAATGCTGGTAGGACCATCTCTTTAAATACTTTTTTTTTATATATATATATAGAGGAAGTGGCATTTTACATTCCATAACCTCATTTTGTTTACCCAAAGTTCTCCTTTCATACGTACCCATCTTTTAATTTCTGTCTTTTGTCCTGGGGAAACACAGTGGCTTTTCTAAGTACGCTTATTCGTTAATAATCTCAAGGTTCTTCCATAACCCTTATTTGCTGTCTCTGCATTTTCATCTAATATCATCTCAGTTTTACTTATTTTCATTTTCATTCCCACATTTCTGTTTTTTTTTTTTTTTATTTCAATATTCTATTACCTTTTGCAATTCATCCCTTGATTCACTAAACACAATTATGTTATCTGAAAACCTTAAGTTGTTAAGGTATTTCCAATAAAAACTCATTCCTATATTTTCCCAATATTAGTTATTAA
>NC_090744.1:80154517-80157017 GCF_036898095.1 Palaemon carinicauda | reverse complement strand
AATCATTCCGATGAATCTCATTGCCTGTTTTTTACTGGTAGGGATTGGGAAGTTGATGATAGCTTCTATGTTCCCATCTTTTGGACAAATCTTACCTAGACCTACTTTATGACCCAAATATGTGATCAAGGTTTTTCCGAATTCACATTTCTTCAGATTTAAAACAAGTTTTGCTTTTTCAAGGGCTGACAATACTTTAGCTAAAATGCGTAAATGTTGCTCCCACGTACCTGAAAATATTACAAGGTCATCCAAATACACAACAGAGTTATCAATTCCATTTAAAACTCTATTAATTAATCTTTGAAAAGTACTCGCTGCATTTCGTAGACTAAAAGACATAACTTTGGGTTCATAACTACCGAAAGGTGTTATGAAAGCAGATATTTTCTGTGCTCGACTACTTAAAGGTACTTGCCAATAACCTTTGGCCAAATCAAGTTTAGAAATAAACTTAGCATTTCCTATTTTATCTAAACAATCTTCTATCCTGGGGAGAGGAAAATTACTTTGTTTCGTAACACTATTCACTTTTCTAAAATCAATGCACAGCCTATCTGATCCATCTTCCTTCTTAACAAGAACTATTGGAGAACACCAGTCACTTTCGCTAGGAACAATCAAACCATTGTCTAGCATATACTTAATTTCCTGTCGAACTGAATTTGCTTTTTCTGGGCTTAGACGATAAGGGCTTTGTCTAATGGGTTTTGTGTCCTGTAACTCAATATCGTGTTCTAAAAGATTAGTCAAACCCAATTTATGACTAACAGTTTCTGGATAATTTGAAAACACATTGAATAATTCTCTTGCTTTTTCTTCCTCTAAGCTAGAATTAAACAACGTGAAATTATTAAGAACGTCAGAGTTCTTCTCAAAAGTAATCTCTCTCTTCGACACTGTTACAACTGGCATTGGACGTTCATTATATTTCTTTAGCAAGTTGATGTGCAACCACTTAGCTCTACGCTTACCCATATCAATTAAGTAATTCAAATTTCCCCTTTTTTCTATGATAGGAAATGGACCTTCGAACTTATAAGATAATGAGGGACCTTCTTTTTGGACTAATACTAAGACTTTATCACCCACATGGAAAATTCTGTCTTTAGCTTCAAGATCGTACTTTCTTTTAGTTTCCCCTTGACGGTTGCTCTCATTTTCTTTTGCCATCTGCCAGGCTTTCCTTAAATCCTCTTTGTGATCTTCGATATTCTGTATGTAATCCTTTCTACCTTCTTGTTGCATTAACTTACACTTTAAAATTTCTAAAGGTCCTTTGGCGGTGTGACCGAACGACAAATCAAAAGTACTAAATCCCGTGGTGTCATTAGGAGTTAATCGTAAAGCCAACAAGACAAAAGGTAACTTTTCTTCCCAATCATGTTCGAAATTATTACACAACTTCTTTAAGCAACTTTTCAACGTTTGATGAAAACGTTCAACAATTCCTTGTGATTCAGGGTGGTACGGGGTGGAAGTTACAAGTTTAATCCCTAACTCTTTCATTTTATCTCTGAAATACTTTGATACAAAATTGCTACCATTATCACTCTGTATAACGTAAGGAAGTCCAAATTTAGAGAAATAATTCAGCAAGCGTTTAACTACAGTTTTTGCATTGCAATTTCTTACTGGGATTGCTTCTGGATATCGTGTTAGTCTATCAATGATTGTTAATAGATAGATATTCCCTCCCTTACTTCTGGGCAAAGGGCCTACGATATCAATTACGACATTCTCAAAAGGTTCTCCTACCGATGGAATATTACATAACGGGGCCCAGGGAATTACTTGATTAGGTTTGCCAGCCATTTGACATTCGTGACAACTTAAAACATATCTCTTTACAACACTTTTCATTTTAGGCAAAAAGTACGTTTTACTTATACACTTGAATGTTTTATTTACTCCGAAATGTCCTTGTTCATCATGTGCTAATTTCAAAATTGATTCACGAAGTTTCCTAGGAGTTACTAATTGCTCTATGACCTCCTCTTTGCTACCTGTCTTAGGACGAACATAGCGACACAAAAGTTCGTCTTTTAAACTAAATGTTTCCTTGCAAACATTTTCAGGTTCATCATCCAATTCACATTCAAAAATTCTAGTTAGTGTTTCATCTTCCCTCTGCATCTTAACTAGTTCATCCTTATTCAATAAGCTAGTTTCTGAAACACTAATCTGTACATCACTTCTTTCGACAGCTACATCATCATCTCTGCTCACATCATCAACATTTATAAAGTCAGTTTCCTCAGCTACACTCATGCTAAGCTCATCATCACTGCCTCTATTACCTACGTTCGAATCCTCGAACAACCTATGACTGTAGTCAATATCTGTATCTAATCCTGACCTGGTTACTATCCTCTCAGGCACTTGAACTTCACTTAAAATAGGATTCACACACTTGGAGGTGGTTAAATCATTGCCAACAATAATGTCAACGCCGTCTACGGGCAAAGTATCCACAACTGCTAGTTTTACATCTGTTACT
>NC_090744.1:80139517-80142017 GCF_036898095.1 Palaemon carinicauda | reverse complement strand
AAGAGTGAGAGGAAAGAGCCAATCAGAAAAAAAGGTGATCTTCAGGAATGCAGACAGCACAGTAGTGAAGGCGATGGCGAGACTGAGGTGAAAGAGCGAAAAAGAAAAAAGACAGTTAGAGAATAGCCAATGAAAATTCAAGGTTTATGAACGAGAAGTTAAGAGCGAACGAGAGTGAGTATAGAAAAGAGAAAATGAAACAAAAGGAAAGTATGGAAAGGGGAAGATGACAAAATATGATGACACAGTTACAGCTACACAGAAAACAGGGGAGACAACATCCAATCAATGATGGAGACAGTCTTCCTAGTCTACACAGCCCCTCACAAAGTAAGGTGAAAAGGGAATGTTTAAAAGAAGGAATAGGTGAGAGTGGGGAAGGGGATAGGATGGGAAGGTGTATGGAATGGATGAAATGAAAGTGACGGATCATATAGTTTGGTAATTCTGTGAAAGTGATATGATAATACTGTGAAAAAAAAAAAAAAAAAAAAAAAAAAAAAAAAAAAAAAAAAAAAAAAAAAAAAAAACAGTCGCAAAAATTAGAGTAGACAAAAATAATTAGGAGTGAGAGTAACGGATAAGATGTGTAGGAGTAAAAGCAGAGCTCATTCCATACAATGTCTCATCTACACATTATCATGCACCAGGAAATTTAGCACAGATAAGGCACAGTGAGAGCTATTGCACAGAAGAAAAATAATTCTAAGGAAAGAGTAAGACTTAACATGAGTCATTGGAAGGAGGAAGGAAAAAGGGAAAAGCAATTCGTCGTATTTCGTTAATAGAAAGAGCTCAAAAAGCAGATATAGTTAAACGATTCTCAGGGTTAGGGGCGTCATCAAGAAATAGGTATTAACTAAGGTACAATTTTTGGTCTGGGACGGTAAGGGATTTATATTCCTCACTGGTTTAACGGAAGTCAGGATCATTGAGGAAGAGAGGGAGGTAAGTCTTTGAACGTTTCTCAGGAGGAGGAAGTTTAAATAGGTCAGGAAGGAACTGGGATTCAGAAGAGGAAGGAAGAGAAGGTGTAAGAGAGGGAGGAGTACGTCTTATGTAACGAGGATAAGAAAGAGGTTCTCTGTCACGGGGAGGAATGAAGGAATCAGGAGCCGGATCAGGAAAATTATAGAGGGAGGGGTAAGAGTAGAGTTCCCCCTGCATCGGATGAAAGCTACCCTAGCAGGGCAAAGGTGGGGGCCTCGACAGTTCAAACAACATGGCGTAATGGATGTTCCATTCTTGAAGAGGGCAAGACACTCTTCCCTGTCATGCCGTTTGGCACAAACGCCGCAGATGGGGGTGGAGGCCAAGGACTGGTTCTAATGATGGCCAAAATGGTTGCATCTACAACATCTGAGATACGAGGAGTTAAAGTCCTTTACAAAGAAATTACTCCAGATGCCGAGGTTAAGTTAGGTAGGAGGAGGCCCCTATAGGTGCATCAGACCTCAAAAGACCTTTAGCCAGTCTTTGTGGAATACCTCTCGGCTTGGACGATGTTAGGCTGTCTCGTAATGATGCCCATGGGTAAGTTTGGGTGAACACCACAACATTGATGATTCTGGAGCGGAGCTGAGGGTCCAGAATTTGGAATCCTCTTCGAATTGGCAGTATTTTGAGAGCATTTTCATTCTTGGGGGTAACAATGAGTTTTCCAAGGAATTAGGACGAACTTCAATCTTGACTTGTGGATAATATTTTTCAAATATGACGACCCTCTCATATGCCGTGACAGGGTCGTCGTCTATTACATGGAATTTTGGAAGGGAGATAGGAGAAGGGTGAGTATGTTGGAAGGAGAGGATAAGGAAGGAGAATCAGAGGAAGGGTTAGGTAGAGCGCTAGCCATAATGCAGAAGTAAGGGTAAATCGATCAAAAGGGCACAATGCGATTCGTCTGTGAAGTAGGGGGTCAGTAATTGTAAACAGGTCCGTTTATAGTCACTTGGAAGCAAGGACAGAAGGTAAGTGAGGAGTAGAAATGCCTCTGCCCCTAACCAAACCTATGAGAGACTGAGACGCCATTTAAATTATTTACCTAAAACATATATATCCGTTGATGGAATGGTCCAAGAGATTCAAAGAGTATATCTTCCTCCATCCTAACATTAGGGAATGCAAATATTTAATCAAAATCTGAACGGCAAAAACACAATATGGACATTTGTCATTTTTAAATTGATATGGAAGATATTCTGGACTAAAAACCTTTTTAAATATATATATAAACAAACCATTTATTAATTTTTAAGATTTAGTTATTCTTTCTTTTGTTTACTTAATTTTATGATTGTATTTAACTTAACAACATAATTAAAAAGGCTAAAAAGATATATATATATATATATATATATATATATATATATATATATATATATATATATATATATATATATATATTTATACATAAATATATATATATATATACATATATATATATATACATATGAATAAATAAATATAATATATATATAATTAATATATATATATGGAA
>NC_090744.1:80109517-80137017 GCF_036898095.1 Palaemon carinicauda | reverse complement strand
ATGCTTGCCAACTTTTATACACATATGAGCGGATGAAAAACATGGAGAAGAAATAAGAGCTGTGTGTTTGGAGGAAAGGGCCCTATAAATCTTGATTGATGAAGTTAATGGCAGCAGGGTGATGGATTGAGTTTAAGGCGATAAATGAAGTGTCTCTTCGGCTTTTACTCCTGATGCCCGGCGGTTAATCTTATTAAAATTAGTATGGACCATCAGGGGTCACTTGCCTTAGTTAGTTAGGCACTGCACATCACAATGAACTTTCTATCTTTTGATATATCTAGCTAATGAATTCTCTATGGATTTAGTTCGTTAATGGAAAGAGAATATGACAGAATGGTCACAGCCCCGGCGTAGCGGGATGCTAAAAATCTCCCGGATTATAAATGCTAAGGAGAAATGGAAAATTGGTAATTGGAATGTTAGAATCATGAATTTGATTGGGGAGTTACAGCAAGTGGAGAGTGAATTTATGAAACAGTCTGGATATCTTGGCCCTAAGTGAAATATGATGTAAGGGGATTGTTAAGGAAAACTTAGACCAAGACAATATCTATATCTATTCAGGGAGAACAGATGAAGTTGGAAGAGAAGGGGTAGGAATGATGATGGCACCAAGAGCAGAAGAGGCATGAACCGAGTGGAGGGTTGTGAATAGTAAATTGTTACTAGAAAAATAAAGAAAGAAAAAAAAAGTGCAATATAAGTATTATAGTTTGCCATGCACCAACAAATGTTTCCAGTGAAGAAACGAAAGATGATTACAATGAAAAACTGCTGAGTATAATAGATGAGATCCCAGAGAGATAAGAACATTTTGAATGGCAGCTTCAATGCAAAAGTTGGAAGGAATAATCGAGGGATGAAAAATGTGATGGGTGTCGATGGTCTTGGCAAAGTTGCAAATGAAATGGACAGATTTCATTAGTTTCTGTTCAGCAAATAATCTTGTCATTGGATGTACTCTTTCTCAGTACAAGGACCTCCACAAATACACATGGACTTCACCATGTGGGAGCTACAATAATCAAATAGATCACATTGATAAAAAGAGAAGAACTGAAAAATATAAGAAGCTATAGAGGTGGAGATATTTGTAGTTATCACCAGCTCCTCATTGCCACACTGAACTTGAAAGTGAAAACGTCTAACAGAAAGGTAGAAATAATACTTAGGTTTGATACAACTAAGCTTATAGAGGAAGGGAACAGAGAAACATTTTCAAATGCATGTAGGAATCGATTTACAGTTTTGGATACTTTATGAGACGAAGAACAGACACTTAATGAAGAATGGTGTGATATTAAGAACATATATCAGTCAGTTGGTAGTTAAGTCATGGGACATTCAGTTACAAGGAGAAAGCCATGGATATCAAGTGAGATTTGGGATACCATAAAAAGGAGACAAAGCCTAAAATTGATTGTTGAATTTTTTTGAGGAAGTAATGAAAATTACAAGGTAGAGCATGCTAAGTATTCCACTGTTGATAGTGAGGTCAAATGAAAAAAATAGGAATGACTGGAGATGATATTTAGATAGTAAAGCGGATGAGGCTGCAGAGCTATGAATTCAGGAAGTGGCTATGGTGTAAGAACCGCTCATAGAATTATTATGAAATTCTGACTAGGGCAAAGAAGAAGAAGCATATACCAATCAGAAAGAAATATGGATCTATTATAACAACAGAAAAGGAAAAAAGATAATGTTTGACAGATCACTTTAGTGAAGTTACGAATAGGAGATATGAAGGGAATAATTTGATTGATATACCTGAATCTGATGAAGACCTTGATGTGCCCATGAATGAATTAAATGTGTTTAAAGTCATAGCTATCATTAAAAAACTCAAGAGCTGGAAAGCCCCTGGATACAATGGAATAACTACCAAGATGATACTGGCCGAAAATAAAGTGACTTGTAGAATACTTACAAGATTATCTTAAAGAATATGCCATGAAGTGGCCAAACCTGATGAATGGGAGTTGGGAGTGTTGGTGAAAATAGCAAACAAGGGAGACCTGACTGATTGCAATAATTACAGAGGCATAACACTTCGTCAGTTGTTATGAAAATATATAGCTTGCTTATTCTAAAGACTCTGGAGAAAAGGATTAATGCAAATCTGAGTGATGGACAAGAATGATATCGAAAAAAGTAGAAGTTGCACTGATCAAATTCTCAATTTGAGGCATGTACAACAATGCCTAACATATAGATATCCACTTTTCATGGCATTTGTGGACTACGAAAACGCCTTTGATAGTGTACACTAGCTAATTTTGTGGAGAATCCTGCATTATTAGAGAATTCTTCTTAATAATGTGAATTTGATTAAGTCTGTTCATGAGCATAGCAAGTGCAACGTTAATGGTAATAGAGTGTCATCAAAAAAATTTACAGTGAATTGTGGATTACTCCAAGGAAATGTGTTGTCACCTATGTTATTTATCCTCCTACGCATTTTTTAATACGTGGAACAGGGGGAGATGGTGGAGAAGGGCAAAGAAGAAGATACATATACCAATCAGAAAGAAAGATGGATCTATTACAACAACAGAAAAGGAAAAAAGACAATGTTGGAATGAGGACTTTAGTGAAGATATGAATAAGAGATAAGAAGGGAATAATTTGATTGATATACCTGAATCTGATGAAGACCTTGATGTGCCCATGAATGGATTAAATGTGTTTGAAGTCATAGCTATCATTAAAAAACTCAAGAGCTGAAAAGCCCCTGGATACAATGACACAATGGAATAGCTGCCGAGATGTTACTGACCGAAAATAAAGTGACTTATTTAATACTTATAAGATTATCTTAAAGAATGTGCCATGAAGTGACCAAACCTGATGAATGGAAGTTAGGAATGTTGGTGAAAATAGCAAAAAAGAGAAACCTGACTGATTGCAATCATTACAGAAGCATAATATTTCGTCCGTTGTTATGAAAATATATCGTTTGCTTATTCTAAAGAGACTGGAGAAAAGGATTAATGCAAAGCTGAGTGATGGACAAGCATGATATTGAAAAAAGTAGAAGTTGCACAGATAAAATTTTCATTTTGCGGCATGTACAACAATGCCTAGAATATAGATATCCACTTTTCATGGCATTTGTGGACTATAAAAACGCCTTTGATAGTGTGCGCTAGCAAATTTTACGGTGAGTCCTGCATTATTATAGAATCCCTCTTAAAAATGTGAATTTGATTAAGTCTGTTCATGAGCATAGAAAGTCGGACGTTAATGTTAAAGGAGTGTCATCAAATAAATTTACAGTTAATTGTGGATTACTCCAAGGGAATGTGTTGTCACCTATGTTATTTATCCTCCTACGCATTTTGTAATACGTAAAATAGGTGGAGATGGTGGAGAAGGATTGGACTGGATTGGTAATAAGTAATTAACAGACATAAAGTATGCTGATGATGCTGAATGTGTTAGCTGAACACCACAGGATATGCAATGCTTGCTTACCAGAATGTATGAAATATCACACGAGGCTGGGCTCAAGATAAATAGAATGACATAGATGACGAGAACGGAGTATGCAATGTAAGATATATCATTGGAAGGAGACAGGATTAATAAGGAAGAATGATTTAAGTATTTAGGAACTATGATCTCCAATACAGGGTCTTTATAATTAGAGCTTAGTGAAACGTTTAAAAAAGCAAACCAGACAAAGGCTACGTTAAGTAAATTTTGGGAATAAAATCGCCTTAGATTACATAAAAAATCACACTATATATCAGTATAGTGAGGTCGGTGTTACTATATGGACCTGTGCCAAAGAATGACCATGATACATTCTCCAATAGATTTTGCAGATTTGAAAACAAAGCCCTCAAAATGATATTGGGAGTTGAATGGCAGAACGTGATTAGAAATGAAACTATAAGAGAGATAACTCGATTGCCTTATGTGGATGAAATCATGATGCGGGGTACATGGAGAGTGTTTGGGCCTGCTCTTCGCACTATCCAAGAGAGATTAGTTCACTGAACGTCCAGCTAGGATCCACAGGGTACTAGAAGGGTTGGAAGACCCAGGCCTTCGTGGATGAGGACTATGAAGTGTAAAGTAGGACATGATGAATAGAGAAGTATTAAACTAAAAGCTCAAGATAGAGACGACTGGCGAAATCGAACAGAGGCCCTTTGCGTCAATAGGTGTAGGAGTAGATGATGAGGATGATGATGATGATAATGACATATATATATATATATATATATATATATATATATATATATATATATATATATATATATATATATATATATATGTGTGTGTGTGTGTGTGTGCGTGTGTGTGTGTGCCTGTGTGCCTGTGTTTCTCTCTCTCTCTCTCTCTCTCTCTCTCTCTCTCTCTCTCTCTCTCTCTCTCTCTCTCTCTCTCTCTCTCTCTCTCTCTCTCTCCTATCAATAGGAAAATATATAGATAATATCATTCAAACCTAAGACCTTTTAACATATAAAGATATAATAAAAACAAAAGATAAAACAGGATGTCAAATAAACAAATGCAAAGAAAAAAAAATAATAATTTTCAATCGCAGACACAAAAGGAATCTGTATTCTTTCGCTGAGTGGAAATAAGCTTCTTGCAATCGAAAACCGTTTGCTGAAAATGTAAAGAAAAATTCTCCAAATCATAATGGTTAAAAATTTCAAATTGTTTCACATTCATCTTTTGTCTTCTCTATCTTTGTGAAAAAATTTTGTCCAGAAGAGGTTTGCGAATCGTATGAATCAACAGGCAGAAATTTGGTGTCATAAAATCTTTATTAAAATTCATAATCTAAATGGTAATTCAATTGCTCAATGGAAATTTAATTACATACGTTTATTGCTTTGAGATTTAACAAAAAGTCTTCTGGCGGAAATGTTAAAGAAAAGATAAATATTTCAATTTCTTCACAATGAAGAGTTAATATTAAATTTATGACGCCTTTAATATATCATATCCCAAATTAATCAGTGACTTCTTCAATTAATGCAATAAAAGACAATCACTTTTGCATTTATAAGCGAGTAATATAACTTTCCTTATTATCTGTTTTTATCTTGAAAAGTTTAGTGTTTAGATTACCATATACATACATACACACACACCCACAAACACACACACACACGCACATGTATATATATATATATATATATATATATATATATATATATATATATATATATATATATCTATATGTATATATATATATATATATATATATATATATATATATATATATGTATATATATATATATATTTATATATATACTGTATATATCTATATATGTATATATGTATATATATACATATATATATATATATATATATATATATATATATATATATATATATATATATATATATGTATGTATATAATTTATGAATACATTTATATATGTTTATATACATATATATGTATATATACATATATATATATATATATATATATATATATATATATATATATATACATATATACATATATATATATATATATATATATATATATATATATATATCTATACATATATACATATATATATATATATATATATATATATATATATATATATGTATATACATATATATGAATACATATATACATATATATATATATATATATATATATATATATATATATATATATATATATCTATATATATACATATGTATATATGTATAGATATATAAATATATGTATATATGTATATATATATATATATATATATATATATATATATATATACATATATATAAATACATATATACATATATATATATATATATATATATATATACATATATAAATATATATATATATATATATATATATATATATATATATATATATATATATATATATATATGTAGTATATATATACATATTATATATATATATATATATATATATATATATATATATATATATATATATATATATATATATATATATATCCCTTTCTGAATGGGGTTACCTAAGTGTGGTGGAAGGGTTTACGTATTCATATGATCGGCAAAGCTGTACTTGTCAAGGCCACCCAGTACTATGTTGGTTTGCCGTGAGTTATTAGACTAAAATCTCCCCCATTACCAATTCGCACTGGTCAGTATGGTGGTGAAGATAGCCAAACACCAAACATGAATAAAGACATGTCCGAGGCGTCTGTTCTGCAGTGAACTACAAATAGATACATTTCTTGTCGTTGTTGATGTTTCACATGTACATATATATGCATATATATATATATATATATATATATATATATATATATATATATATATATATATATATATTTATATACATATATATATACATATATATATATATATATATATATATATATATATATATATATATATATATATATATATGTATATATATATTTATATACATATATATATATATATATATATATATATATATATATATATATATATATATATATATATATATATATATATATATATATATATATATATATATATATATATGTGTGTGTGTGTGTGTGTGTAAGTATGAATATATACTAATATATTCATACTTTTGAAATTTTGAAACTACCAATTCAACTACCCGTTTAGAAAGATAATTCCAGAACTTGGTTACATTAAGGATAAAACTTTTAGAATACTGTGTAGCATTGAGCCTCATGAGGGAGAAGGCCTGCCTATTAGAATTAAGTACATACCTAGTATTACGAACAGGATGGTATTGTCCGGGAAGATCTGAAGGTAAAGGATTGTCAGAATTATGAAAACGCTTAAGCAACATGCATAAATGAACGAATTGGACGACGGTGCCATTATTTATATCTAGATTAGGAATAAGAAATCTAATAGACCGTGAGTTCCTATGCAACAGATTAAGAGTAGTCTACAGTTGACGATCAGACAGGAGAAAAGTACTCGAAACAAGGTAGAATGAAAGAATTAAAACACCATTTCAGAAGAATGACCTAAATAAGCGACTATTTACTCAACTGAAGAAGAGAGAGACCTAATATGTTTCTAAAAAACTAATTTGCTGTCGAGAATCACACCTAAGATTTCAAGTCATACAGAGTTACAGAATCATTATTAATGCTAAGATCTGGATATTGAGGAGCAACTGTCCTCGACCTATTTACAATCATACTTTGAGTGTTGTTAGGATTCAATTTCATGCCCCATAATTTGCACCATGCACTAGTTTTAGCTAGCTCTCTACGAATGTATTTAGCAGCCTAAGATCTATATTCAGGAGATGGAACTGATGTAGAGAATAGCATCATTCTGCAAGTGCAACAAGCTTGCTTTTTATGCCAAATCACATGTCATGTGTATATAGTATGAAAATTAATGGGGCAAGAATGATACACCGAGGAACAGTAAATATCACATTCCCTTTTAGTGCAGTAGTTAATCTCATGATATTAAAACTCTACACAAAGTGTTTGGAAGACTGCTCTATACCTACATCTTGGAAATTCCTTATTATTATATTCCTTCAAAAAATAGGGAGATACAAAATGCCCAAAAAATTTCCGCTCAATACGTTTACTCTCAGTAATATATAAAACATTCACAAACATCATATTAGGCTGGATAAAAAGACTAAACAACCAAGAGAGCAGGAAGGTTTTAGAAGCGGATATTCAACAACTAACCATATCCATATGATTAACATGCTAATACGGTAATCAACTGAGTATGACCAACACTACATATGGCCTTTATAGACAATGTAAAAACTTTTGAATCTTTAAGAATTAGAGCAGTAATGAAAACCTCAAAAGCAAGGAATAGATGAATCTTATGTTAGAACACTGGAAGATATCTATATGGGTAGTAGAACAATCCTGAATCTACATATAGTGATAAAATTCTGGTTAAAAAAAAAAAAAAGCTAAACAAGGAGACCCCATCTATCCTAAATATTCAGAGTGTGCCTACACAATTTTAAGAATTTAGAATGTAGTAATTAACATTAATGGGAAATATATTACTAACTAAAAGATTTTAATAGAGAGTGTATAAATATAGGTCTGAAAGTCAATAAGATTAAGACTAAAATAATGTTCAATGGAAAAGCAGAGAGACAGAAAATAAGGGCTATTTGAATAAACATACTTAGGACAGACATTAAGTGTTTCCACAGGACTGAAGACCGAATCTATTAGAACGATAAGTGTGGGATGGGGAGCGTTCTGTAAATGAGATGAGATTATGAGAAGTGAAATTCCACTTTCTCTAAAAATTAAAGTATTTAACCAGATTTTTCTACAAGTATTACGTTATGCATTAGAAACTTGGAGCCTTAATAAAGCCTTAGAACATAAGCTAGTTACAACTCATAGAACCATAGAAAGAGTAATGCTAGAAATAACAGTAAGAGAGAGTGAGAGAGAAAAAGAGCAACATGCATGCATGAGCAAACTGAAGAAGAGGATATTATAACATTTAAGAAAAACAAATGGCCATGCGCAGTACTTATAATGAGAACGACAAATAATAGAATTAGGAATAACATAATATGTCCTTAAAGATTAAGGAGGGTAAGGAAGAGAAGATGTTGGATTGACAAACTAAGAGTATTTGCTGTTATAGTCTGGCATCAAAAGACCGTAAACCGAAGCAAGTAATAGGACATGTCTGAGTCCTTTGTTCCACAGTGAACTAGTTACAGCTGGTGGTGATGTTGTTGTTGTTGTTGGGGTATTAAAGCCAACACTTGTTGTTGGCACGGGCCTTTCCCTTGGTTGGGCCGTAGTGGTGATGTGTATGACAAGTATATATATATATATATATATATATATATATATATATATATATATATATATATATATATATATATGTGTGTGTGTGTATATATATATATATATATATATATATATATATATATATATATATATATATATATATATATATACTGTATATATATATATATATATATATATATATATATATATATATATATATATATACATATATATATATATATATATATATATATATATATATATATATATATATATATATATATATATATATATGCGTGTGTGTGTGTGCGTGTGTGTGTGCGTGTGTGTGTTTAAAGATGAAACACGAATGGAAGGAAAGGGGGAGGATCATTGATTCTTGAGAAGGGAAGTCTTGTAAGCAAGTTAAGTGACTAGCAAGAATATAATTCAAAAGTTTTGATGAATAAGAAAATGAGATTTAAAAAAGAAAAAATCTCAGAAAATTGCCATCATAAACAATTTCAATTTCATATGTAATTATTTTAGTTTGAAAAATCGTTTAATATTTCTAACCGTATTAATTAAAAATGACAAAGGTCAATTATGGACGTAAAAAGCAATAGTTCCAAAAATTGAAGTATGCATCAAGCACTTAAATGTTTAAATAATACCCATTATTGAAATCAGATTTATTAAATTAATGCAAAATTTAATGATTTTCTTTAGAATTTTGAAAAAAATATATTCTATTCAGAAAACTTCTATGAGTAATTTGAACTAATCTTTTTTCGAATAACTCAGCGGAAACTCTGTGAAAGCTTCTTACCTACAACAAGTGAAAAGAAGGCAAAATTAACTTAAACACAGCTATGAGCAATTGAATAATGAATAAGTTATAAATAATTTGGATTAATATTCATACTTTTCTATATGTTGTATCTATAAAATAAAGAATTGTACCGGATGGTTTGAGAGAGAGAGAGAGAGAGAGAGAGAGAGAGAGAGAGAGAGAGAGAGAGAGAGAGAGAGAGAGAGAGAGAGAGACAGAGAGGAAAAATTGCACTTACATTGATTCAAATTAATAAATCCTGAAACTAATCTACTGTGAATAAGATATTAAAAAATAAGTCAAATAGATCATCTTAACACAGAAGATGTTTTCTTATAACAAAATTAATTTTATTTTGTAAATTCGTTACTTTCAAATTAGACTTCTTATCTTCTGTCCTGTAGGCATGTAAAATAAAGATAAAGAAGTCTTGGGGTAATGACCTATAACTTCATGTGAAACCACTACACGGCTATATCCAAGCAGGAAGATATTCCTGACATAGAGGGCGCCATGTGCCCTGATGATTCAGTAGTCTCTGACTCCTTTACCTCCAGGTCAACGCATGGATGAGGGCAGACAAATCGGGGGTTCTGAGTAGTCAGCTCAAGCTGCATCCACCTTCCCATGCTGGCCTCTACCACTGACCAGCAGGGGAGGGGCACCATAGCCCCACTCAGAAAAACAAACAAAATCTAACTTGTAACCAAGGTATGGTTCGTCGTGACGATGTCATGACCGAACGATGCCACGGCGTTCCTTACTCGATAGGCTAAATAGTGATACCACGATGTCTTCCTTGTGATATATTTTTGCATAGAACTTGTAATTTATTATAGTTGTTAACTGTTCCCCCTTCCCCCAAGCGTGACCCGGAAAGAACTGATTCTTCAGTAATACTTAATAAATTCATGAATTCATTAAGTCAAACTGACCACTGAATAATTGTTAAAAGTCCCTGAATTCATTAAGACTAAGTGATCCATGAATAGTAATTAATTTGCTCATAAATATTCTTAAATCAAAGTAACCAATGATTAACTGTTTATGAGGTCACATTATCGATGTTTCTCATTAATTATGTGATAAGCATCAGTCATAAAAATGAAACTTATGTCGCTTTCCCACCTCCTGAGTTGACATTTATATATTTCATTGTGCTTGATTTTAACATTATATGCCAAAAACTTGGGGCATGCGTGTAGGATTGGGCTGGAGAAAAAAAAAGACAGGAAGAAAGAGAAATGAGTGTTTAAAACAATTCTTCTTTTAAAAAATGAGCCACAAAAACATAGTGCTTACTCTGAAAGAGGATTATCATGGACGAATAAATCACTGTCTAGAACAAGCGGAAGAGGAAATTATGTCTCCCGAAGAAGGAGAAAGCCCATGATAGGAGGGCAACGAACATGAAATACACAACAGTTATATAGAAGAGGAGGCCGATTTTAAATAGCAGCGAAGATGAGATGAACAGTGGAAGGATAAAGTAAGTTCTTTCCCATTGATCTAACACGTACCAGTCTTTCAGTACATGGTTCCCGTAGAAGGGAAAAGATACTATTCCATTGAACCTTCATCGACATCATAGAGGCAGCGACCTTAGAAAGACGTTGGACCGTGAGAAAGAAAATAGTCTTGGCAAACCAGAATTAAATGAGACGCCCCCAAAAAATAAGAAATTACCTGGCATTTATAAATTCTGCTTCATACGAAACTTTTGGGAGCGAGCAGTTAGGTTGTAACTGAGAAGCAAGGTTTATGCAACTAACTTTATTTCACCACACAGCGAGCTTATATACAAGAACATTCAATGAAAGAAAGTTGCAAAAACTCTAACACATCAATTTATGAAAGACAAGCATGAAGCAGTTTTGTTAACAGTGAAGTGTATAGCAAGGTATAAAATAAAAAAGGAAATACCGTTGCAGTGTAAAAGTGTGTGAAACACGTGCGGTATATATCTCCCCCCATGAAAAAGATATATATTTGAAATGGGGCACCATGTTCTTGAGAGGATTACTGTAGGTGGGTCATCTTGCTGGTGATAAGTAGTTTTAAGGTGGAGACCCAGTCATCTTTGTGACAAATGTTCAGTAAGAATGTCTTCATTGTTCAACGGAGCACAAGGAAAGGGCCCAAGTAAAGGGTGGTGGTTGTTAGCAGTGGTTTGCTGGTATTTTTGCACAGGAAAATGTACCATGCCTTAAGTAATTTTGTTGGTATGTATTGCTTCACTCTGGATTTGTATGTATGGCGGCAATGAGTAAATTTCCCCACAACAAGACAGAGGACCAGGAGATTATAGGAGGAAATTTGGCAGGGATGACGATACACCATTTCAACTGTCATGATATCCAGGGTTTCTTTGGGAGTGCTCCTTACTCCCAGGAGGACCCCATAAATCTTAGTAAACCAGTTAGACATCAAAGCTTCTTTGAGGGTGTGATGACGATGTTTAACCTTTTAGTTGGCAGCATGGTTGTAGGCGGTTGCCTGATGTAGAGTTATACCAAGGAGATTTGCTAATGATGTCCACAGCTGAGCTGTAAAAGTGGTAACCCTGTCAGAGGTAATATACTTATGGATACCAAATCTCGCTATCCAACCTAGAGTAATGCAGATGTATATGAGGTGGACGTTGCAGTTTCAATGGAAATGGCTTCAGGTCAACAACTGGAGCAGTCGATGACTAAATAGGCAATGATGTCCTTTTGATGTGATAAGGGACCAACAATGTCGACATGAATGTGGGCAAGGCGACGCTGAAGTCGAGTACTTTTGAATTTCGGTATGAAATACAGGCGCAAGCATATTCCTGAAAATCCTCCATATCAATTACTGCCAACTAATCAAACACCTATCGGCACATAGGACCAGGTATCCCCAGTATAAGTCTATAAGTACTAACATCACAGAGGAGGGTGGCGGATTCATCGAGAGGTATGTCTTCTCAAGGTACGGATGTGCAGGATGTCCTATATGCTTGGTACTTTGTATCTTTTCGTTGGGCTTCTGCCAAGGTATTGAAATGGGATCCCAAATGAATGGCAGCCAATGGGTTTCTTGACAGGGTATTAGCAACAGTATTCATTCTCCCAGGGATGTGTTGAAGGGTGTAATTGTATTCAGCCATGGCAAAGAAATGTCGGCATTGACATGCAGATCAGGAGTCGGACTGTCAGGTAAAGGCGTGCTCCAGAGGCATATGGTCCGTGCGAATGATGAAGGGCATGCATTCGAAGAATTGGCAAACGTGACAGACAGCCAAGCGCACCGCCATCAATCTGTGATCGAAGGAAGAGTAGCCAGATCGTGCCTTGGACAGTTTTTTACTCAAGAAGTCCAATGGTTAAGGCAAGCCGTTGATCACCTGGTCGAGTACTGCACCAATAGCGAGGTCCCTGGGATCGGTGGGGCGACGGAGAGGTGCATATGATACTGTAAAAGATAGAGCAGCAACAGTTGAGAGGGCATTCATTGCCTTGCCGAATGCCACTTTTTGAAGGGGACCGCACTTCAGCTCTTTTGGTTTGCCCATGAGGGAGTCGTAAAGGGTGGCAAGAGTATTGGTAACTGCTGGCAGGAAACGATGATAATAATTGATCATGCCCAAGAATTCTTGCAGTGCTTTAACGGTGGAGGGCATGAGGAAGCACTGAAGGGGTGCTACCTTCTCATGGAGAGGACGAACTCCTTCAGAAGTGATGTGGTGACCTAAGAACGATACTTCGTTGGTACCAAAGGTACACTTATTATAGTGGACTACAAGGACATTCTGATGTAGGTGGTCGAGCACGGTGTGTAGGTGAAGGAGGTATTCATCTTTGGAGGAAGAGAACACAAGTATGTCGTCCACATAACATACAGAGGAAAAGAGGTCCCTTAAGATTCCATCCATATTATGTTAAAAAGTGGCCTCAGCATTACGAATGCCAAAGCAGGAGTAATTTAAAGTGTATGTACTGAAGGGGACATTGATGGCATTCTTGGTGATGTCTTATGGGTTCATGGACACCTGATAATACCCTTCAGGAGATCGAGTTTGGAAAAAAACCTACGTGTTGTGCAAGTAGGAGGTCACTTTCCCGATGTTTGGGAGGGGATAGTGATCCGGTTCTGTCTGCATGCTCAAATGCCTGTAATTCCCACATGGATACAAGGAGCCATTTTTCTTCAGGATGATGTGTTAGGGTGACGAACATGGGCTGGAGGCCTTTTTGGCAAAGGCTCATTTCTTCCATTTTGGCAAACTTTTATTTGGAGGCTGCCAAACTATCCAGTGCCAGACGCCAAAATCTGGCAAATAACGGGGAACCGCGTTGTCTTGATATGTTGATGGATCCAGTGTAAGGCAGGAACTGTTGGCATTTGGCAAAGTTTTGGACGCAAGACTTCCGGGTACGATTTGAGGAGTTTGGCATAGGCATCCATTGGTGTGCGGATGTAGAGAGCAATGTTGGAGAGGTAGGTTAAAGAGTTGTGTTGAACAGGTGTTGATGAGTAAGAGCCTGCATTGATTTGCCGGCAGTGAGATACATTGACCAGGAGATGGTAATATAAGAGGAAATGAACGCCAAGGATTAATAATGTGACAGCAGCAAGAAACTTCCAAGGATATTTGTCACTTCCAAACAGTAATGTGAGGTTCTCGTAGCCATGGGAGGGATTCGCAGATCCGTTGGCCTCTACTAAGCGGACGTCGGCAGACAGAGACAGACTAAGTCATGTCAGAAGAGAATAACAAGCACCAATGTATATAAAAAAATGCATGCCTCTACTTGCATTATGTAAATAGAAAAGATTAATGACAGTCCACAAACAATGGCCAACTTGCATATTCTTTGGCCACTGACAATCATTCGCACATTTCTTTACAGCAGCCCCGAAGCTTGAGTGGTAGTAACATAACTGTGACCGATGGCCATCAGTAAGTGGCAGTAGAGGTTGTTGGTTAGAGCTTGAGTGAGTGGTGTGTGGTGGGAGGCTTTGTGGTCGCCTCAGCACGTCATGGCATGGTCATCTGTATCCTACCTCAAACATATCAGCTTTGGCCAATGTTGAATAGTCGTCGTTAGGAATGGTGGCGTTGATAGACGTCTTGAAAATGGTGAAGTGGCTGTCCATAAGGGAGTCGACTTTGGTCATCAGATTGTTCATGGGCAAAATATCAACATCGCGTATGGCAGCACAACTGGCTTGAGTAAGTGTCGTATCCAAAGGGGACAAAGTAGATTTATCTCACGATGAGAGCCATCTGGTCATTTCCCTGAGTGCAAGCGAAGCCTTTTGGATCCCAATTCCCAACGGTTGTTGAGAGAGCTGAAAAAGTTTTGCTCTCTGATTGGCAGGCGATCGCAAGTACTGCTTCATGGGGTATGTTTTCAGGGTGTCGTACGCTACTGAGGTACCCCCTTACTCTCGAAGTGTCCTTGTGGATCGCCACGAGAACATAGTCTGTTTTGGTGCTTGACTGAATCACACACTTTTTACAGAACTGGACTTAAGCCCACTGCAACCAGGCAAAGGCATCTCTGCTGGCAAATGGAGGCAGTTTCATTGAGACGGCGTGTGTCGAAAAGGGAGGTTTGGAAAGTGGCATCTTCAAACAGTAGAGCACAGCAGTGAGAGGCTAGGCTAGAGAGAGTGCTCACTCCACTAGTCATCAATGTGCAAGAGAGTAGTTAGGTTTTAACTGAGAGGCAAGATGAATGCAACTGAACTTTATTGAATAATCATTATATTCATATTCAGCCACTTGTAAAAAAGAACCTTACACAAATTCAAACATGATAAGGCATGAACTAGTCTGATAGCACAGATTGGTCTAACAGCAGAGTGAGTGATAAGATATAAAATCAAAACCATTGCAGTGTACGAGCGTGTATGGAACAAATACGGTACACTAGGAAGCGCTGTATTGATCCATTTAAATTACATGATAATTCTAGGATATACTTTAAAAGAACAGATTGCTAATTTTATTGAATACTTGGAAGCCAAGCGACGGCATAATTTGAAGGACACCTTAGATAAGTGTCAACTCTTCCACATAATCAGTACCAAAGGATTAAGCCCAATGATAAAGAAAGTGCAGGTGATTAAGGAATATCCTCGTCCTAGAACAAGTAAACGAGTTTGCTCATTTTAGACTTAGTGTCATATTATAGACGTTCTATCAAAATTTTTGGTCAGATCTCATAACCCTTAGATAAACTCAGAAAAAAGGAGAACTTTGAATTTTCTCGAGAATGAGAAATTTCATTCCAGCAGTTGAAACGAGAATTATCCGAAGTTAATTTGTTCATTTGTTCTAAATTCCCTTGTGAGCTTTTAGTAACTTCTGATTCTAGTGATGTAGCTATTGGTGAGTAATTGAACAATTAGATGATAATGGAATTCCCCACCCTGTAGCTCTCACTTCACTAGCATAAAGGGACCTTAAACGTTATTTGGTGGTAGATAAAGAGACTTGCAATTAAGTGGGTATTAGGAAAAAATCCCTAATTTCAGTGAAGCATTGAATTCATATTAAATCTGATCATTAACGTTTTTCATACATTTATAAAAAGCCAGATTTATCAAGTCCTCAAGCGAGGTGGTTAGAGTCATAACTTGAATTTGATATTGTAGGCTTTGAGTATATTCCTGGCTGCACTAATAGGGCCGCAGAAGCATTATCATGCCCTGCTACCGTAATAACGAGGTCAATGTTGTATGGGCGCGCGCCTTCGCTCGAGCCAGACATAGTGAGGTCCTACCCTCAGAATGAGCATCAGCTAGACAGACTGGGAGACTGAAAGAACTCACTGGACTCATTCATAGTATGAATGATGTGACCTTTGAGAATCTGAGTGACCCTATCCTTACAGCGCATGACGTTCAGCATTAAGGTATGGCGTAAGAGGTCTCATATCTGATTAGGGTGCAAAATTATGACTCCTTCTGGAGTAAAGTCAAATCTTATCTTAGGGAGGAAACTGATAAATTTCCCTCCGGTATTTCATTACCGCCAAGTAAATTTGTAATTGAAGACGAGATTTTATATCTAAGTGATTTAAAAAGAAATAAGGTAATCTATTGCATAGTCTTGCCAATGTCCTTTGTGAGGAAAGCGGTGACCTTATCACATCCTTGGTATCAAACACGTAGGAGTAGCAAACATCAATAAATGAGCCTCAGACTCCTTTTGTTTGCCCATGTATGGCTCCCTAGTTAGCGAGAAGTGGAGGTGAGTACATATTGATTTGATAGAGCCCTTACCTACTTCATATGAAGGGCACAAATATCTTTTGTTTTGAGTAGATGTGAGAACTATATACAAGTTCGTGCGGAATATAATAGATAAATACACAAAAAATTATACAAGGCCCTTACAGCATTCTGATGAGACATTTGGTGCTTCGGGAGAAATTATTTCGGATCATTGGACAGAATTCGTTAACGAAATATTCAGTCACATATCTGAGTTGTACAGCATCTGGCATTTTCCTATTCTTGCCTATAGGCCTAGCTCCAATGGATTAGTAGACTAAAAAGATGAGTTTTTATCAGTATTCTTAAATTCCTGATAGTAAATAACCTTAGCATATAGTCATATATGTTAGAAACACCAGAGTTTGCTTTAAATACTGCCTAATTGAGAGCATTGGCAATACCCAATATTATTTAGTGTTTGGTCAGGATCCAAATTTGCATATGAAGTATTCACAGAAGAAGGAAAAACTACCTGTCCATAACATTGATGAATTTCTAGCTTAGGTCGCCAATACGAACAAATGGGCTTTTAAGGTCACGGATAAATTCTTGAAGGTAGCCTGCAATAGGAATATTCAGATTTGTAGTCAAAGATTTAAAATACAACTGCATGTAATTCAAATAGTCATTAGCAGAATTCAAATTTACATTTGTTCTTCCTTTTCATGGAATAAATCTAAATCCTGATAGAATAACAGTTAACGGTATTGTGAAAGGCAATGTGTATGAGGTACATTCCTCAGTTGTGAAAACTGTGCCAAAAAATTTGTTGACAGCGTCTGACAACAAAAATGTGTCGGTCTTTTACCCAGTTTTGGATTCTAAAGATTTGGTCAGCTGGTGAGTTTGCAAACATTATAAGAATGTGAACCCCATCTTTTATTCCACACTGAAGGGATATTGGTAATGAGCAAGAGAGAGAGAGAGAGAGAGAGAGAGAGAGAGAGAGAGAGAGAGAGGGAGAGAGAGAGACGGGGGGATACTTTCCCCTTTAAAAAAATGATGAGTTTGGAGAAATTATTAGTTAGTTAGGAAATGGGGAAGATAGGATATTATCATGCTTTTTCTGTGGTGTGCTTAGCATTAGCCATCATATGTGCAAATTGTGAAGTGCGCATAAAAAAAGTGATACTTTGGTAATTCTAAATCATCATTCGGATGTGACACTCATGGCGTACTTATATAATGTAACGTTACTCTAATGAACGAGCACTTAGTTAAACCTTCGACTATGTAGGAGAATTTTAGGTCAAATTAGAATGGTTCACGAATCATGTTGCCACAACTAATATTCATACAATTCATGCGAATGTACATAGGACTCTTCATAGTTTGTTGGACTCGTTCAAGGCATTTATCGTCGCCAAGGGAATTAAGAAGAGACATGGCGCTAATTAGATAGGTGATATTATAGGTGATTGGATAGGAATAATAACCCATTCGGAATTAGATCATTTTGAAAAGGCACTCACACAATAATCTAAAAACACACATACTGTTATAAAACGGATTTTGAGCAAAGTGAAAAATCTATTTTTGGGTGATATGGCCATGTCGTCCTGATGGAAGGTTCCTTTAGGCAGCTTTCTAAGGGATATTTGGCTACAGTGATACTCCCAGAGAATTAACCACGGGTTTCCAAAACCTGTTCCTATGCCGGATAAACCTTTGTTTTCAGGGTAAATGGAATTTATGGCATCCATTGAAGCCTTCATGGAAAACCTAAACACCAAATATGAACGTTCCCAAGCAGACCTAATGGCGAGAATAGAAGCTCTACAATAGGAACCTACTTCCAATGCTCCCCCAGTTTCGATCCTACTTGAATGCACAGTTAAGAACCCTAGGTGTTATGCTGGGCATATGGCCTTAAGTGAAGGGTATCTCCATATCGGAGAGGTTTGGGTTTCAAGCCAGTCTTGGACTTAGAATTCTTCCCATCAATTGATAGCAATCCTTACTGTTATGTAAGGCTTAACTTGGAAGCTCCATTAGGGATGATATGATCCCTAAGGAAACGATCATCCTGGACCACAGTAAGACTCGGCCTCTTTTGGTTAAGGAGCTAAAGACTGCCAAATTCACTAATACCAACTTTTTGCTTTCGGAAGGAAGCAGGCCACCTTTGTAGCTCCCAGAATACTGCCTGTCCATTTGCCTCCAAAAGCTTAGAGGCTGTAAAGAAAGCAGTAGTGAGGGTAGACCATTGTCAGTGCTAGAGGAGTGCAAACCTTTCTCCCTACCCCTTCCTTATGATTTGGACATACAGGAGGATGTGCAACATACTTTTACTGTTGGAAAACTAGAAAAAGACATCGGAGGTAAGCAGTTTAATGAGGACTGCCTAGAATTCCCGAATCCCTTGTGAGGGGAAAATTGTAGGATAAAGAGAGACTATCTGCCTTTTTGACCTTCCAATTCAATCTAGAGATGATCATTGGAAACTATCCCATATCTGATCTCTTCCCAGTGTTGGCAAAGATTCACCTCGCCCCCATTCATAGAAATCTCCTTGCTTTCTTCGAAGCAGAAGAGCATGTAGAGAGTACGTCCTAACCGCTGCTACGATCAGGCATGAAGCTTGAATCTGATAGAATCCAATATCTGGGGGAAATACCTCTTCCCCAAAAAATTTTTTAAGGAAGTCATGGACAAAGCAGCTCAGGGGAATATGAGCCTTACAGAGAAGTTAGGTATGTCCTCTAAAAGGATATTTGCCCCTGATGAAGGTCCTCGATCCAAGGGCAAGAAGCTCAGAGGACACTTTAAGGGAAGGAAATTCTTTCCTGCCACAACAGCCTCAGTTACCACCATCCCCCGTGTACACAGTTCCCCAGCAGTTTGCATTACAATTTCCAGCCTTCAACCCAGTATATGAGAGAGCCACCACTACATTTAACCCTGTCAGAGCTCACAAAAAGAGCACCAGTGGCATGGGAAGGTCTGGAAAGGGTAGTTAGTCTAGAGGCCGACGAAGTAGAGGCAAGGCGGTGAAAGATGCAGATCCCTCACAATCACAATGAGGAGGTACCGGTAGGAGGACGACTTAACCTGCTCAGGGATCGATAGAAGTTTGATTCCTAAGCTCACAGCAGAGTCACAAAAGGACTAGGATGGAAATGGAGATAAAAACCACCCCAGTTTTTGAGGATCTTCCAGCCCACAACCCCATTCTAGGAGGATTATGTACAGAATCTTCTCCGGAAGGGAGTCATTCATTACAAAAAATCCATGAACGTTCAAGGGGTAATATTCTGCGTGCCAAAAAAAGATTCAAACACTCTTCAAACTATTCTGGACTTGTTCTCACTAAACAAATTCCTTCTGAACAGGTTCCATATGCTTACTACCTCACAAATACGGACCCTACAACCCCAAGGGGCCTACACCATCTCCATAGATCTTACAGACGCCTATTGGCATCGTCCAATAGGTCGGCGCTTCTCCCCTTTCTTCGTTTCAGACGGGCAAGAAAGACCTAGGCATTCAGAGCTATGCTATTCAGGCTCAATATAGCAATCTCTAGGAACCCATTATGGTATTCCTAATGTCCATCTATTATCAGCCATTCCTATTACGTGTCCTGCCCATGAGCATTTCTTTTTCTTACAAGTTCTTAAAGTATCCTCTAATTTAGTTATGCCTGAAAACTTTAAATCAATCAATCAATCTATTTTAGTTTACTCTCATATCCATGTTATTCTTCTTAAATATCTTAGTGTTATTGCTATCATTATTCTTTCCATAGCTCTCTGTGTTGTAGCTAGCTTATTTTTGAAGCCTTTATTAAGGTTCCAAGTTTCTGATACATAAGTTACAACTGGAAGGACCATCTGATGAAATACTTTTCTTTTTAGAGAAAGTTACTTTAATTTTCCTAAACCCATTTTGCTTCCGAAAGTTCTCCATCCCACTCTCAACCTTCTTTTAATTTCAGTCTCGTGTTCTGGGGTAACACTTACTCTTTGTACTAAGTATGTATATTCATTACAATTTCTCAAGCTTCATCCTTACCTCCTATTAGTTGTCTCTATATTTTCATAAAAGATTATCTTAGTTTTACTTATATCAATTTAAATTCTTACATTTTTGCTTTCTCTATTAAAATCTTTTAATATTTTTAGTAAGTGTCGTTGTGCACGAAGATATGTGTTTGGGTAAATGGTTAAATCTTTAGTTACATGTTGTTCCGCTAAGGCCTTTTCAATCTGACAGCAGGGACTAAACTTTTCCACAATGTAACGTAGGCACTAGATATTGTTGGAGGAGGTTGCAGAAGGGAAAAATTCAGCAGGGACGAACAACAGGTCACCATACACCATTTCAGATGTTGAGACATTAAGGGCGTTCTTAAGAATGGTCCTTAATCCAAGGGTGACCCAGGGAAGCAAAGTAAACCAGTTGGAGTCATATCAGCTTTGAGGGTGAGATAAATTCGTCCAACCATTCCGTTGGCTGCTGAGTTGTAGGTGGTTGTCTTATGTAGGGTGATGCTCAGGAATCATTAATGATGTCAAAAATTGAGAGGTGAATGTGGTACCCCTGTTACAATTAATATGCTTAGGCATACCAAAGCTTGCTATCTACACTGAGAATAAGGTGGATATAGATGAGGCAGATAGTGCAGTTTGCATGCGGATAGCTTCAGGTCAACTAGTGTAGGCCTAGAGGTCAATGACTGTCAACAGGTAACAGTATTCTTCTGATGTGGATAGGGGACCTAGTACATCGACGTGAACGTGAGCAAAATTATGTTTCGGTTGAAGAATGGTGACAATTCCTGAATCTATGTGTCAATGTACTTTTGAAGTGTTGCATGAAGTACAGGCGTAGACCTAATCCTTAGCATCATTAGTAATACTGTGCCAAATAAACTACATCTTCAGTAGCTGTGCAATATATTAGTGCGAGTGATGTAGGAGGCCATGGATTAAATCAAACACCTGTCAATACATGGTGGGAGGTATCCTCGACCGTGGCCTACTAGTACCGGTGCCACAGAGGAGGGTGGTGTTAGAGTCATTGAGGGCGACATCTTCCGTACTGTGGTATTTGCAGGATATCCTGCAGGCTTGGTACTCTAGATTGTATCCTTGGTGCTTCTGCAAAGGCATTGTAATCCAATCCCATTTAAATGGCAGTAAATATGTTTCTTTGCCTTCAGCCACGGCAGAGAGAAGTCAGTGATGAGGGGCAGACCAGGTGTCAGCCTGTCAATTGAAGGCCTCCACCAAGGGCATGTGGTCCGTGTGAATGATGAAGGACATACCCTCTGAAAAGTGGCAAAAGTGACAATTTGCTGTCGAAGGTTGAGTAGCTGAATTCCACCTTGGATAGTTTTCTACTGATGAAGGCCATGCACTCGAGTACTGCACTAATAGCAGCATCACTGGCATTGATGTAGATAAGGAGAGAGGCATATGGCATGGAAAAAGTGAAAGCCACATTAGTAGATAGGGCATTCCTTGCGTTTCAGAGGGCGGCTTCCTGAAGCGACCACTCTTCATATTTATTGGCTTGCCCTTGAGGGAGGCATAGAGGGGGCAAGATTGGTGGAGATAGCTGACAGGATCCGGTGATAATAGCTTAACGTGACCAAGAATTCTTGCTATGATTTAATGTTTGCGGGTGTGTGGGAAGTTCTGAACAACTGATATCTTCTCAGGGAGGGGCTTGAGGCCTTTAGGAGTGATGTGGTGTCCGAAGAACAATACTTCATTGGTGGCAAAGGAACACTTGTCATACAGGACTATACCATTGTTTTGTTGTAAGTCGTTAGTAACAATGCATATCTAATGGAGGAGTTTCTCTTTTGAGAAAGAGAACACAAATTTGTTATCCACGTAATATGTGCAGAAGGGGAAGTCCCCTAAGATGCCATCCATGAGACACTCAAAAATGGTGCCAGCATTACAAAGGCCAAAATAAAAGTAATTGAATCTGTATATCCCCAAGGATTGGCAATGGTAGTCTTTGGGATGTCTTTTGAATTCATGGGTGATTATGGTAACTAGCTCTAGTTGTTTGTGTACATACTGTTATCTAAAAACAATCTAACTACTCTACTGTAGGTAACCAATCTTTTGTAATATTACTCATACTATATTTATATTTTGTTTACTATAACTATAAACTATGTAAAATTTATTCAGCATATATAGAGATCCTAAAGGAATAGGAATAAAGCATAGGACGTATTTTCTGGATTTTATATTTTTACCATGGCAGCGGTAATTCAAAGAATTCAAAGAAAAAAGACAATTGTTACCGAATGCTGATCGTCTTTTCTGGAGAAAATGGTTGAATCTGTGTTTCGTTTTCCTCCACCACTAGACCTCTTGGATGATAATCTTGCTGATACCTTCAAAAAAGGGAATAAAAAGTGGACATCTACATGATAGAAAGGGGAGCTTTTTTCAAACCGAAGAACACTAGTGTTAACATCATTCTTCATTGTACAGGACCACAAATCTTGGAAATAATTGGCCAGTTTAATTTCAAACAGAGGAACAAAAGATAATTATGGTGATAAAATTAAGACATTAGAAGAGTATTGTTGTCCTCGTACCAGGGAAGTGTTAAAGTCCCTCAGGTTTTGTAAAATTGCACACAAACAGCACTTTAATTAATTTTTGACTGATCTCAAGGTTCGGGCTGATAAAGGTAATTTCCAAGAAAAAGAAGGAATGATAATGTAGAAAATCGTGTTATCGGTGACAGGAAAACTACAGCAGCTGGTACTTAGAGAAAGAAACTTAAAATTAGAAAAAGCTGTCGAGATATGTTTGGCTTATGAAGCAACAGTCAATTATGCTAAAGAGATTTGCTAAGTCAGTTATGAGAATGCTAGTAAGGAGAACAAAACTACAGATGCTTTCTTAACTAAAGATTTTACGGACTCAAAAAATATGGAGAGGTATGCTGTGAGGTGGCGAAATTGTAGGTATAAACATGAATTTGAAAAATCCAAATTCTCAGCATGGGGACAAGTCTATGAAGCATGTAAAGTAATGTGTTAGAAAAAAGTTAAAATTGTTAAAGAGAAGAACGAAAAGGCAAATGAAGGCTACAATCATTACATGTGGATGGCACTGGTAGCAATGAAAAATTCAAGTAGATTAACTGCATTGCTAATTTTGACACGGGTACAAGTGTGAATATAATAGGTCAGAGGTATGTCAAAAGGAATCATGTATGACTAACATCTGTGAAACTTGCCATGTAGAATAAATCTAAGCTTTCATCTACTTGTGAGACAACATTGAAGATAAAGAACACCCCCCCCAAAAAAAAAAGAAAAAAAAACAAGAATAAATAAATTACAAGCGTAACCTTCATTGTGGTTTTGAATGACCTCATGTGTTTACTTGCCTCAAAAACATGTCAAGAAATGGTATCTGTTTTTTGACAATGGTAAAGCTTTTGTAAAAAGTATTGAGAGAGACCTTAAGATCAGCGACCTTGGTGACCTTGGAGGGTCTAAACTTAATGTAAATTCTACATTACAAGCAAGAATACTACTGTGCCGACGTTTATCCGTTGCATTAAAATCGATGGTTCAAATACTTACACAATCTTGTGAAAATAGGAGTTTTTACTCCAGAGACTGAACCAACTTAATGGGTTAGTCAAATGACACTCGTACAAAAAAAAAGAAAAAAAAAAAGAGAGAAAAAAAAAAAGAAATTGTAAAGTTAGGAATATTTATCGATCCTTAGCCACTCAACAAGGCTCTGAAAAGGAAATATTACCAATCACCTATCTTAGTGGATTTACTGCCAAGTCTAAAACATGCGAAGATATATAGCAAACTGGATGTACAAGAAGCATTTTGGCATATAAGACTGGATGAGGAATCCAGTAAGTTAACAACAATGATTACCTTTGTGGTAGATATCGATGGGCTCGTCTACCTTTCGGGCTGAAGGTGAGCTGTGAAATATTTCAGCGAAAATTAAAAGCGGAATTAGAGGGACTTCAGGGTGTATACTGTGTGGCCGATGATATTATGGTTGTATGTTTTAAAAATGAAGAAGAAGATGCAATGCGTGATCACGAACAAAATCTTCAGTCATTACAGAAGAGTTGTCAAAATAAAAGGATCAAATTAAATGAAAAGAAGTCTGTTTATACAAAAAGGAAATGGCTTTCATGGGGCATCGTTTAAAATCATCTGGTATGATGGTTGATAAGAATAAGGTAAAGGCCGTTAAAGAAATGCCTGCCCCTACCGATATTTCAGGAATTTGGAGGCTTTGTGAAATGGTGTAGTATCTATCAAGGATTTTACCATATCTTGCTGATGATTTAGAATCTATCTGAGAACTAACAAGTTTGAATAGAATTAAGAGTGCACTCGCACTTTCTCCGTGATAAAAGAAAAGGTCACCCATACATCAGTTGTAGCTTATTTTGATCAAAGCAAAGAAATTGTTTTACAGGTGGACAGCAGCAAAGATGGTATTAGTACAGTCATTATCCAATAGAAAACGCATCAAGTACCTTGGATAAAAATGAACATAACTGGGCTCAAATTAACGCTACTGGGGCACTAATAACTTTCAATAAAACCTATTATTATTATTATTATTATTATTATTATTATTATTATTATTATTATTATTATTATTATCTAAGCTACAACCTTAGTTGGAAAAGCATGATGCCGTAAGGTGAAAGGCTCCAACAGGAAAAAATAGTCCAATGAGGAATGGAAACAAGGATATAAATAAACTAGAAGAGAAGTAATAACAATCAAAATAAATTATTTTGATATTATTAACAACATTAAGCTCGATCTATCATAACTAAACTATAAAAGCTTCATTAAAACAAGAGGAAGAGAAACAAGATAGAAAGAGCATGCCAAAGGGTATCCTCAGGCAAGAGAACTGTAACCAAAGACAATAGAAGACCATGGTACAGAGGTTTATGACACTACCCAACATTAGAGAATAATGGATTGATTTTGCAGTGTCTTTTCCTAGAAAAGCTGCTTAACATAGCTAAAGATTCTCTTCTACCCTTACCAAGAGGAAAGTAGACACTGTACAATTATATTGTAGTAGTTAACCCTTTGAGTGAAGAAAAACTGTATAGCTAAAGATTCTCCTCTACCCTTACCAATAGGAAAGTAGCCACTGAACAATTACATTGTAGTAGTTAACCCCTTGAGTGAAGAAAAACTTTTTATTATCTCGGTGCTCTCAGGTATATGAGGACAAAGAAAAATGTGAAAAGAATAGGCAAAGAAAAAAATGAGCCATAACCAAAAATAGGGCCTAAGGAAGTACTGTCTGGCCGATCAAAGGATCCAATAACTCTCTAGGAGTAGTATCTCAATGGGTGGCTAGTGCCCTGACCAACCTACTACCTAAGTAGGAGATAATGACGGTGTTGTTGGGGAGAGGTTAGTGATCCGGTTCTGTCTGCATGTTCAGACGCCAGCAATCTCCACAAAGGCCCAGGAAGCCATTCTTTTTCATGACGATGTGTAGGGGTGAAGAACTTGGGCTTGAGGAATTTTGGCAAAACCTCATGTCTTTAATTTGGCGGCTGCCAAACAATTTGCGGCCAGATGCCTTAATCTGGCAAACACTATGGGACATGTTGTCTTGATATTGTGATAAATATTGAGTTTGGCGAGATTCTTGGGTATTTGGCAAAGTTCTTCTTGGATGACTTCTGGATATGACGTGAAGAGGTGGGTGTCGACGAGTATGAGTCTGCATTGACTAAAAGTTGCTGTGCCACATCAACCAGGGGGTGGAAATGGGCGAGAAAATTTACACCGATTATTGGCAATGTTATGTAGGCAACCAGAAACTTCCAATCATATTTGGCACTCTCAAACGATGGTGCGAGTATCTTGTATACAAGTATGGGGATCTCAGATCCTTTGGCAACAACCAGGTACACATCAGTAATCTTAGAAAGTTTATGCCGTGTCCTGAAGAGTGATATCGGTAAAAAGGAACGGCTAGCACCAGTGTCTGCCAAAAACTGCCTATTAGTACCTGCATCATGTAAAAAGAAAAGATTAGTGACAGGGAGGACACCACCACAAGCGATAGCATACTTAAAATTTTTGGGCCTCTGACAACCAAATCTGGAGTAGTAGTAGCATAACAGCGTGTGATGGGCATCAGTAAATGGCTGTAGAGGTCATTCATTGGTTGGGGTGTGAGCATGGGGCGGCATATGTGGGTGGTGGGCAGTTTTGTTGCTGCTCCAGCATGTCACAGGGCAGGCATCTGTGTCCTTCGGTCGGAGTTGAATGGTTATGCTCTTCATCAGGAGTAGAGGTGTTGATGTCAGTATTGAAGGTGATGAAGTGGCTGTCCATAAAACCATCGACTTTGGTCGTCAGGTCCTTCAGGGGCAATGTATTGACATCATGGATGGTGGCGCATATAGATTCGGGTAGGCGTTGTAGCAAAAGACCACTTAGTAGATTCACGTTCCGTGGAGAGCCATCTATGGTAGGTTACAGGAGAGTGACATTGGTCACTAACAGTTGTTAAAAGAGCTGAATAATTTTGGCTATATGGGTGGCTGGTGATGGTGAGTTCTGCTCCAGGAGGTATGTTTTGAGGGTATCATACTCTATTTGGTGGTCCCATTTGTCTCAAAGCCAATTGGAGATTTCCGGGTAAGTGTCTTCGTGGTAGGATAAAATTATT
>NC_090744.1:80097017-80099517 GCF_036898095.1 Palaemon carinicauda | reverse complement strand
ATGAAATTGACGATGCATGGTTTTTACATATAATTTGACAAATTCATGATCAGGAGAGAGTAATACAAACCCATCCTGATCATAATTGTTCTTTAACCACCTAGGAATACGTTGGCATACCACAATTAAACCATCCTTATTTACACTAGGGCCAAGTCTGCGATATCTGAACTCCCAATCTATACCAAGTGTGGATTGAATTTCTCTCACCCACAACATCTCTGCTTGAGAGATTTCATCTATATTAGGAGTTTGAAATATTCCCTTGAACGATTTAAATTTGAAAGCCTTAAGGACTCTACTAGTGACTCTGAGCAATTTTTCACTACTTTCAAATCTTGATATTTGAAACACTAAAGACATTTCTACAGTATTCACGGTAAAACAAGTGTGCGAAACAAAGACACCCACCCTGTCAGGCAAATCACCAATATGATCTTTCCTTATTGGCCACTTACTGATTGGGAGAGTAAGGAAAGCCGGCCCCATTTGCCACATGGATTCTTGACCCAAATCGATCGGCTTAGCAGGTTTGGTGGTCAAGTCTGCTGGGTTGTTATCACCTGAAACCAACGACCATTCTCCCACATCGGTTTTACTTTGAATTTCAGCAATTTTTGTAGCAGTAAAGGTGCCAAAGCCATAGCTTTCTTTCTGAATCTGGGCACGAACTATTGCAGAATCAACAATGTGCATCACCGATTCAAATTCAAAATTCATTTCCTTCACTATAGTTTCTCTCATTCTAGCTGCCACTAAGGCCCCACATAGTTCAATCCGGGGAATGGATAACTGTTTGAGTGGTGCAAGCCTAGATTTTGCCATTAGCAACCTGGAACAGAATCCTCCATCAGACAATTCCCATCGCACATAAGCACATGCTCCATATGCAGAACTAGACCCATCAGAGAAAATCACCAGCATTGGTTTACCGATGGTACCTTCTACTTTGACACACCTAGGGAAGCTGAGAGACTGAAGCTCAAACAACATCTGGAAATAACTTAACCACTCATTCCTAATATCTGTCGACACTGCACTATCCCAATCATAATGGCTAACTTTTCCTTCAATCCCCTCTGTCCTGGAAATTAGTTGTCTCATCATCAATTTAGCTCTTAAAGTTACCGGACAAACTAGCCCTAAAGGATCATACTGAGATGCGATTTGACTTAACAACATTCTTCTAGTTAAATACTGTGGCACATTAACCATGAGATCATCTGGCGCCAAGTTAGGTTCAGTATGAATTTTCCTATGCTTTGGAGAAAAATTTATTTTAACTTCATATACTAACCGGTCTCTATGAGGATCCCACACAATTCCTAAAACCTTTTCCTTTTCCCTTTTAGTCACTTTAACATTGGGATTCTCATGATTTTCATTGCCAGATAAAATCCAATGCTTAATTTTAAAACCTCCACGACCTATAATTCTTTCAATTTGTTTCATCAGTTCGTTTGCAATCTCTATGCTGTCACAGCTTCCCAATATGTCATCAACATAGCTATTATTCACAATGATCTGCGTAGCTACAGGGTATTCATCCTTACTCATCTCTGCTGTTAATTTCAAAGCAAGCATAGCAATAGTTCCACTGGGTTTGTCCCCAAATGGGACACAAGTCAACATATAATGATCTGGCTTAACATCAACCTTGAAATCACGCCAAAGAAACCTATGACAGTGCTGGTCAAATAAGGACAGAGAGATAGTGTTATACATTTTGGCTAAATCACAAACAAATGCTACTTCATTTTCTCGGAACCTAAGTAAAACACCCAAAAGTGAGTTTAGCATGTCAGGACCCTTCGCCCACATTTCATTTAGAGAAAAATTCATATACCTAGCAGAAGAATTAAACACTATCCGAAGGGGAGTTGAGCTAGAGTCAGGCTTTAGAACTTCAGTATGGGGTATGTAGAATATAGGTCCCTTATAACTATATATCTCATCTTCGGATAGCTTCCTGGCTACCCCCCGTGAAATCATATCATGAATTTGATTCTGATAGGACGTACAATAACCTAGTCCTAACTTGGTCAACCTTTTTTCCGTGGCTATTAACCTAGCTGTTGCAAGGGACACATTATTAGGTAAAAGATTAGGATTTCTTACCCAGGGGTAAGCGACACTCCATCTATTCTTATCTGATTTAAATGATAAACCATGTGATATTTGAGCCAATTCTCTTTCTTCTTTAAGGGTACAATTACTTTGACCAGGGGTACAATTACCGCATTTACAACCAGAACACTTAGGGTAACAAGAAGTACCCAGGCTCTCAATACTTAAGTAATTATCCAACACGTCTTTAATGGTTTTCCTGGGAACTGAAGTAATCTCATTGACGTCTGTAATATCTATGTGATTGATTCTTACACTGACATTGGATTGATAACAGCGGGAAGTTAATTGCGGGTGAAATCCTCTAACAACATAGCCAAATTGGTTTAACATGAGTTGAAGGTTACCATTCGTTTCAATAACTTGAGGCATA
>NC_090744.1:80069517-80087017 GCF_036898095.1 Palaemon carinicauda | reverse complement strand
TATTATTATTATTATTATTAGTAGTAGTAGTAGTAGTAGTAGTAGCTAAGCTGCAACCCTAGTTGGAAAATCATGAAGGACAGTGAGCAGTAGCAGTAGTATTGTTATCATCATTAAAAACACTCAATTGCCTCTTACTCTCACGCAAGAGCGGCAGGAAGAATAACACTGATAACTAGAACGGGCAATCAATAGAGCGCATACCTTCATCTATATCATGTTGTATATTTCAAGATAGGCTTTTGAATTATGAACATTTTGATATTAGTTTCCTGCAAATGGGATAAAAGTTCACCACGAAATAGCAAAAAGACGTTTTGACTTTTTCGTGACCTTGACCTTTTGACCCAATCACTCCCAAAATCTAACGAAATTCTCCTTTGATAATGGCCAATCATCCCACCAAATATTGAGATTTGGTCAAATAGTTTATGAGTTATGCGAATCACAAACACACAGACAGACAACGCCTTTAGAAAAATAACCTTCGTCCCAACAATGTTGGTAAAGGTAACAAAACAAACAAACAATAAAGCGTCGAGTGTAGTAGCAGAAACCAGACCCATTATTATTCGAGTAAATGCACTCATTCATTATCATTACTATCATTGTGGTTATTCTACTGTTATAATTATCACAAACTGCTTATTAGCTTTTAATCGCCAGTAATAAAAAAGAAAAAAAAATAGAGGCAAAAATTAATAGCTATAATGATTATATATTCATCAATCCTTGGCATGCTCCTAGGTAATATTTCAAGAGCAAAGTTATTTCTTTATATTTCACCTCTACTCTTTTTTCATATTTTTCATATCCTTTTATGTTTCGTCTGACTATTTTCTCCGTCCTAATTGTGTTTCTCTCTCGTAGATTTACATTTGTTCATTACTTTTAATTGCATTATCATTTAACCCTCTTGTCTTGTTAATGAAATCCAACTTGTTAATAGAAATTTAAAATTAAGTGAAATTATGAGTCAAAAATCTGCACCTGTTGAAACTATTATTCATGAAATTAGGATTTCTAAACATTATTTCACGTTACTAGAAAAACAAATTCATACTTTTTTTCAGATATAAAAAAATCACCTCACAGGAATTTAAATCATATCTGTTAGTTTAAAGTAAGTAAAAAAGGTAAAAAGAAAAATTATCAGCATCCTATTAATTTTACTATTGTGACTGGGAATCTTTCTTCTTCTTCTTCTTCTTCTTCTTCTTCTTCTTCTTCTTCTTCTTCTTCTTCTTCTTCTTCTTCTTCTTCTTCTTCTTATTATTATTATTATTATTATTATGATCGATTGATATCTTGGATTCATTATCTAAAATTTTTTTCTATTTGTTATAATTCATTTTTTATCTTGGTTTAATATTTCTTCTTATTCTTCCTTTATATTTTTCTTCTTATTCATGTAAGCAGAATATAAGAATCGTATTTTAGTCTCAGGTATGACCTGTCTCTGCTATAGCACTCATGAATGCGCTGGTAAACAATAGCACATCTACAACATTAAATTTCTTGATAAGATTATTAAAGCTTTGTTTTAAATAATTTTCTTTTTATTGATAAACATAGGTCCAATATTTACGTTCTTTTACATTTTGTTTATCTGTCTTTTCGTTAAACGTGGCATAATAAAAATTTATCCCGTTGAGATGACCTACCTGTTCTTAATTTTTTTTTTTTTTCCGGTAACTTCCGATATCCTGCGTTTATAACTATGAAAATTTATTTTGACTTAGGTTATCAATATTGTAAATATCTACATCTGCCAATGAACGAATTATCCGTGTGAAGAAGTTAAATTCTAATATATAAAAACTCATAATAATATTACTCAAATTTATCTTATTCTATTTTTATTCACCATGTTTTCCAAGTTACACGAGATCCATTATAAAAGTTATATCACTTCCAGGAATACCTTAAATATATATTTTTTTAATTACCATGATCATTCCTGGTTGCAATATCATTTATAATTAAAGTATGCCTGACTATTAAAAAACACATTTAGAAATTAATATTGATAAATGAAAATATTATCAAACTTGTTCTTTACAAACAAAGAGAGATTTTTCCACTGACAAAAGCACAATACCTTCATCACCTTTTCATGTTTCCTAAATTCATATAAATCTCTCTCTCTCTCTCTCTCTCTCTCTCTCTCTCTCTCTCTCTCAGCCCACGACACTTCTGCTAGATTAGCACGAGGACTGATTGATTGATTAAAAGTTTGCTGTCCCAACCGCAACGACTACGGACTCTGGCGCTGATTCTTACCAGGAGAGAGAGAGAGAGAGAGAGAGAGAGAGAGAGAGAGAGAGAGAGAGAGAGAGAGATATTAATCATGCTCGGAATATTTTTTAAGATGAAGTTATATTGCTGACATATTCGTTCTTTATATCGTTTGAATGAGTTTGTTGTTTTTATTTGTTGATTGATATGTTTCGTAAGTAGCTTTATTCAAGCCCTATTTGGACGACTGGAACCTCTCTTTGAATTATTGTAAAGTAATCATATCCAAAATGCGAACTTGGTCATACAAGAAGCAAATTCTAAAATGTATTTTAGATACTAGGATACCTTTAATTTCAGTCTCTCGGAAAAATTTTGGAAAATGACATATATCTAAAATTATTTTGCATCTATATATATATATATATATATATATATATATATATATATATATATATAAATACATATATATATATATATATATATATATATATACATACATATATATATATATATATATATATATATATATATATATATATATGTATATATATATATATATATATATATATATATATATATATATATGTATATATATACATATATATATATATATATATATATATATATATATATATATATATATATATATATATATATATATATATATATATAAAGACAGGTGGAAAATTCCGACTGAAAAAGGAATTGGACCGTGAGACCCCATCTCTCATATATCACTCACGGCATGTCTAGATGTTTATAGGAATATAGATTGGGAAAATTTAGGAATTAATGTTATTACGGAATACCTTAACAACTTATTATTTGCAGATGATATAGTTGTGCTTAGTGAATCATGGGAGGAATTACAAAACATGATAGAAGATTTAAATAAAGAAAAGAGAAAAATAGGACTAAAAATTAAAATGAGTAAAACTAAGATTATGTTCAATGAAAATGCAGAGACAATAAATAAGAATTATGGACGAACCTCTTGAGAGTGTTAATGAATTTACGAACTTAGGGTAGACATTAAGTATTTTCACAGCACACGAAACCGAAAGTAAAAAAAGGATAAGGATAGGATGGAGAGCATTTGGTAAACAAAACGGATTTTAAGCAAAGCGAAAAATCTATTTTTGGGTGAGATAGCCAATTCTTCCGGATGGAAGGTTCCTTTAGGTAGCTTTCTAAGGGATCTTTGCTACAGTGATACCTCCAGAGAATTAACCATAGGTCTCCAGAATTCTAACTCCTAGCGCGACTATCCTTAATATATCTTTAAGGATATCGCATAATATCAGGGGACGTATTTTTTGATACAACACAGCAACCTTCACCCCGAATAGATTCAACTCTTTGATAGGGAAGAGTGGCAAACGAAGGGGAGCCGTTATCAAGGTACCCGGAGGACCTCCTCCCTGTAATACTACGTCCCTTCATTCCTTGTTGCATTTAAGCAGGAATAGCCGCAGATAGAGCAGTTTCGGTTGAGGTCTTTTCATTTTTTTTTTCTTTTTTAAAGAAGGGTGGGTCCATCAGGAAGACATGGCTATCTCACCCAAAAATAGATTTTTCGCTTTGCTCAAAATCCGTTTTTTGGGCTTAGCATTATATATATATATATATATATATATATATATATATATATCTATATATATATATGTGTGTGTGTGTGTGTATATATGTATAAATATGTATATATATATATATATATATATATATATATATATATATATATATATATATATATATATATATATATTTATATATATATATATATATATATATATATATATATATATATATATATATATATATATTTATATATATATATATATATATATATATATATATATATATATATGTGTGTGTGTGTGTGTGTGTGTGTGTCTGTCTGTGTGTCTGTGTCTGTGTCTGTGTGCGTGTGTGTGTGTGTGTGCGTGCGTGTGTGTATGTGTGTGTCTATGTGTGCAAAAGAACCACCAGAAAAATGAAAATAGGAAATATAAGATTAAGTCCTGACTAGTTTCATGATACTTTTTTCAGGACTGATTTGTTGAACAAAGTTTCTTTACATTTCATATGGTACACTAAACTTACGAACATACACAGAGATTTATAGAACAATGAAGCACTCCAAAACTAGGTACCTGGGCAGTTCACCCATTATTAGCCACGTTCCAGGAAGGGTCATTTTAGATGACAGGTAAATTTGTTTAGGCTTCCAATGCAATTTCTTCATACAAGTACATACTCAAAATCATATGTATATATGCAAACTTATCTAAACATATACACACATTTATAAATACATGCATAGACACTTACATACACATACACATACAGGTAAACATATACATAGACATACATACATACCTACATGTATGCCAATGAATATACATAGATATATAAGCTTTCATATATATGTTTGTACACATGATTAAAATGCATATACAGTGATGCATATATAACCCTATCAACATGAACATACAATTGCATTGATATGAATACTTATCTCTAACATAGCAATATACAGTGCCAAAGCAATTATGTAAACTTTATGAAATAATTGTACCTACCAGTGAATACTGGCTTAGGTGTAAATATTAATTTCACATTAACATTTATCATCTCCGGTAAATTCAGCTCTACATTGAGTGGTTAAAGTTATTTATATAGCTTACAATTTTCTTTGTTTATAATGCATTGAGTTTATACATATCATGTCTAATATTCAAGTTTTTATCAAAAGTTTATTTTTTGAAACTGGACTCTATGATGTTTCTCTCCAATAAGTTATTTGACTGAACCGATTTCTTCACACATGACCAATCAATTGTGTGATTTTTATCTCTAACCGTGGCAAAGAGTGCCTCATTTTTTTGAGCATATCAGACACTTTTCTTATGTTGTTCAATTATCTTTTTTAGGGCTTTACCAGTTGACCAATATAAATTTTTTTCACATGAATTGTATGGAATACGATATACACAGCCAGTGGTAATGTCAGGAGGATTCTTTATTAGGGCTGTTTTTATTGTATTGCTACTCTTAAAGGGCTACATGAACGTTGAATTTTTCTAACAGTTGGGGAGTATCTTTAAAAGAGTTACTATAGGGCTGTACAACTAGGTTTTTTGCATTATAGTTTTATCTGTTATCATTACCGAAAAAGTCTTTTTGCTGTTCTTTGTGCATAATCTGATACATTTTCAGGGTACTCTAGTTTCTTACCTATTGTTCTAATCTCATTTATTTCATCATCAATTTATTAAGGGCTGTATATTCGTAATGCTCCTAAAAAATAGAACTAAATACAGATTTCTTAATTTTGTTACTTTGATTTGAATTATAATAGACATATGCGGAGATATTGATATTAGTCGGCTTTCTATATATACTCAACTTAAGTCTAAACTCGTGTATACGATATTCTAAAAAAGCTAAGATAAAATTATTCTCCAGCTCCATGGAGAATAATTTTATCCTACCACGAAGACACTTACCCGGAAATCTCCAATTGGCTTTGAGACAAATGGGACCACCAAATAGAGTATGATACCCTCAAAACATACCTCCTGGAGCAGAAATCACCATCACCAGCCACCCATATAGCCAAAATTATTCAGCTCTTTTAACAACTGTTAGTGACTAATGTCACTCTCCTGTAACCTACCATAGATGGCTCTCCACGGAACGTGAACCTACTAAGTGGTCTTTTGCTACAACGCCTACCCGAATCTGTATGCGCCACCATCCGTGATGTCAATACCTTGCCCCTGAAGGACCTGACAACCAAAGTCGATGGTCTTCTGGACAGCCACTTCACCACCTTCAATACTGACATCAACGCCTCAACTCCTGATGAAGAGGATAACCATTCAACTCCGGCCGAAGGATACAGATGCCTGCCCTGTGACATGCTGGAGCAGCAACAAAACTGCCCACCACCCACATATGCCGCCCCATGCTCACACCCCAACCAATGAATGACCTCTACAGCCATTTACTGATGCCCATCACACGCTGTTATGCTACTACTACTCCAGATTTGGTTGTCAGAGACCAAAAAATTGCAAATACGCTATCGCTTGTGTTGGTGTCCTCCCCGTCACTAATTTTTCCTTTTTACATGACGCAGGTACTAATAGGCAGTTTTTGGCAGACACTGGTGCTAGCCGTTCCCTTCTACCGATGTCACTCTTCAGGACACGGCATAAACTTTCTAAGATTACTGATGTGTACCTGGTAGTTGCCAAAGGATCTGAGATCCCCATCCATGTATACAAGATACTCGCACCATCGTTTGAGCGTGCCAAATATGATTGGAAGTTTCTGGTTGCCTACATAACATTACCAATAATCGGTGTAAATTTTCTCACCCATTTCCACCCCCTGGTTGATGTGGCACAGCAACTTTTAGTCAATGCAGACTCATACTCGTCGACACCCACCTCTTCACTTCATACCCAGAAGTCTTTCAAGAAGAACTTTGCCAAACGCCCAAGAATCCCTCCAAACTTAATATTTATCACAATATCAAGACAACATGTCCCCTAGTGTTTGCCAGATTCAGGCATCAGGCCGCAAATGGTTTGGCAGCCGCTAAATGAACGTTCGCTGAAATTAAAGACATGAGCTTTTGCCAAAATTTCTCAAGCCCACGTTCGTCACCCCTACACATCGTCATGGAAAAGAATGGCTTCCTAGGCCTTTGTGGAGATTACTGGCATCTGAATGTGCAGACAGAACCGGATCACTAACATTTCCCCAACAACACCGTCATTATCTCCTACTTAGGTAGTAGGTTAGTCTGGGCACCAGCCACCCATTGAGATACTACTCCTAGATAGTTAGTGGATCCTTTGATCGGCCAGGCTATACTTCAATAGACCCTATTTCTGGTTATGGCTCATTTTTTTTTTTTTTGTCTATTCTTTTCACATTTTTCTTTGTCCTCATATACCTGACAGCACTGAGATACTAAAAAGTTTTTCTTCACTTAAGGGGTTAACTACTACAATGTAATTTTTCAGTGGCTACTTTCCTATTGGTAAGGGTAGAGGAGAATCTTTAGCTATACAGTTTTTCTTCACTCAAAGGGTTAACTACTACAATATAATTGTTCAGCATCTACTTTCCTTTTGGTAAGGGTAGAAGAGAATCTTTAACTATGTTGGTCTTCTATTGTCTTTGGTTACAGTTCTCTTGCCTGAGGCTACCCTTTGGCATGCTCTTTTTATCTTGTTTCTCTTCCTCTTCTTTTAATGAAGCTTTTATAGTTTATTTATGATAGATCGAGCTTAATATTGTTAATAATATCAAAATGATTTATTTTGATTGTTATTACTTCTCATCTAGTTTATTTATTTCCTTGTTTCCATTCCTCATTGGACTATTTTTTCCTGTTGAGCCTTTCGCCTTATGTCATCATGCTTTTCTAACTAAGATTGTAACTTAGCTAATAATAATAATAATAATAATAATAATAATAATAATAATAATAATAATAATAATAATAGGTTTTATTGAAAGTTATTGCTGCCCAGAGGCGTTAATTTTAGCCCAGTTATGTTCATTTTTATCCAAGGTCCTTGATGCGTTTTCTATTGGACTCCCCTCCTGCATCATGACTGTACTAATACCATCTTTGCTGCTGTCCACCTGTAAAACATTTTCTTTACTTTGATCAAAATAAGCTAGAACTGATGTATGGGTGACCTTTTCTTTAATCACAGAGAAAGTGCGAGTGCACTCTTAATTCTATTCAAACTTGTTAATTCTCAGATAGATTCTAAATCATCAGCCAGATTGGGTAAAATCCTTGATAGATATTGCACCATTCCACAAAGCCTCCAAATTCCTGAAATATCCGTTGGGGCAGGCATTTCTTTAACGGCCTTTACCTTATTCCTATCAACCAGCATACAAGATGATTTTAAACGATGCCCCTTGAATTCAATTTCCTTTTTGTATAAACAGAATTCTTTTAATTTAATTTGAACCTTTTATTTTGACAACTCTTCTGTAATGACTGAAGATTTTGTTCGTGATCACGCATTGCATCTTCTTCCTCATTTTTAAAACATACAACCATAATATCATCAGCCACACAGTATCCACCCTGAAGTACCTCAAATTCCTATTTTAATTTTTGCTGAAATATTTCACAGCTCACCTTCAGCCCGAAAGGTAGACGAGCCCATCGATATCTACCACAAGGGTAATCATTGTTGTTAACTTACTGGATTCCTCATCCAGTCTTATATGCCAAAATGCTTCTTGAACATTCAGTTTGCTATATATCTTCGCATGTTTTAGACTTGGCAGTATATCCTCTAAGATAGGTGATTTGTAATATTCCCTTTTCAGAGCTTTGTTGAGTGACTAAGGATCGGTACATATTCTTAATTTTTTGTGAACGACTGTCATTTCACTAACCCATTCATTTGGTTCAGTCTCTAGAGTAAAAACTCCTATTTTCACATGAGTGTGTAACTCTATTTGAATCTTCGATTTTAATGCAACGGATAAACGTCGGCACAGTAATATTCTTGCTTGTAATGTAGAATCTACATTAAGTTTAGAGCCTCCAAGGTCACCAAGGTCGCTGATCTTAAGCTCTCTGTCAATATTTTATACAAAAGCTTTACCATTGACAAAAAACAGATACCATTTCTTGATATGTTTTTGAGGTGGTGTGTTCTTCGTCTTCAATGTTGTCTCATAAGTAGACGAAAGATTGGATTTATTCTACATGGCAAGTGTCACAGATGTTAGTCATACTTGATTCCTTTTGACATACTTCTGACATATTACATTCACACTTGCACCCGTGTCCAAATTAGTAATGCAGTTAATGTACTTGAATATCTCATTGCTACCAGTGCCATCCACATGTAATGATTGTAGCCTTCATTTGTCTCTTCGTTCTTCTCTTTAACAATTTTAACTTTTTTCCAACACATTACTTTACATGCTTCATAGACTTGTTCCCATGCTGAGAATTTGCATTTTTCAAATTCATGTTTATACCTACAATTTCGCCACCTCACAGCATACCTGTCCATACTTTTTGAGTCCATAAAATCTATAGTTAAGGAAGCGTCTGTAGTTTTTGTTCTCCATATAAGCATTCTCATAACCGACTTAGCAAATCTCTTTAGCACAATTGACTGTTGCTTCATAAGCCCAACATATGTTGACAGCTTTTTCTAATTCTAAGTTTCTTTCTCTATGTACCAGCTGCTGTAGTTTCCCTGTCACCGATAACACGATTTTATACATTATCATTCCCTATTTTTTTTTAAATTACATATATCGGCCCGAACCTTGAGATCAGTCAAAAAAGAATTAAAGGGCTGTTTGTGTGCAATTTTACAAAACCTGATGGACTTTAACACTTCCCTGGTACGAGGACAACAATACTCTTCTAATGTCCTAATTTTATCACCATAATTATCTTTTGTTCCTCTGTTTAAAATTAAACTGGCCAATTATTTCTAAGATTTATGGTCCTGTACAAGGAAGAATGATGTTAACAGTGGTTTTCTTGGGTTTGAAAAAAAGCTCTCCTTTCTATCATGTAGATGTCCACTTGTTGCTTCCCTTTTTTGAAGTTATCAGCAAGATTATCATCCAAGGGGTCTAGTGTTGGAGGAAAACGAAACAGAGATTCAGCCATTTTCTCCAGAAAAGATGATTAGCATTCGGTAACAATTGTCCTTTTTCTTTGAATTCTTTGAATTACCGCTGCCATCATGTTGGTTTTCCATGGTAAAAATATAAAATCCAGAAACTGCGTCTTGTGCTTTATTCCTATTCCTTTAGGATCTCTATATATGCTGACTAACTTTTATATAGTTTATAGTTATAGTAAACAAAATATAAATATAGTACGAGTAATATTACAATATATTGGTTACCTACAGTAGAGTAGTTATATTGCTTTTAGATATCAGTATGTACACAAACAACTAGAGGTAGTTACCATAATCACCCACGAATTCAAAAGACATCCCAAAGACTACCATTGCCAATTCTTTGGGATATACAGATTCAATTACTTTTAATTTGGCCTTTGTAATGCTGGCACCAATTTTCAGTGTCTCATAGATGGCATCTTAGGGGACTTCCCCTTCTGCATATATTACGTGGATAATAAATTTGTGTTCTCTTCGTCAAAAGAGAAACTCTTCCATTAGATATGCATTGTTCTTGACGACTTACAACAAAACAATGGTATAGTCCTGTATGACAAGTGTTCCTTTGGCACCAATGAGGTATTGTTCTTTGGACACCACATCACTCCTAAAGGCCTCAAGCCCCTCCCTGAGAAGATATCAGTTGTTCAGAACTTTCCCACACCCGCAAGAATTCTTGGTCACGTTAAGCTATTATCACCGGATCCTATCAGCTATCTCCACCACTCTTGCCCCCTCTATGCCTCCCTCAAAGGCAAAACAATAAACATGAAGAGTGGTCGCTTCAGGAAGCCTCCCTCTGAAACGCAAAGAATGCCCTATCTACTAATGCGGCTTTCACTTTTTCCATCCCATATGCCCCTCTCCTTATCTACATCATTGCCAGTGATGCAGCTATTGGTGCAGTACTCAAGTGCATGGCCTTCATCAGTAGAAAACTATCCAAGGGGGAATTCAGCTACTCAATCTTCGACAGTAAATTGCTGGTGGTGTATTTAGTTTTCAGTCACTTTTGCCAGTTTTGAGAGGGTATGTCCTTCATCATTCACACAGACCACATGTCGTTGGTGGAGGCCTTCAATTGATAGTCCAACACCTGTTCTGCCCCTCATCACTGACTTCTCTCTGCCGTGGCTGAAGGCAAAGAAACATATTTGCCACCATTTAAAAGGGATTGGATTACAATGCCTTTGCAGAAGCACCAAGGAAACAATCTAGAGTACCGAGCCTGCAGGATATCTTGCAAATACCACAGTTCGGAAGATGTTGCCCTCAATGACTCTAACACCACCCTCCTCTGTGGCGCCAGTACTAGTAGGCCACGGTCGAGGATATCTCCCACCATGCGCTGACAGGTGTTTGATTCAATCCTTTGCCTCTTACATCACTCGCACTAATATACTGCACAGCTACTGAAGACAAAGTTCATTTGGCACAGTATTACTAATGATGCTAAGGATTAGGTCTACACCTGTATTTCATGCAACACGTCAAAAGTACATTGACACATAGATTCAGGAATTGTTATCATTCTTCAACCTAAACATAATTTTTCTCACTTTCACATAGATGTTTTCGGTCACCAATTACCAACGGTAATTGGTGACCGAAAACAACAGTCACATGAGCCTTGGGAAAGAGTAGGTCCTTCAGTTCAATTGAAGGAAGATAAGGGGCACCTCGTTGAGAGCTCTTAATTAAGGAAGCCTCTAACCCAGTGATGGATTATCTTCCGACTCCCTTCTTGTGCATCCAATGAGATGTTATTGGCATGGAAGCTGATGTGAAGGAGGTCCCTGCAAACCTAATAGTTAATAGGTTACCCCTTGTAACATGACAGTCCGCATATTTATAGCAAGTCTTGTGGCCACAGGGTAACTTAACTCGCCTGGTACAGGTGACCATTGAACACTCCACTTCACCAGCAACCTGTAAATAAGAAAAAAATTTGGTGAATAGAAATTATTATACAATATTTCTTCTTAAGATTAAGCATCATCATCATCACCATCTCCTCCAACACCTATAGACGCAAAGGCCCTCAGTTAGATTTATCCAGTTGCTTCTACCTTGAGCTTTTAAATCAATAATTCTCTATATGTCATATCCTACTTCACGCATTATAGTCCTCAGCCAAGTAGATCTGGGTCTTCTAACTCCTCTAATGCCTTGAGTAGCCCAGTTGAAAGTCTGGTGTACTAATTTCTCTTTGGGAGTGCGAAGAGCATACCCAAATCATCTCCTTCCGCCTCTAACCATGATCTCATCCACATATGGCTCTCGAGTAATCTGTCTTATAGTTTCATTTCTAATCCTGTTCTGCCATTCAATTCCTAATATTTTTCTGAGTGTTCTCAATTCTACAAAATTTGTTTGGCATTGTTTCATGGTCATACCACGACTCATGTCCATACAGTAACACAGATCTCACTAAATTGATATATAGCCTGATTTTTTTGTGTAATTTCAGCCAATTTGTTTTCGAAATTTTATCTAACCTGGCCAGTGTCTGATTTGTTTTTTCAATTTTTCATTATACTTTAATTCTAAAGACCCTTTAATCGAGATCATATATCCTAAATATTTAAATGATTCCACCTTATTAACACTTTCTCTTTTCAATGATATTTCATCTGACATTACACATTCCGTTCTCACCATCTTTGTCATTCTTCTATTTATCTTGAGCCCAACCTCCAGTGATATTTCATGCATTTTGTTGAGCAAGCATTGCTAATTCTGTGGTGTTCTGTTAATAGGGACAGCGTCATCAGCATAATCTGGGTCAGCTAACTTCCTGTTACCAATCCAATCTAATCCCTCTCCACCATCTCCAACTATTCAATGCATTACAAAATCCTTGAGGAGGATAAACAACATAGATGACAACACATGCCCTTGCAGTACTCCATGTTCACAGGATATTCATTTGATAGAACTCCACTAACATTAACTCTGCACTTAATATTCTCATGAACCGACTTAATTAAATGTATATATCTATGAGGAACTCTATAATAATGCAGGATTCTCCACAAAATTGGCTGGTGCTCACTATCCAAGGCTTTTTCATAATCCACAAATGCCATCAACAGTGGATTCCTATACTCTATACAATGTTGTAGAGTGTCTTAAAATGAAACTTTGGTCAGTACAACTTCTACTTTTTTCTAAATCCCACTTGTTCATTTTTCAGCTTTTCATCTAGCCTCTTTAGAATAAGCAAACTATGTGTTTTCATGACAACTGACGAAAGTGTGATGTCTTTGTAATTATTGCAATCCGTCATATCTCCTTTTTTTGCCATTTTTACCAACATTCCTAACTCCCATTCATCAGGGCTTTTCTCTCCATTCCGCATTCAACAAAATAATCTTGTAAGTATTCTGGGAGTCACTTCATTTTCAGCTAATATCATCTCAGCAGTTATTCCTTCGTATCAAGGGTATTTCCATCGATTGAGTTTTTTAAGAATAGCTTCGACTTCAAACATATATATATATATATATATATATATATATATATATATATATATATATATATATATATATATATATATATATATATATATATAAATCTTTTTAGTTATGCAAAATAATCTTAGCATAAATAATCCTACCAGCTAAAATGTGGCTTAAGACTACAGGAAAATGGAGACTCATCCCAAATAGCTCAGAAATAATTGGAGGTTTTTTGAAAAAAAAAAAAAAAAGGCAATGACAGTGTGGTAGGAATATGAAGCAAAAGTCCAAATCAAAGGAATACTAGTACCTCCAAAGTCGGTCTATTAGGCAACCTAAGAAGACAAATTAACTTCTCATACTGCCTAAGTCAGCAACAACTGCCACCGAAGTGGCAGTAACTGGGTTAGGGAGGCTACTATTTTTAGCAGCTAAGAAAAGACTGATCTTTCAATACCCTAGGCTTGTCGACACAATGCGGCAGAGGCATTGTCAAGTTGACAGGAAGAGAGTGGCAATCCCACAGGGAAGGGTCCACAATCAAGGGGAGAAGCAAAAGAATGAAAGACAGCGAATAAGGGAATCTTCAAAGACCTAATCATTATCATTATCATATGAAAATAGGGTTTGGCTTGTAAGATAATGGGAGCCAAACAAGACAGCCAGGATGCTAAGAATTGGAAACTCAAAGGATGTCCCGACAACAGGTGGGATTCAATTGACAAAATTCAGAGGACAGTGTTCCTCAGATATGGAAGAGGATATGAATGATCAGATGAACAGTCTAAGGCTACAGCTGAGGTGGCAGAGGGAATGTCCCATAGCCAACACACATCCATTGCTAGAAGAACTCAACCTGACAAGACTGGAAGCAGAGACATAAGGCTACATTCCTACAAAGATAGGCTAAATAGGCAAAGGAGTCAAGACTCCGCAGCAAGGGTTGCATAGCACAGGATAGGAGGCTGCAGTCACAGAACAGGCAACTGCCAAGGAGGCAGAGGAGAACCCTAAAGGGTACCAACTCTTTGTCTGGATAGGGTTAGGCCATAGGGAGAACTGTGCAGGCTAGCCTAGCCCACGTAGAGGGTGAGGGAAAAAACAAATTGTTAGAGTAAGATGACTAGACAGGAGGAACTGTAGTTCCCTGAACAGTCAGGTTACAGCCTAACTAGGAAGAGGAAGGGGCAGAGAAATTACCCAAGGGTGTTCTCTAAGGCAGGAAAGATATTTAGTCCAGGGAAGGAAAAAATCTTGCCCTCCTAGGGCCAGGATAGATAGCCTATAAGCTATCCTGTCCAAAGATGGCGACGAAGAGTACTTCAGTCGCCATGGGACTACACAGGGATGGGAATAAAGTATCACAGCAGGTAGACACACTAGCAGGCACAAGAGTAAGGGGAAAGAGTGGTGATGGGAGACTCAGAAATTTGTAAGGCAGCATAACAGGAAGGCCTAACTGCCATATAGAACAGGAATAATGTTCTAAGGGTTTTGCAGTGATAGGGCACAGACGACAAGTCCTCACAACCAGACTAGACTACCAAAAACTAAGAGGGAAGTCTAAGAATGGGTTGAGTGGCCCAAGGGGGTCTACCTGTCAGCATTAGAACAGGAGGTAATGCATTCCAGTGGGTAAAAAAAGAAGTAGACACAGGGAACAAGTTCCCAAGACCTGTGCCGCCTTGCCAAACATAAACATAAACAGTCTACCTAGGACAACTGTGAAACACTATCCAACTCCAAGAGGGACCCTCAAGACTGCAGTTCCCCTGTGACGAGTCGACAGCATGGGGGGATGGGCAGCCTCAAAAAAACAGCAAGGTCAGGTAAAAGAAGGGCATGAAGCACAAGTGTAAAATCACCAATAACACAAGTAACACCATAAAAAATGAGTTGGGATACCCATACTCATACAACACTGTAAAAGAATGATGTAGAACATAATCCTATAATAAAATGACTGAATAAATAATAATTTCAGAGCGATTTGGAAACATGATGCAACGCCGATGCCTGCATGAGAAATTCTCCAACACACAAGAAAACAGTACTCGATTTAGTCGATGAGGAAGAAGCAAAAGCATCCATGATCCTGAAAAAAGTAAAAAAGCTAAGCAAACAGGAATAAAAACTCCAACCAACTGCCAAAGATGGCGACTGCGAAAAGGAAGGTTTCCACAGGAAACTGAAACTTGAAACGGTTCTCTCGCCCATGTATCCTATCCTACCCCTTATCCTTCGAGACAAGGTTAGCTCTATTCGGGGAAGGTTAACCATGGCTTATTATTGAGACATCCAGGATTTATACACGATATTTCTTTGGATACTCGCTCCATGATACCTCTATGGAAAAATTCTTTGTTATATCACTCGCAGAAATATCTACAGTAGAAAGCTGGTATTGAGGAAATTCCATCAGGACTATATGGCTAGAGCCCATATATATATATATATATATATATATATATATATATATATATATATATATATATATATATATATATATATCTATAACGAAATCTATTTTAGGGTGAGATCGCCATGTCGTTCTGATGGAAGTTCATAAAGTAGCTTCCTAAGTAATATATGTTACTACAGTGATATTCCCAGAGAATTAAACCTTCAGGTCCCAGAATTCTAACTCCTGGAGCGAATAACTTAATTTTTCTCTCAAGGATTTCGCATATCAGAGGACATATTCTTGATACGCCGCATAGCAATCTGCACCCCTAATAGCTTTTACGCTTCGAGGGGAGCATGGCAAATAGAAGGGGCGCCGTATCAAGGTTACCCCCATTCTCGTACTAATATTGACCACCACCACAGCGCCATTCCCAAGATGGCGGACAATTCCTTGTAGCATTGAGCGTGGTGCTACAGATACAATGCCTCAGGGAGGGATACTGTGAAGATCTTTTCATTTTAGAAAAGAAGGGTGGGTCCATCAGGACGACATGGCAATCTCACCCAAAAATAGATTTTTTGCTTCGCTCAAAATGCGTTTTTTGGGCTCAAGCCAGGTCGTCCTGATGGAAGCATGCCAGAGAATTAGTGTATCTGTGGATTTTCATCAGTGCCTTAACCTTGGGACAACATTTCTATGATCATTTGGACCAATCGAGACAAATGACGTTACCGTTATCCGTCATTATCACTAATCATACATGATGTTAGTGCTTCCTGCCCCCTACAGGGAAGAGTCATTCTAGACAGTAGAAAAGGGGTCTCAAGGTTAGCATATATTGTATGAACAAACATAAGTATACACTGGATGTATAAACCGTCTCGTAGTTTGTGAATATTACTGAATACTTATCAGTGTTTTTTATATCCATTCTTTGTGAGCATACAATATGAAGAGTATATACTCTGGACTTTTAACCATGTAATTGACGGGCGATTTAGGATGCAATTACATTCTAATAGACACTTATTTTCAGTAAATGACTAAGTGAATTAGCAAGTAAAACAAATGTAGCTTGATAACGGAATTATACATGTAACAGTTACAGAGATTATCTTTCTTTCTTGGGAAGAAAGAAATGATGAGTGCCACTCTCAGATTGAAGAAAATTTATAATGAAATTTCTCTTCATAATTCCTGTACCAGTTACTTCTATTGACACTGTGTACTACGTACAAACGACACTAGTACTATCTGTATAATTCCACACCTGGGATTTTTTAACAGAGTTAGTGTCCCCATTAAGAGAGATAACCCCTTCTCCCTTTAATTGACAGTCCCAGTCAATTAGCTGATCATCGTAGAATTAGACGGCATGTTAAATACTCTCCCCGACGTCACCACGTACTGCTTCAGTTCATGGACCTGCTTAGCATAGTGTTTGTAGAACACTCTGGATGAATCTCATCCAGTATATGAATGAGGACATTCGAAGTCCCAAGCAATTAACTGTTTATGACAGTAATTAGCAGTCCAAGGGAGAACTGGAGAACCTTTGGTAACAGAGGGGACTTCCCGCTCATAGCCAACATGGCCACCAGCTGCCGGCCACCAGCTGCCCTGGCTGCCTGCCTGCAGCCATCATGACTGTCGGCCGGCATTTGCCATGACTGCCGGCCGGCAGC
>NC_090744.1:80057017-80064517 GCF_036898095.1 Palaemon carinicauda | reverse complement strand
AAATTGCAGTGAGGTTATTTTTCAATATATGAGAAACGTATGGAATTGTTCTTCCAGTAACGTGAAGTAATTTTGTGAAATCATAATATCATGAATAATAGCTGTAATAAGAGCTATGTGTTAAATCATTATTCCACTATATTCCATATTTCCATTAACACGTTGAATTTGATTAACAAGACAGGAGATTTTAATGAAAAATACATAAAGAAATAATGGAAAATATGAAGATAAGGTTACAGGGGAGAAAGACGAGGACGGAATAATGAACGAGACGAAACAAAATGAGTGAAAAAATGCATAAAAACGTAGACGTAAAATTATAATGTAAAATTTTACACCAGAAATTCTACCAAGGAGTACACCGAGGAATAAAGAGTTTATTATCATTATTGCTATTCATATTTGCCTCTATTGCTGTTGTGTTATTATCTGCGATTAAAAGCTAATATACAGAGTTTGTGATCATTATAACAGTAACAATAACAATAATTATAATAATGATAATGAATGAGTGAATTTACTCTCATAATAAGGGGGCTGGTCGGTGCGGTTATATTAAACTATTTATTGTTGGTGGTGTTTTCATTCCTGTCATTCCTGCTGTCGCTTTGCAATGGATCATTTGTGATGAAGATAACAATACTGCTGCTGCTGCTAATAATAATAATAATAATAATAATAATAATAATAATAATAATAATAATAATAATAATAATAATAATAATAATAATAATAATAAGAATGAGTTAGTTTATTTAGCTTTATGATAATTATCATTGTCTTGCTGTTACGTTTTCTCTTTCACTGCTGCATCTGTTATTGTCTGTATTATTGCTGTTGTTGTTCGTGATTGAGGCGTTTGTGTTAGGAAAACAAGTATAATGTATACAATATATTTTCTTTCATTATCAATATTTGTTAAAATAACTTTTACCATCATTGGAATTTTTTTGGTGTTATGATTTGTTCATTCTTGCTGTTTCAAGTATCCTTAGTTCTGTTGTTGATCTTGTTTGATGTTTTCTCATATCATAGTGTTTTACATTGCTTGTCAAATTGCTCTGCCTGTAGAGGCTGTTGTTTTAACCATTGCTAAGGTCATAGTTGTAATGGATGTTTTAAATGTTTTCGTTCATAGTTAAAATTTTGGAGGAAACATCATTTCATCAAACATTCCTTTACTTTAACTCCTCCTGGAGGATGGGTGATAACGCATAGATGGATATCATCCACTAAAAAATACATTTATCAATAGGAAGATCTGATTATGAAGTACATTCCTGGTATCTAAACAAGGGCTTGAAACTTGCCTTCTTATCCCAAAAGAATTGCAAAGTTAACAAGGAAAAATCTTTCTGGAGAACAAATAAACACACACAAAAAATTATCTGAGACAAATTGCATATAGAAAGTAAAAAAAATTTCATCCCATGAATATATGGTTACTTATTTTTTACCAGTTTCAAAATTATATGATGTATAGATACAGAATAAGCACAGCTATTATAAAAAAGAAAAAAAAAGATGGAAACTTTTCCAAACTAACAAAATTAAACGAGATTGAATAAAGGATGATCAGTTAAATAAATATATTCTAACCTTTTCTTTATCTACAAAATTTTATGATAAAGGAGACTAAAAACTAAGTTGTGAAGTTAATATAATTTAAGTTTTATTTTTTAAATATAAATACGAAAATTATCAGCGGTTAAGCATAATTTGAAATTCAAATTTATGAATATATGACGGGAAAAAAATAATGAATAATTTAGATATATCTCAATAGCTAATATTATCCCTAGAAATTTAAAACCCAATGAACTCTAAAACTTTAAACGGACAATCCAAGGTATTTAAAGCTTTCAAAAGTTGAATAATAAAGTAAAATCAGTAATTTCTCTGTAAGTGTCTCTTGCCCGAAATAAAAAAGTGATCAGGGTAAGATGAGATGCGAAGACACCCCTTTAAGGGTATTCTCGGTCGTGAACGACCCCGACTCCGAAAAAAATTCAGGAAAAATCTAGTTATGCATCAATCTGTATTGTTTGACTTGCTAAAAATACTTCAAAGAATGCTAAAAATTACTGAAAATGTAAATGATACCCATCTACAAAATAACTATTGAATCTACCAGTCATACGAGAGTGTGTTAAACTTACTGTGAATGGTATCAATGTCCCTAGAAGTTATGACACAAAAATTGTTGAGGTGGAAATGAGATTTGACAGGGATTCAAGAGTCATTTATGCATTGTGCCTTCCAAATATAAATATTACTTTGAATCTTCCCAGGTTGAACAGAGTTGTGAATGGATTTCTGTCAAAAGGATATAAATTGGCAGATACAATACTTTTGGATGGTTAAGAAGATATTTCTGATATTCAGCTTATTTTTGGATCAAAATCCAGCTATTCCATACCTCAGACTGAAATTGTATTTAGAGAGAAATCTATATATTCAAGAATTCCTCTGGGTGTAGTGTTAAAGGGAGCAACTGAGACTATTTTACATGATCTGCCTTATTTACCATATGGCCCTGAAGTCTCATCGTCTTCCTACATTTCGATAACTAATAGAACCCCATATTACCAGCCTTCAGAAGAAGCTAAGTCTTATCAAACCTCTAATATAGATTTTGGTAAAATCGAAAATAAAAATGAATCTTTTGTTTTGGAAGGAGAGGATGATGAAGTCGGTGGGTTAGTTGATTGATATTGACAACGATGTACTTTATTCTGTTTGTGACAAAGCATTACATAGACTTCAATGTACTCTGAAACTGTTGAAATCCATACTCAGTTGATCAATTACGTTTAAGAGAAAACTACAAGGAATAGTGAAGGGAGGCTGGTGATGCCATTACTCTGGAACCCTAGAGTTTATCACCTTTTGGGACCTAACTTCAATATATCTGTAAAAAATAAAGTGAAGCTTGAAAAGAAAATTTCAAGGAAATTTAGACGATAAACTGAACCAGATAAATATGTTATTTCAAGAGCAAGCAGATACTGGTATAATTGAGAGAATTGAAAATTTTGATCAATTCAAGAATGAACATCTAGAGTCCAGTTTCATGCCTTTTATGGGCATTTTTAAGCCTGATCGTGAGACCAAAATTTGTAGGTTTGTGTTCCTATCCAATTTGAGTGACAAAGGAAGTATGAATCACAATCAAACTATGCATGCAGGTCCAACATTAAATCAGAAACTCTCCATTTCCATTATCAATTTGAGGTTCGGAAGCAAACTATGTTGCTTTGATATAAAGAAGGCATTCAACAATATAGGTCTTGAGGAAGTCGATCAAAGTCCCCGTTGTTTTTTGTGGTTTAGAAATCTTGAAGAGGGAGATTTTTCAATTATTGGCTATAATAATAGTAGACTTCCTTTTGGACTTAATGTTCACCTGCATTATTAATGCTTGTATTATACAAGATATTGATACTGGATTCTACGAATTATTCTTTTCCAGTAATGAAACTCAAGAGAACCATTTACCAGTTGTCTTATATGGACAACTGTGCATTTAAGGCAGAAACGTCAGAGTGTTTGTTGTAGATGTATACAATGTTGGAGGATATTTTCAGTCCATATAAGCTTTCACTTCAGCAGTTTTTGTCGAATGACATGTTATTACAGAAAGAAATTGACAAAATTCAGGAAATAGAGACCCCGACAAAAAGTAAACTGCTGGGACTTGAGTGGGATCGAATGAGTGATACATTGTCTACAAAACCCATAACTGGATATAAATTCATCAACAAAAAGACAAGCTTTATCTACTATAGCTTCACAGTTCGATCTTTTTAATTCAATGGACCTATACTGAATCGAGCCAGATTGTTTCTACATAGATTGCAGTGTAGACCAGAACTAGATTGGGATGAAAAGCTTACTGCTCCTTTGAACAATGAATGGATACATATCTGCAAGCAAGCCAATTCTGCACCTTCTGTAGAATTCCCACGGAATTTTGGTGCTCGTACTGAAATTGGTTGGGTTTGCTGATAGTAGTAAGATTTTGTTTGGCACTGTAGTATATCTGTATTAACATAAATACAAATAAGATCTACTTTATTTTAGCAAGAAATAAACTGGTGAGTAAACAATTGGAGTCAAAATCCATACCAAGCTTGGAATTACAAGCTCTTGCATTAACCGTTGAAACTGTAAAGGATTTGAAGAATGAACTTTTACGATTTGGTTGCATTGATCCTATTGAGATAGTTGGATGCGAAGTCTACTCTGACAGTTTGATGGTACTGACCTGGCTGCAGTCTTATGCCTTGAAACTTGACAAACTACACCAAAAAAAAAAAAAAAAGCAACCCTTTATACTCAATAGGTTAGAGTAAATCAATCTGTGTGAGGATTCTTGTATGAAAATTTCTTTTGTGTCTTGAGAAGATAATCCAGCAGACTGCATCACCAGACCTTTATCCTTTAGGCAGCTGATGAAAACAAACTATATAACTGGTACTAAGTTCATTACAGAGAGCGAAAGCAATGTGATCTGTAGTGACAGCACATTCTTTCATTATACCTGGATTATTTGAACCAAAACGAGTGCATATAGAGAAGACAAATTGTGGTAGTGCTTGTTCACCTCCACATGATGGCTCAGAACATCTTTTCTCTTTTAATAGGGTTTCTAGTTTTGAGAAGGCTGTGAGAGTGCTTGCGGCGGTGCTCATGTTCTGCAGCATTTTGAAATCTAAGTTTAAAAGTAAACATCCAGCTCTAGATCATTTTGAAGTTGAAGATGAAGGCTTTAACTTTTATGATGAATCTTGTAGGCAGATTATAATCAGGGATCAACATATTCACTTCCCAGATATCTTTGATTATTTTCACTCAAAACAGAAGCAGTTGAAGAATTTGCCTAACGTTGTTGCACAGTTGAACTTGTTTCTTGATTCGGATGGCATGGTGAGGGTAAAGAGTAAATGCCGAAGATTGAAGGAAGTCCAACATCTTAACAAATTCACCTATCCTTTACTAGTATCGAAGGACAGTATGTTGGTTCCTGTGATTATAAGGGAATTGCACGTGAAGCTCTCTCATGCTGGTTGTTATCCTTTGTTGGTGGAGCTTAGAAGAAACTTTCGGATTACCCATATATACTCGGCTGTGAAGAAAGTTCTGTCAAACTGCTTTACTTGTAAGAGAGTAAATGAGAGGGTAATTAAACTAAATCAAAGTCATTACCCAGAGTTTAGGATTAATCCTGAAAACATACCGTACAGACAGATTTTCATTGATCATATGGGTCCATTTAAAATAAAGAATGATCAAAGAAATACTGTCACGGTATGGTTGTTATGTATTACGTGTCTGTGGTCTCGGGCTATTAACTTCAAAATCTGTATGGATTTAACTTAAGAAGAATTTATTAGAGCATTACAACTTCATACATATGAATTTGGTATTCACTCCTTCTGTCTGATTTGGGATCTCAGTTCGTTGCAGGTGCAAATAAGATCTCTAGTTTCTTGAGCGATTACGAGACAAATGCATATTTACAGAAACATGGAATTAAATCCTTTAAATTTGAGCAATATTACAAATGATGTAATCAACTTGAGTCTTGTGTGAAACTAACCAAGTGCTTATTATTTGGAGCAACACGTAATAATGTTCTTCCCCTTCGGGATTTTGATTTTATTGTTCACAAAACTATACATTTGGTGAACAGAAGGCTAATTTCATTTAAAGAGTCTCTTAGGGACTCTTCAGGAGAGAGCATTCCAGAAATCTTTACCCTGGAGATGTTGATTCATGGCAGAGAATTAGTTTCTATCAATATAATCCCTCAATTACAAGGCCCAACAGATGCTGATCCGGAATTTAATGCAGATCAGATTCCTTCATCATTACTGAAACTACAAAATGTACGACATAATCTTATTAAAATATACAATGAAGAATTTGTTGGGAATCTGATATATCAAGCCGTTAATGAAATATACCGATACAAGCCCGTTCAACATAAAGAACTTAGAAGTTGGAGATATAGTACTTTTGAAGGAACCCTTAGCTAAACCCTGTAATTATCCAATGGGACGCATTAAGGAAATTGTAACAAATGTAAACAATGAAGTTACGGCTGTGAAAGTCTTTAAAGGGAAAACTGGAGAAATATTGAAACGGCACTCTAGTTCTATAATTCCTCTTTTGTCAGTCCTAGGCGATGATGAGAAGCAAGGTGTACCAGACACTAAGAATGTTCATATTGTATCATCACGTCCTAAAAGAAAAGCAGCTATACAGGGTGTGGCCAAAATTAACCAAATTTTGGCTGAATCTGATTAGGGATTTTTCATTACTGTTAATATTGTTTTATTTGGATTCTTTTGGTTGGTTTTTATTTTTGGGTAATTTTCATGTAAATTCATTTACATTATATACATTTGATTTCATACTAGATAAAAATCTCTCCCCTGGAGTGTAGAAAAATATGTATTTAATTCTTCTAATTTCACTAGTTATTAAAAAAATAAATGCATTATCACTATGGCATCAGTATTAAAGTACTCTACCTATGTAATTACTTAATTAGTCAGTTTCAAAATTAACGTAATTCCTATAAATAGCTTTTCTCGTCTAATCCTTTTAAATGGTTATTGCCGTAAACAAACCATAAATTTTAATGCGGTGCGCCTAGACATTAGAATAAACTGCCAACTGAAATGAAGGACCTAAAGGGAGCAATTGAATTTAAGAAGAAACTAAAAACATTACTTTTCACAAGATCATATGATTTGGAAGATGCTACAATCAAAGAATTGTATAAGTTATAATAAAAATGTTTCGTTAGATGATTGATATGGACCCGCCCGAGAAGTAGTTCACTCGACTTCAGTTGAGGGTTGGATTTAAACCTAAAACAAGTAACAAGTAATAAGTAAGGAAAATGTTTCCTTGGTTTAATGAGTGACGGAGAACCGATCGTACCTGTCAAGAACTTAACAACAGCAGTCTTCAGTAGATGTTCCAGTCATACTTACCGTGGATTAAACTTTGAAGTGATTTAGTGACCTATGGATCTTATCATTTGCATCACGGTCATGTTGTACGCAAATATGGAATAATTCTATCAAATTGGACCCGGACCTGCCAAAGGGGAACCAATTTAACTATCTCCTAAATCACACTATAAACAAGGTAGGAGAAAAGGTATTTTTTCTTTGTATTCTAAACTTTTCAGATCTTGACTTTTATTCCTGCAGCTTTAATCAATGCTTTTGTGATAAGTGTGTTATTACTTATACTTACACAAATTATACGTACCTTACCTATACCTACCTTACATACTTATTCATACTTCAAGTTACTTTGTTTGTTTGTATTTCAATAGTCAATTTACTATTTAATTTTATTGAATTCCTGTTGTTTTTATTATTATTTTGACGTTTTGTTTACTGGGATAGAAATATACTTTACGTTTTACTTGTTGATTTTTGGGCTGTTATTTCATTGGGGTAGTTGCGTCCGATT
>NC_090744.1:80042017-80047017 GCF_036898095.1 Palaemon carinicauda | reverse complement strand
GATGGGCCAAATGCAAATTTTTTGGCCACTGACAACCATCTACACATTTCTTCGAAGCAGCACCGAATATGGAGTGGTAGTGGCAGAACTGCGGCTGAAGGGTGTCAGTGATAGGTTGGAGAGGTAGTTGGTTGCGGTATGAGCGAGGGATGGCATATGTGGGTGGTGGGCAGCTTTGACGCTGCTATGGCATCGCATGGAGAGAGCACCTGTGTCATATTCCATTCACACCGGCTTTGGTCAGAGTTGAATCTGTGTCTTCTCTGTCAGGAGTGGAGGCATTGATGGATATCTTGGAGGTGGTGAAGTAGCTGTCAAAAAAGACATAAACTTTGGCCATTAGGTCCATCAGGGGCAAGGTTTCGACATTAAGGATGGCAGTGCGTACATGTTTAGGTAGGCATCGTACCCAAAGGTCACAAATTAGGCTCACTTCACAAGGACACCTGTCTCCCCCCGGCTGTAAGTTAGCGATACTGATTATTTTCCTGAGGGCAATTGAAATCTTTTCATCCCCCAATGGCTGTTGAGAAAGTTGAAAAAGCTTGGCTATACCAGCAGCTGGTAATGGGGAGTATTATTCCAGGAGGTATTTATTGAGGGCATCATATGCTATTGGGGCATCCCTTGGTCTCAAAGCCACTAGAATATTTCCAGGTGTTTGGCTGTTTTAGCAAGTCATGCCCTTGATACGAAACTGAACTTCAATGCGCTGGAACCAAGCGAACGCTTCTCTGTTGGCAAAGAGCAGCAGTTTTAATGATACAGTGTAGGTTACAGAGTCAGGATTGGTGGGTGGTATCGTAACAAAGGTAGGGTGCAGCGGTTTCACACAAAAAAAAAGTTGGTGAGGAGCTGACCATTATATGGGTCACCAATGTGCAAGGTAGTTGTTAGATGTTAACCAAGAGACAGGGTGAATATAAGAAAATTTATTCAACAGATAACAAGCTTATATACAAGTCATTGAGAGCAATAACATTTGAAAAAATCAAATAATATAAAACATTTGATGGCAATCTTAAACATGTTTTTCTATTATCATTGCAGGAAACAGCAAGAGATAAAAATTAACCAATAGCATTACATTCCATGAGCGTGTATAAAACACATGTGGTACTGTAGCACCACCTGCATATGCTTTCGTATATAGTATGAAAAGTAATGAGCCGGAATACTACCCTAATGAACACTAGATATTGCATTCTTATAGTATAGTCACTATAAGGTCCATCAATAAGTACTATTTGTAATATGATATTTAAAAACTCAATAATGATGCTATGAAAAGACCGATCTACGTCTAAATGTAACCATAAAATCAATGTCAATCATACAAACTAACTGCCCATAATCAAGGATTTCTGTATAGCATTGGACATTAAAAAAGGGCCATATAAGCTCCAAGGTTTTTGGGAAAGCCAAAAAGGAAACTAGGAAGCCATTATTATCACCACCATGTTTATTTAGACGATTTACCAAAAGACATAAAAAAAAATTAGATATTATGGGAGTTGTGGGAATTTAGCATTAATCAGCAAGCTAGAGATACAATAAACACACGTAACTAAAGGTGATTTATTACCAATTCTCCAATAAGTGCAAAATGGACATCTCGAGAACTTTCACAAAATAATAAACAACCCTATAGCTAAGAAATCCTGTCTTTATGAAAAAAAGAAAAATTTTATTTTGGTCAACACTTCTTAGGCACCATAGTCCAGTAAAAGTGTTTCATTTTAACCAGGATCAATAAGCTATGCTAGTAAGCTTGCTTAGGTGACATTTCATCACTCGTCGTTTAAGGAAAGCAATAACAGAAAGATATCGTTACTTTTTATTCCGAATTCTAAAAACGAAATTATGTCTAATATGTCGGCAAGCTGTTAGGTTATAACTGAAAGACTTGTGAATAAAACTGAACTTTATTTGGTCGGAGTTCGAGTATTTATACAACCCGTTCCAGTCATGAACTGCACAAAAACTCAAAGACAATGGTACAGGAAAATACATGAGCAGATAGGTTATCAGTGAGAGGGGAGAGCGATAGCGACAATTTACAAGGGGGAAAAAAAAATAAAAGAATATATCGGTACTGTGTACGAGCGTGTGATGCCCGTGCGGTACACTAAGTAGAAGTTTTTTTCTCACTTGAAAATTGGAGGGACTTAATTCCATCTCATAAAAAACATAATATTTTCTTTTCAATTAAAAAAAGAAGAAAAAAAAAAGGAAATTGCATGCTACTTGCAGAGTACAAGGAATCATGATCCCTTGGTAATTCAAAGTTTGAAGTCTTCTCCATTTCCAACTTATGAGGAAAGATTTTTATCTTAAACCATGAAGAATATCCTATCATTTCTAGGAATTTATTTTGAAGGAATTTAAAACTGGAAATCTAAATGCCAAATTCTTATGAGAGAAATAAACTCGCCATATACACTAAAAAAAATGCATTAGAGTAGGAATCTCAATAACGGCATTAGTATGTAAGATCGGAGAACAGATGACTTTTGGGCAATATTGGACTCCCTTGTAGTTTGTGAACTCTATATATATATATATATATATATATATATATATATATATATATATATATATATATATATATATATATATATATATATATATATATATATATATATATATATATAGAGAGAGAGAGAGAGAGAGAGAGAGAGAGAGAGAGAGAGAGAGAGAGAGAGAGAGAGAGAGAGAGAGAGATAATTCTATAGTCTGAATTTTAAAACCATTTTCAGTTGTGTTTTTCAAATAGTTTGTATTTTAAATGTACAAATCATTTTCAATATTCATGATATGCTACTTAGTTCTTTTTACCTCCAAAATGATGAATGGCTCAAAACGGGAAGCAAGTTGTGCATCTTAGTATGATATAAAACAGAGATATTTGTTTGGGATGAAGCCAAACTTTCCGCTCTACTGAGCTAATAGACAATTTGTCATTAAGCAAAGTGTACCTACAAGTGAAAGATAGTTTATGTCTGAAAAATTAATTTCACATGGGAAGTTACTATCTGAGGTACCGTCAGTTTTAAAAAGCTTACATAACTCTTTTTAAATAAATGCATCGAATTTGTTCGTATACTCAATCTGTCATCAAAGCTTTTTTGTTTTTTATTTTTCTTTTTTTTTTTAAACTGAACTCGGTATGATGAGTTTTTTATCTTTTGCTTGAGGGTACACTCGGGCACACTATTCTATCTTATTATTATTTTTCTTTTCTTCCTCTTGTTTTTTTGAAATGGTGTGTTGGGCAGGCTTAATAGAAGGGCCATGTATGCCTGGTGGTTTATCAAGAGGTTGTCTTTTCCTTTTCTGATTTTTTTTCTTCTCAAAACCATCCTTACTGTCCTCCCTTCAGTTGAAGTGGCTATCCTGGAGGGTATCTAGCCTTGCATGGTGTATCGGCTCCTCCATGTTGACCAGTTTTTCCGATTTTTTACTATAGCCAATGGGTTTCATCAATCACTTTATTTGTAATTATGTACATATTGTTTTTGTTATAATTCTTGTTAGTCTAGTTTTTAAGTATGATGTCTCTTTTTTTATTTCTATTAATTCTTATGCTGTCTGGAGACATCGAGCAAAATCCAGGACCAGTACGTCCTAGATTTTGTCAATGTCGTCTTCTGTATTGCAATATTCGTGGTCTTCATGCAAATATCCAAGACCTTACAGTTGCGTCTAGACAGTATGATATTCTTTTGTGCTCAGAAACTTTTGTTTCTAATATGCGGCACTCATCTGAGCTCCTTATTACTGGTTTTAAGAAGCGAATAATGTTGAAACGTGATGCCATCCATAGGGCAAGGGGGGATGGCGGTGTATATTAGGACCGAGTACCCTGCTTCTCATAAGTCCTGTTATCAATGTGGATGTCATGAGATTCAGGTAATAAAAGTTTGTGGCAGGCATAACAACTTTTATTTGTGTTCCATCTACCGGAATCCAGACATGGATGATTCTATCTTCGATTGTCTTTTTACCACTATGGTTAAGACACAAGAAAATGATAGAAAGGCTTCTTTTGTCTTTGTTGGTGATTTTAATGCTCACCATAGGGAGTGGTTAAGTTCTATCTCTGCTACCGATCGACATGGCTTAAGAGCTTTAGACTTTGCCTCTGAACTAGGCTGTGAGCAAATCATAAATGAAGATACTCACAGGTCTGGTAATTGCTTAGACCTCTTATACACTGACTCCGCTGGCGTTATAACTAGTTAGGTTGGTTCTCCAGTCGGGACATCTAATCAAGCCTTGATTTCATTAGTAATGAAGACTGAGCAGCCTGTCCCTGATATATCATACTCTTGTGAAATTTATATGAAATCCCAAGCAGACTGGAATGGAATTGTGCATGATTTTGGAGAAGCAGGAGGCCTATCACCTTTGGAAGGGTAACAGATCAGATTTGACCTGGAACAACTATACTCAGCTTCGAGCTTTTGCTCAGAGAGTTTATGCCTCAACTGAAAAGGAGTAAAATTTAACCATAAAAGAAACCCTATCTGGTACAACTAAGGAACGTAAATGGTGGCCTACCCTTAAATCTGTACTCTTTGGTGTAGATGCAACAGTTCCTCCTTTACTTAAACCAGCTGGCTCAGTCATTCACTGTCCAAAGGAAAAGGCAACCTTGTTGGCTGATGTTTTTGATAGTAAACAGAGTAAGGAAAAACTTGAACTTCCTCATTCCTGTTTTCCTGAGGCTAAACTAACTAGTTTAGATTTTCGATCCCGTGAGATTGAAGCTCTGTTGATGGCCCTTGATGCTTATGGATTTGCCTTGATTTTAGTGCTGCCTTTGACCGTGTTAATCATGAGGCCCTTGTTTTCAAACTCAAACAGTTGGGAATGGGTGGGTCGTTTCTTAGCATTATTATTGATTTTTTCAAGTAATAGATCTCAAAGAGTTGTTGTTGATGGGCACCATAGTGAGTATAGGAATGTGATATCTGGTGTTCCACAGGGTAGTGTTC
>NC_090744.1:80019517-80032017 GCF_036898095.1 Palaemon carinicauda | reverse complement strand
ATATCCTCAATCCTTTAGTTGGCACCATTTCATATTCAAATATGAAAAATAATGTAGACTTGATTAACAAACTGAATGAAGTACAGATTAACAGTACCTGTAGGCTTGTCAGTTTTGACGTAGTCTCACTATTCACTAAAGTACCTATTGATGACATGTTGGAATTTTTATCTGAAACCTTAGATAATAGACAATTGAATCTACCATTTTCCAAAACACACTTTAATAGAATTAATTAAACTATGTATAAAAGATTGTAAATTTGAATTCAATGGGAGATTTTATGAACACACATTTGGTATGGCTATGGGAAACCCTTTATCCCCAGTATTGAGCAATCTATATATGGAATTTTTTGAAAGCAGAATCTTAAATAACATCATACCTAATAATGTAAAATGGTTCCGATATATTGACGACATAATATGTGTGTGGCCAGGAAATGAAAATTTAGATAACTTTTTCCTTAGATTGAATAGTTGTGTACCATCAATAAATTTCACTATGGAGCTGGAGAATAATTGTACCCTACCTTTTTTGGACTGTCGCATACATAGATGTAATAATAGTCTTAAGTTTAGTGTATACAGAAAGCCAACGAACATCTCGGCATATGCCCATTACTACTCAAACCAAGGCAACAAGGTTAAGAAATCTGCGTTAACTTCTATGTTTTTAAGAGCATTTCGAGTCTGCAGCCCTGAATACATTGATGACGAAATAAATGGGATTAGAGCAATTGGTAAAAAACTAAAGTATCCTGAAATTGTGTTAGATGATGCCCTAAGAACAGCAAAAAAGACTTTTTTTCGGTAATGATAACAGAAAAAACTACAACACACAAAATTTACTTGTACTACCTTATTGTAATTTTTTTAAAGAAATTCCCCAACTGTTGAAAAACTTCAAGGTAAATGTAGCATTTAAGAGTAAAAATACAATAAAAACAGCCTTAATAAAGAATTCTCCTGACATTACCAAGGGATGTGTATATCGTATTCCATGCAATGCTTGTGAAAAATACTATATTGGTGAAACTGGTAAAGCCCTAGAAAAGAGAATTGAACAACATAAGAAAAGTGTCAGGTACACTCAAGATAATGATGCACTCTTTGCTCACGTTAGAGATAAAGATCACACCATTAATTGGTCAGGTGCAAAGAAATTGGTTCATTCAAATAACTTAGTGGAAAGAAACATCATAGAGTCCAGTTTCATAAAGGAAACCTTTGAAAACAACTTGAATATTGGTCATGGAATGTATAAACTCGACGCCTTTATATGTAAAGAGATTTGTAAGCTATATAAAAAAACATTAACCACTTAATGTAGAATTGAATGTATTGTGAATAATTAACATCGCTGTAAAATTAATATTTAGACCTAAGCTACCATTCATTAATAGGTACAATTATTTTATATAGTACGCATAAGTATATTGGCACTATATAGTGTTATGCTAGATATAGGTATTAATATACACATGATTATATGTTTATGATATTAATGTTGTATGTATATATATATGTATATATACATATGTATATGGGTATATGTATGTATGTGTATATATATGTATGTGTATATATATGTATGTATATATATGTATGTGTGTATATATGTATATGTGTGTGTATATGTATGTATATATATATGTATATATGTGTATGTTTTGCTTATGTATTTATATAGATAAGGCTACCGTGTTTTCATATAAACTGTACTGAAAGTCAAAAAAACAAAGAATTTACCCGCCAGTAGATGACCCTCTTTGGCAGTTGTCTAATGATCTTGGGGACTCCGCCCACTTGACCCAGGTAGCTTGTAAGGGAGTGTCATTGTTCTCTTAATCTCTATATGTATGTTCGTACGTTTTGCTTTCCCTATAAAATGTAAAGAAACCTCTCAATAAATCAGTCCTCTGAAGAAGTGTCACGAAACTAGTCAGGACTTAAGCGTATATTTCGTATTTTCATTTTCCCTGTGGTTCTTCTGCATCTGAGCATCACGTTTTCCTGTGATTTTTACGCATATATATATATATATATATATATATATATATGTATATATATATATATATATATATATATATATATATATATATATATATATATTACTACGACTTTTACAACTAATGCCGATTAAATTTTGCAATATATTGGTATTTTAATGCCTATGGATATAGGGCAGTTTCCTTCCCATAATGATTATTCAGCTAAGATACTAGAGTTTGTCATGTTGGTAATGGAATATCATCAAAGCATTTTAGATGGCTGAGAAGAATCATTCATTTCAATGATACCTTGGCTGATACTAGGTTATTGATATATTTTATAAGGTGATGGTATTTTTTTTAAACTATATAACAGGTACTTGCTTAAAAGTTCCTTGCACAGTCAGCAATAGTATTGATGAAGTACTTGTTGGGTAGAAGGGTAGAACAGCAGGTAATCTTAGACAAGAGAGTCAAAACAAACCTGACAAATGGGGCTTTAAATTATATTATAGAGTTAGTGATGATGGTTTTATACATGATATAATGATGTATCAGTGCCATATCACGTTTGATATATATGTTTGATGAGTCCAGTTGGAAGATGACCAGGAACCAATGTCTGCAAGTTGTAAGACCAGTGATCGCCCTAGTCAAAGTGTTGTTTAAGATGACAGATTTTTTTCAAATCTTAAATTTGTGTAGGAACTGAAGTAAAATTACAAATGCAGGTACACAGGTATAGTAGGAGTGAGCAGATTAAGCAATCGCCAATAATGACAAAAAGCCAGGAACTTGAAAAAAGTAGCAAGGGTCGAACTTTTGATTGCAGCTCTTCTATTGATATCACAGTTATCATCTGGAAAGACAATTAGCCAGTAATTCTCGAGGTAAAAAGGTACAATAATGATAAAAAAAAAAAAGATGGAAGTATATTGTCTTCTGGTGGTATAAGAGTACACTGAACACATGGGAGGTATTGACAAAAGGGACATGCCGCTGTATTTATACAGGACTCATAAGAAGTTCAAAAGATGGTTTCTGCATTTGTTTGGTTATGTTATAGATTTGTGCATGGTGAATGCTGGGCTGCTATACAAGAGGGATTCAATGGCCCTCATAGGGACCCATATGCCATAGAAACTGTTCAGATTCCAGGTATCTGCTGAAAAATCTATATTTTAGGCATTTGAGATTACAGGATATTGGACAGGCTGATGCAATGGTGAGTTCAAATGCCCAGCTCTACGAAAGGGCAAATGTATTGCCTGGTGGGGCTTTTCAGGTATAAGTCTTTTGGTCATTATTCTGTTGTTATTGATAGGCAAACTTACAAAGAATGCACCCACAAGGGACATATAACGAAGTCTAATGCTGCATGTAACATCTGTAAGGTCCATTGGTGCATGAAGTCTAAATCAAATTGCTTTTTCCTATTCCATACTAGTTAAAAGTGTCTGAAACACAGGTCAAATATTTTCGTCCTATTACATAGAACCTCTGAGCCCCTCAATGTGTGTACAAGTTCCTAAATGGCCCTCAAGTAGAGTATAAATAGCTTTTCTGTGTACCTGAAGGAAATTTTCTAAAATAAATACTATTTTAAATCTATAGTTTATATTTCATTTATATTTTGTATTCTTTAATGATTAAAAATTGTATTTTATGCTTTATTTGGTATTTTGATCTAAGCTGACTTTTTTGCAAAACATCAAAATTTCATTTACCAGGCAGGCAGTCATAAAACGGCCTTGGTATAGAAAAGATAAAAAAATCTAAAAAAACAAAATACATTAGAAAATTTAATAGATTATGAAAATGTCAAGAGATTTCAATATCTCCAAGATATCTATATGTGTACGGTAAAGGGTGAAGGAGTCAGTTGTCTGATGGGCCCTTCCATCTTCCACCAAACCTCTTCTCTCCATATCATCCTCCACCTTATCTAACCCTCTGCCTCCCTCTTGATCTTCCTCCATCCATCCTTAACACGTGCCTAACCAACTCAGTGGTGAAACTCTTATAATTTTGGTATTATATAATACACCGGCCATTCTTCATGTTTCATTATTTTCCAGTCTTTCAAGCAGTGATATTCCCACTTCACATTCTCACTTCTGCTCTCTTGAGCCTATTTTTTTTTTCTCTTTTAGTCTTAGCGCTCATGTACCCAATCCATACATTAACACTGGTTTTATTACTGTACTATAGATCACGACTATTAGCTTAATTCGTATTTTCTTATCACATACTACACCTTCATTCGAGACGGCCTTGTACTACCTCCCTCCTCTTCTCATAGACAGCCTTTATCCTATTCTTAACTTCTGCCTCACATGTAAGTATGTATATTCATTAACAATATCTAGAAGCTCACCCATAATCCTATTTGTCCTCTCTCTCAATTTTCATAGTACATTATCAGAGTTCTACTCATATTCATTTCCAGTCCTACATTTCTGCTTTTACTATTAAAATCTTCAATTATTTTTAACAAATCCCCCCATGATTCACTAAATAGAACAATATCATCTCCAAATCTTGAGTATTCCCACGAAGGTTAATTCATACATTTACCCAATCTTAAGCCTTAATACCTTTTTATAGGCATTCCGTGAATGATTAATAATTAATTCCCAATCGCCATTTTCTCAAAATGTTTTTATAGTTTTCAGATTGCTGTACTATTTTTATAGATATCATAAAGATACATTTAAAAGGTTTTAAGTACTTCTGAAGTTTTGATAGAATCTGTTCGAAATCATATAGAAATTCTAAACAATATACCATATTCCCAAAGAAAAAGGGGAATGAACAAAAAACTCGAACAATAAAAAAAAGAAACATTTTAATAATTATGCTCAATAAGTTAGTGATTAATCATTCCAACGAAAAAAATTATTTATAACCATTTATATTTAGTGCTCCTAACATTATTTGGTAAAAACTAACTGAATATTTTTAACATAAGCAATTTAAGCATTTTACTCTAACCCGGTAAATCAGATATATATATATATATATATATATATATATATATATATATATATATATATATATATATATATTTTTTTTTTTTTTTTTTTTTGGGGGCGGGGGCTCAAGCCATGTCGTCCTGATGGAAGTTCCTAAAGGGTAGCTTCCTTGGGTATATATAACTACGGTGATATTCCCAGAGAATTTACCTTAAGGTACCCAGAATTCTAACTCCTGGAGCGAATATCCCTAATAAAGGAACCAGGGATATCGCGAAATATCAGAGGATGTATTCTTGACACGCCACATGGCAATCTGCACCCCGAACAGAGTTAACACTTCGAAGGGGTCAATTGGCAAGAAAACGAAAACGAGAAAGAAAAAGGAGAGCCGCTCGCAAGGTATCTCTCCTCTCCCGTTTCGTAAGCGTGCATTGCACCGCTCACGGCACCATCTGCATTCCTTTTTGTGTAGCTCAACAACACAGTGTTTTTTCCCTGTGTTTCTCGTAATTCTTGGATTTAATCAACTCATAATGCTTTCTCCAACTTCTTCTGCTTCTGATAAGTTGAGTATTATTTCTTTTATGTATAAATGTAAGCTCTTGGTAATTTTAAAAGTGATTTGATAGTGATATCGTTGTCACAAGAGCTGTTGCCTACCGGAGGCGTCCTGGACGCTGTCGCTCGCTAGGTATGAGTTATTTAATTAGCCAGAGCGACGTTCCCGGCTGTTTCGCTTTAATAATTTTAGCTGTTTAGCGTTACATAGGATTTCTTTATATGATGCTTTTAGTATTTTTGTTTTGGAGAAGGATTTGCCGATTCTGGCCTTCGCTAGACCTTGTAGTCTAGTCGTTTGGCCCTAGTACTTTCCTGCATGATATTCAGATTTCCGAGTGTTTTGAAATTTTATTGAAGCTTTAGGCAATTTTATACATTTAAGATTATGTTGATTTTCTTCCAAGATAGTATACGAGTGAGTTTCGGTGATTTAGGTAATCGATTCTCTTTGCTCCTAGGCTAGTTGTCTATGGGGCCTTAGTATACTTTCTCACACTCCCCGGTTGCTCTCTTCTCTTCGGAGAAGGTGTGCAATCCCTTTCCCTCTGTTTAAGCCTTGGGCTTAATCCTAGTGGTGTATCTGAATTGACTTTAGATACAACTATATTAGGGTGTTTCTGTTCCTTCCTGTTTCCAGTAAGTCTGGCTTCAGGGAGGGGGTAGGACATCAGAGTTCTTAGTCTGAGTCTGTTTATGTCTAGCTGGTGGTTGAGATTCCCTTGCTAGACTGACAACAGACATAGGAGGCGTAGCCTCCTTAGTTCACTTTCGAAGGTTTCTGTACGAGATGATTCCTTCTTCTTGTGTTCTAGCAGACTAGTCCAGTGTTGCTGTTCTCGGTGTGGAGGATAAGATCCTCTTTTCTGTGAATAGCAACGCCTTCCTTGCTTTGGTTCCGTGGGAGTTGGCAAGTATTGCTGGCCTCCCTCCTCGGATCTCCCCTAGGCTAAGATGAGTTTTCTTGGCTGCGGGTGATTCATTACTAGAGCAAGGTTGGTAGGACCCTCTTCTCCCTTTCCTTCTCTTTCCTTTGTAATGGCCTAGCCATTGCATTCCTGTCCGTCATTCTACATCTGTACCTAGCATAGGTTAGGATGTGGGGTTGACTCAGTACCTAGCCGGCCGGCAGTGCGTGCCGGCCGGCAAGGGTCTTCTGCTTTGAGTGCTGCCCGGACCTCCCTTGGTCTCTCATCCATGTTTATCTGTAGAGCCAGATGGCATTGGTCAGGAAGTCTGAAGTTATATCCTCCCCTTCCTTTTGTGCACTCTTTCGAGTTGCCGGGTTATGAGGTAGTACACTCTCTTATCCCGGCATCCATTCTGTTTTCTTCTAGTGTTGTACCCTAGCCGGCTGCCGGCCTGAGTGGCCGGCAGCCGGGCAGTCGGAGTTCTCTGGTTCTTTTGCTGCCGGCCAGCATTGGTTGTATACCTTTGCCGGCCGGCTATATATCACACCATTGTCTGCTGGTCGCTACGATTGGTGGCCGGCAGCCGGGTGCTATCTTGTGTAGTTGCCGGCTGGCAGTCATTGCCGGCCGGCACATGCATTTGAACCAGCGTTCTGCCACCTTATAGCTCTTAAGTAGTATACTTTAGAACTAGTTAGGATGTGTGCCGGCCGACATGTGCCGGCCGGCACATTACCTTCTATACTGTAGCCAGTATTTTTCAGTATAGTATATACTGTAGGGAGAAAACTATAGTATAGTATTTGTTACAACACTGAGTTTTTCTAACACTTTTGTGTTATCTTGCACAGCCCTTTGGTGTAACCTTACAGATAAAGAAAGTGAGTTCTTTCTTGTCTACTATCCGGCATTTTAAAATCATCTTTTGGGTTTGAGCTACACCTGTTTCCTCTGGAAGCTATTCATTGGTTGCTCTAGGATAGATTAACCATACGATTTTATTATCTGGAAGGTTGCAGCAATTGGCTGTGTGGGAAACACAAGTGTGTGTCTTTCCTTTCTGGTTTAGTTATGCTAAGCTATGTATATCCAGTGATACGTAGTTCACTTGATACTCATGGAATTTTCTTCTCTTTACAGGAGGACCATCCGAAGTGTGGAAGCATCTTCTGCAACGTCCGCAGCAAGAACTTCTGCGGACATGATTTGTGTAGGAGGCACGCAGCATGCGCAGTCTCCAAAGGTGATCTCCGGTATTGGGACCCGCAGGTATGTACCGTGTGCACAAACCTGATTGCTGAGGCTTTTGATTCCCCTAAGACGGCGGAGTCAAGGGACGCAGCAAGGGAGAAGCTTCGTACCTGGGTAAGGGGTTTTCAGAAGAACACGTCTGGGCCCTATCTTCCAAGTGAGAAGATGAGGGCTTTCCTTTTCCCCAGGGCTTCAGCTGAGGCAGTGATTCCCCAGCCTCAAGTGAAGCTACCAGTGGTTCAGATCCCTGTGGATGCTGAAGTCGCGGACGCCCTGCAGGACATCCAATTGGACGACAGGATGTCGGAGGTGTCTGAGCGTCTGGAAGATGACCTTCTGGCAGAAGACCAGGATGAAGAGCAGGCTCCAGACAATGAAGAGGAAGAGGTCGACGAGGTGTTGGCTACTCTGGTTCAGGCCCCTTAACCTTTTCCCTCAACATCGTCCTCTCTCCCAGAAGAGCTGGGAAAGACCCTTTCCTCCATCGTTGGAATGATCCAACAGATGCAGAGGGAGAATAATGGGAAGGCGGCTGCAATGGAGCTGGAGATGCGGAGACTTGCAGCATCACGTGGGCCCAAGAAGAAGCTCAGCGTGAAAGACCTTCCCTTGTGCTCAGATGCTAACCCTTGGAAGTATGCGGAGCACATGCCTATGACGACGGGAAAAATCGTCATTTCGGAGAAGTTGGGCTCAGTCTCCCTTGAGGAGGTGGAATTCTGGCCCAGCAAGGGGTCGTATCCGGACTGTTATGTCCGTCTAAGGAAGGAACCAGCCTCAAAGGAAGAAACAGAGCCGAAGGAGGTCATAGTTTTGGACCACGCTAAGGCTGAAGCTTTACTGTCTAGCTCGATGAAAGAGATGGGGCTTCACAAACTCAAAGGTACCTGCCTTGAGTAAGAAGCACCCTTCCTTTGTGTCCTCTCCTTCTAGAGCCTTCCCCTTTATGCAGAAAGGGTTTACGGCGGTGCTGAAAGCAGTCGAGGCAGGTAAGCCATGCCCCTCCTTGGAGGAGTGTAAACCTTTGTCTTTGGCCCTACCCATGGACCACAAGGACTGGAAGGACGTCCATCTTACCTTCTCAGTCGGGAAGTTGGAGGCTGATATTGCCGGACGTCAGTTCGGTGAGAACCTCCCCAAGCTGTCTGACTTTCTTTTGCGAAGGGAGCTTGAGACAAAAGAAAGACTGGCTGCCTCAATGTCTCATCAAACGACTCTTGAGACAATGGCAAGTGACCCAAGGTTCATGAGATGTTCATGGTAGTGGCTAAGACACATCTAATCACAGTGACGAAGGACCTTTACAGCTTCGTCAAAGCTAGGAGGGCTTGTAGGGAGTTCGTGTTCGCCTCGGCTGCGGTGAGGCACGAGCCAAGGAAGCTAATCTCCTCCAACATTTGGGGCAAAGACCTCTTCCCTAGTGAAGCGGTCAAGGAGGTTGTAGATAAGGCCGCCACGGAGAATAGGAACCTTCTCCAGAAGTGGGGCCTATCTCTCAAGAGAAAGTCTTCCCCGGATGAGGGTCCCCAACCAAAGAGGAAGACTAAGAAGACTAGGCTACCCTCTCGGCCAGCTAAGCCATCCATTCAGACAGCAGCAGCAACAGCAATTGCCTATGCTTACAGTGCCCCAGATGGTGGCACAAACCCCGACCACGTACCAGTGCGTACCCCAAGCCGTGTCGACGCAGTCCCTGGCATTTAACCCAGCGTTCGAAGGGCAGTCAACTACCTTTCGAGCGAAGCCTAGAGGAGCAGCCAGAGGCTCGTCTAGACGCCCCTCAAGGGGGAGGGGATTCAGGGGTGGTCGCGGTCAAGGAGGCAAGGCCATAGGGCAACAGCAGTCAGAGTGAGATGATACCGGTATTAGGGAGACTTCAGAATTTTAGAGATCGGTGGACTTTCGATCCCTGGGCCCACAGCCTACTCAAGAATGGACTGGGTTGGAGCTGGTACAGCACTCCACCCCCGTGCCCTCGATTTTTCCAACACTCCACCCCCGTTCTGGAGGAGTACATTCAAGACCTGTTGGAGAAAAAAGTGATCCGAAGGGTAAAGTCCATCAAATTCCAAGGGAGGCTGTTTGTGTTCCCAAGAAGGACTCAGAAAAACTCAGAGTCATTCTGGACATGTCGCCACTCAACAAGTTCATAGTGAACTGCAAGTTCAAGATGCTAACACTGCAACACATAAGGACCTTACTGCCCAAGAGCGCATTTACCGTCTCCATAGATTTGTCAGACACCTATTGGCACGTTCCAATCAATCGCCAACTCTCCCCCTACCTAGGGTTCAAGCTACATCGAAGACTCTCTGCCTTCAGAGCCATGCCATTCGGGCTAAACATAGCCCCAAGGATCTTCACGAAGCTTGCGAGCGTAGCTCTCAAACAATTACGCCTAAAGGGAATCCAGGTGGTAGCCTACATGGACGACTGGCTGGTGTGGGCAGCATCCAAGACAGAATGTTTGCAAGCATCCCTACAGGTGATCCAGTTCCTAGAGTACCTAGGCTTCAAGATCAACAGAAAAAAGTCTCGACTTTCTCCATCTTAAAAGTTCCAGTGGTTGGGAATCCACTGGGACCTAATGTCACACCGATTCTCCATCCCGGCGAAGAAGAGGAAGGAGATAGCTGGTTCTGTCAAGAGATTTCTGGATTCCGAAAGGATATCAAGACGCGAACAGGAGAGAGTGCTGGGTTCTCTCCAGTTTGCTTCAATAACAGACCCGGTGCTAAGAGCACAGCTAAAGGATGCAACCGGAGTTTGGAGAAGTTATGCATCAAACGCGCGAAGAGATCTGATAAGACCAGTTCCGCCTCGTCTACGTACGCTTCTCAGGCCTTGGTCCTAAGTCAGGCAACTAAAGAAGTCGGTACTTCTTCAGCCACCTCCCCCCTCCTTGACTATTCACACAGACGCCTCGAAGGAGGGGTGGGGAGGTCATTTTCATCGGAATTAGGCCCAAGGGACTTGGTCCAATCTATTCAAGACATTTCACATAAACTTTCTGGAAGCTATGGCAGTACTTCTTACCTTGAAGAAAGTCTCCCCACGTCGCTCGATCCACATAAGGTTGGTGCTGGACAGCGAGGTGATTGTGAGATGCTTGAATCGACAAGGATCGAGGTCACCACCAGGTGATGTTGGCCATCTTTCGACTGGCGGAAAAGAAGTGGTACCTGTCGGCAGTTCACCTTCAAGGAGTCAGCAATGTGACAGCGGACGCTCTATCCAGGTTCACACCGATAGAGTCGGAATGGTCCCTAGATGTAGGATCATTCTCCTTCATCTTGAGTCAAGTCCCAGAACTACAGGTAGACCTCTTTGCGACGAAAGACAACAAGAAGTTACCCCTTTACGTGTCCCCGTACGAGGACCCTTTGGCGGAAGCAGTGGACGCGATGTCCCTCGACTGGAACAGATGGTCCAGGATTTACCTGTTCCCTCCTCACAACCTTCTGTTGAGGGTCCTCAACAAACTGAGATCTTTCAAGGGAGTAGCGGCAATAGTGGCTCGCAAGTGGCCGAACAGCGTGTGGTTCCCTCTGGCATTGGAACTACGGCTGAAGTGTCTACCATTACCAGATCCAGTTCTGACCCAGCGAGTCCAGAAGTCGACTGTCTGCGCTTCATCACAGAAAACCCAGACCCTGCAGCTCATGATTTTCTCTCCCTAGCGGTGAGAAAATGTTTCGGGATTTCGAAAGACAGTATAGACTTCCTAGAGGAATATAAGTGCAAATCTACTAGAAGGCAATATGAGTCATCTTGGAGGAAATGGGTGGCCTTTGTCAAGGCGAAGAATCCGCAAATGATCTCGACGGACTTCTGCTTATCTTTCTTCATCCACCTCCATGGTCAAGGGTTAGCAGCTAACACAATTTCAACGTGTAAATCTGCTTTGACAAGACCCATTTTTTAAGCCTTCCAGGTCGACCTCGCTAACGATATTTTTAATAAAATTCCGAAAGCCTGTGCTAGGCTCAGACCTTCAGCACCTCCAAAGCCCATTTCATGGTCTTTAGATAAAGTTCTTCATTTCGCTTCACTGTTGAACAATGAGGAGTGTGCGTTAAAGGATTTGACCCAAAAAGTTATTTTCCTATTTGCACTCGCGTCGGGGGCCAGGGTTAGTGAAATTGTAGCCCTCTCGAGAGAGGAGGGTCGTGTTCAGTTCTTGGATGGGGGAGAACTGAACCTGTTTCCGGATCCTACGTTTCTCGCCAAGAACGAGTTACCCATTAACAGGTGGGATCCCTGGAGAATCTGCCCTCTGAAAGAAGATGCATCTCTATGTCCAGTGGAATGCCTAAAGGTCTATCTTCGTAGAACTTCAGACTTCAGGGGTGGTCAACTATTCAGGGGAGAAACATCAGGCTCAAATTTATCACTGAAACAACTTGGGGCGAAAATCACATATTTTATTCGCAGAGCGGATCCAGACAGTACACCCGTAGGTCACGATCCGAGGAAAGTTGCCTCATCCTTAAATTTCTTTAATTGTATGGATTTTGAACATCTTCGTTCATACACTGGCTGGAAGTCTTCCAGAGTGTTCTTTCATCACTATGCGAAGCAAGTGGAGCAACTAAAGAGGTCTGTGGTAGCAGTGGGTTGTGTCGTTAACCCTGCTGTTTAACTCTGCGAGGAACAGTGGATTTAATTGGGACGATTAATTCCGGGGTGAGTGTGTAGTTACGAACTGTTCTACAAAGTAAGTGTGAGGGCACTAGGTTGCCCACGTTGACTGTTCCACTTTCAAAGGTGAACCTAGCATAAGTGCAGACATGTGTGCCGAGCGTTTCC
>NC_090744.1:80009517-80014517 GCF_036898095.1 Palaemon carinicauda | reverse complement strand
GGGTCTCACATGTTTCTCATATTCGCCCTTTGATGAATTAAGTTGAATATTCTCTCTCTCTCTCTCTCTCTCTCTCTCTCTCTCTCTCTCTCTCTCTCTCTCTCTCTCTCTCTCTCTCTCTCTCTCTCTCTCTCTCTCTCTCTCTAAGAGTAAACGATCCGTGAATGAACGTGAAAATTAGTAAATCATTTTCAGACTTTTTTATCAAATATCCTTTGAAATTATTGAATAGCAGTACACGTAATAATGCATTCAATGTGCATAAATGAATTGAAGGGATATTCTCTTTAACAGGAGAAATACAAAGAGAAATGTTTGATATATGAATTATACTTCCTTATGACCATTATTTCTGGTTCATGATGCTTTTCAAGACAGGAATGTTTTAGTATCAGTGAAATGAATGTAGATATGTCATTAACGTTTGCCAGGTAATAAAAATCTATTCTATTTGATAAAATAACAATATGAGTAATTGACATATATCTATAATCTTATATTTCAGTGAATGCGAGATTCATGTAATGTAAAAATATTCGAATGAAGATATTTCGTTAACTGGTGATTTGTTAAGAGGCTATGTATTATAAACTTATTTCAAGAAATCTTTTTGAAATCTCAAAAGTATCTCTACGATTTGATAATCATCCGACTCAAAAATCTTGTTCTCTTCAACTAATATTCTAAATGCATGTGCGCGTGTGTCAGATGGAATGTTGATATTATGAGTCATAAACACAAACTTATGGATAATGGGATGTGATCAGTACTGTTCTTACCTTCACCTGGACAGGGAGAAGTACCTGATAGTTACAAAGCTACATTGGTTGTAATCTGGGGGATGAGGGGCATGCTACTTGACAATTCCTCCTAAAAGATCTTTTAACACTATTGTTATACGGAGGAGAAAGTCAAATAGTGGATATTATATTTATTAATTTTAAACAATGTAATTACCCCAACCTGAATGTGGAGTTAAGCGGCAAAAATAGCTACAAGTGCTAATGTATGTTGAGAATATGGTTAAGAGGTTAATGAACGCAAAAAGCGTATTTTGATCATCCATTTATCCATGTACAGGTAAATAAACCTAAGAGATGAGCTTGCCATAGATGGTGCTTTACACAGAAGATTTGAGAGGAAGATGCCGAGGGAAATGTTGAAAGAGAATTTGTCAAACAAGGAAACTCTTTAGTGAGCACAAGTTAGGAATGAAAGTTGGGACTATGGAAGGGAGTAACGCACTGCTAGATAGTCGGGCAATTATGGATGATCTCGTAAAAGTTAATCAGTAGAATATTTTTACATAGGGAGTTATCCTTGATTCGACAGTCAGAGGGTGAGTGGGTGCAACATTGACTATTGTCTTAACATTTCCCCAAGCCCGTTCAATCCAACAAGAATGTGTTATTGGAGAAATAAAAGATCTTGGATACCTTTGTAAATTGCTATTCTGTTGTAGAAAGAAGTTTATCGATTACATAACGTGGAGCCAGCGCTGCAAGAGATTATATGCAGCATTAGATGTTTTTTAGCTCTTTGGAACCACCGGACGAGAAGCCTCGTTTTTCTCATCCCGTCCTCCAGCCTTCGGGCGAGTGAGAACTATACGAAGCATTGGTGTGTTCCTTTTGTGACCTAATTTTTCCCTCGTTTTGTATAATTGACTTTGAAGTTTCTGGTAATGCAGGACACGCGATCAGTTGATGAAATAGGTTTAAATGAATTAATCATCATTTGTCTATTTTTTATGAAAAGAAATAACATCAATTACCATTATAAATATCCTTACACTACAAAAGATGAACGTTACTTATTTCGACAAAATCAAATCTTAAAAAATATATACTATTTGATTCTACGCTAGATTTTTTGATCAAGTCTCATAAAATAGATTTATGTTTTGCATGAAGTTATTGTCAATTCTTTAATGTTTCTGTAAACATATACATTAAATATGAAGGGTCAACTTATTTATTTGACATTTATTCATCTAAACAATCTGTTTTGAGCTTTCTGAGATTTTCTTTGATATAAAACAATGGATTTCATCTCTTTTTCTCCCTCCTATATCTTTTTTATCTAGCAGCGAAATGGTTTGAACGTTGATAAGGCAATTAGTTAATCATATTCATGAGCCTGTTATTTACCTGGCTTTGGATATACTCCTAAAGCATATTTTCTGTTGAGGATAACATTTTTGAATTAAAGAGAGAGAGAGAGAGAGAGAGAGAGAGAGAGAGAGAGAGAGAGAGAGAGAGAGAGAGGAGAGAGAGAGAGAGAGAGAGAGTTTTATCAACTATAGAATGTTTTCAAATGTTGTCTTTGAAAATTAATGAAATGTTAGTTTCCGATTTTCATTGATTTTTTATTTCTTTCATTGTTAAGTCATAATTCATTTGAATATTCCCAACAATCTTCTTACAACAAAGTTACAAATTTTTAATCGATTTCTTTTTCTACTGGCCAAATCTTCAGTATTTTTCACACATAGTATGTTCAATTATTTATTTCTATATTTGAAGGAGATTATGATATGAAAAAAGTAGAAGAATTGCATTTTTTTAATTTTTTTTTTTCGTCATATTAACCTAAAAAGGAGTTTTGGGTCTACTATGTTTACATAGCAAATGAGAATAGAAATAGAAAGTTATTGTAGTTCTTAAGGCACAAAATATTTTATAAAACATCAGAAGAAAGCTCTCATACGCACGCATACACACGTATATATTATTATTATTATTATTATTATTATTATTATGATTATCATTATTATTATTATTATTATTATTATTATTATTATTATTATTAGGTAAGCTACAACCTTGCATCATATTCACATATGGGTTATTAAGAAGGTCTCCCTGGGGCCCCCGCCCCACCCCTAGAACAGGCTTCCTGCATATCAAGGAACTTCCCTGCACGTGAGGGCTAAGCCGGCTAATCGTTGTAGTATTGAAATTTTACTCATTCACTTACAACTACTATTACTCACTTCTTTATTTCTCTTTTCATTTTGTTCTTACTGTTATTGTTGCGAAAGCTATTTTATTAGTTTATCATCGTTATTAAATTAATGCATTAACCAACAACACAGAATGAGGTAGAACAAAGACGAAACAGATCATAGAAGTAATTTAAGAAATCTATTCTTGGAAAATATATATAAGATAAATTGGTAACCTGTGATTTAATGCTGAAATAAGCGATCTCGTCGAAGGCACATTATGATATTTCTGGCTTTCTGATAGAAACAGTCTATAGACCTTAGAAACAGTCATCTCAGTTAGGGTACCGGGTCCTAAAGAGTTCGTCTCCTCTGAGATTTCCATTTTCAAAGTGATTTTTTTTTTCTATTTTGAAGAAACTATCGCAATATGCAGATCAAAAAGATATTTTTATAAATATGACCGACATAGGTTCATATCTCTCTCTCTCTCTCTCTCTCTCTCTCTCCTCTCTCTCTCTCTCTCTCTCTCCTCTCTCTCTCTCTCTCCATTGATGTTCGAAATGTTCTCAACCATTTGGGATGTTAATTACTGAGTGTATAATGTTACTCCTCTTTACCAATGATTTAATTCATCTCTCTTTTCTCCATTTAAATTCCTGATAGTTTTTTATAACAATATCTACAAATTACCAATATACTCTCTCTCTCTCTCTCTCTCTCTCTCTCTCTCTCTCTCTCTCTCTCTCTCTCTCTCCTCTCTCTCTCTCTCAAGTAATCAAGCAGCATTTAGAGAGGGAATCATGCAATTTCCGGTGCAATGGTCGCTCCAATGACCTTTTCCCCGCTTCGAAAGTGGTGTTAAAGATCTAAAACTTCTGGAAGCAACAACTCGAGAAGACGGTGGTCTTTAGATCTTTTACAAAGCGTCCCAGATAAGTCTTCCGTTCGTTGGTCATACAGAAGGTCCTCAACTTACAAACTCAATTGGTTCCAAGAAGCTGTTTGTATGTATTTGTTTGTGAGTCGACTTCTGTTTAATTTTGTCATACGGTAAACCTAATCAGAATCCGATACCTAGAATTTCCAGCTACAAAAGACAACAAAAAGTCGCGTTTCATATGAAATAGATATCAGGTTATTACAAAGGTCATTTTGCTTACTGTATTAAATTATATAATATTGTTTTATTACAGTATCTCCTTATCATGTCCATGTTTTTTTTTCAGTTGGATTTGTGTTTGTATCTCCGAGTTTTTGTAAGCCGAATGTTTGTAATTTGAGGACCTTCTCTACAATTACTCGAACTGTAAATTGGCTATAAAAAATTATCTTGACGATTTATTCTGTTTCATATTTTATCTTCATTTATCTCGTACGTGATTTAAAAGAAGCTATAGAGGTGTAGATATTGATAGTGATCACTAGCTCCTCTTTGCCCCACTGACATTAAAACTGAAAGCACCCAATAGAAACGTAAATATAATACCTAGGTTTGATACAACTAAGCTTCTAGAATATGAGCACAGAAAAACCTTTGCAACTGAATGTAGGAATCGATTTGCAGTCTTAGAAACTTTAAGAGACAATGAGCAGATTATATAAAGAAGAATGGTGTGATATTAAGAACATATATGTCAGTTGGTAGAGAGGTTTTGGGACAATAAGTTAAAAAGAGAAAGCCCTGTATATCAAAAGTTTATACTTGGGATACCATAAAAAGGAGACAAACACAAATTTATAGTTAACAGTTTTCGAGGAAGTTATGAAAATTCCCAGGTAGATCATGATATGTATCCTAGTATTGATAGTGAAGTTAAAAGAAAAAGTCAGGAATGACTAGAGAGAATATTTAGACAGGAGAGGAGATGAGGCTGGCAAAGCTATGAGTTCAAGGAGTGGCTATGGTATAAGAATTACTCATAGGATTATTAATGATATTTTTACCGGGATGGCGGGGTGGGGGTGGGGGGTTTGGGCGTTTGGGGGAGGGGGGAGATGAACATGAAGAAAGGCAACCTTTGATGGAGTACTTAGGGGAGGTTATGAATAG
>NC_090744.1:79994728-80004017 GCF_036898095.1 Palaemon carinicauda | reverse complement strand
AGTCTTGTCAGGTTGAGTTCTTCTAGCAATGGACGTGTGTTGGCTATGGGACATTCCCTCTGCCACCTCAGCTGTAGCCTTAGACTGGTCATCTGATCATTCATATCCTCTTCCATATCTGAGGAACACTGTCCTCTGAATTTTGTCAATTGAATCCCACCTGTTGTCGGGACATCCTTTGAGTTTCCAATTCTTAGCATCCTGGCTGTCTTGTTTGGCTCCCATTATCTTACAAGCCAAACCCTATTTTCATATGATAATGATAATGATTAGGTCTTTGAAGATTCCCTTATTCGCTGTCTTTCATTCTTTTGCTTCTCCCCTTGATTGTGGACCCTTCCCTGTGGGATTGCCACTCTCTTCCTGTCAACTTGACAATGCCTCTGCCGCATTGTGTTGACAAGCCTAGGGTATTGAAAGATCAGTCTTTTCTTAGCTGCTAAAAATAGTAGTCTCCCTAACCCAGTTACTGCCACTTTGGTGGCAGTTGTTGCTGACTTAGGCAGTATGAGAAGTTAATTTGTCTTCTTAGGTTGCCTAATAGACAGACTTTGGAGGTACTAGTATTCCTTTGATTTGGACTTTTGCTTCATATTCCTACCACACTGTCATTGCCTTTTTTTTTTTTTTTTTTTTTTCAAAAAACCTCCAATTATTTCTGAGCTATTTGGGATGAGTCTCCATTTTCCTGTAGTCTTAAGCCACATTTTAGCTGGTAGGATTATTTATGCTAAGATTATTTTGCATAACTAAAAATATTTATATATATATATATATATATATATATATATATATATATATATATATATATATATATATATATATATATATATATGTATATATATATATATATATATATATATATATATATATATATATATATATATATATATATATATATATATATATATATATGTTTGAAGTCGAAGCTATTCTTAAAAAACTCAATAGATGGAAATACCCTTGATACGATGGAATAACTGCTGAGATGATATTAGCTGAAAATGAAGTGACTCCCAGAATACTTACAAGATTATTTTGTTGAATGCGGAATGGAGAGAAAAGCTCTGATGAATGGGAGTTAGGAATGTTGGTAAAAATTGCAAAAAAAGGAGATATGATGGATTGCAATAATTACAAAGACATCACACTTTCGTCAGTTGTCATGAAAACACATAGTTTGCTTATTCTAAAGAGGCTAGATGAAAAGCTGAAAGATGAACAAGTGGGATTTAGAAAAAAGTAGAAGTTGTACTGACCAAAGTTTCATTTTAAGACACACTCTACAACATTGTATAGAGTATAGGAATCCACTGTTGATGGCATTTGTGGATTATGAAAAAGCCTTGGATAGTGAGCACCAGCCAATTTTGTGGAGAATCCTGCATTATTATAGAGTTCCTCATAGATATATACATTTAATTAAGTCGGTTCATGAGAATATTAAGTGCAGAGTTAATGTTAGTGGAGTTCTATCAAATGAATATCCTGTGAACATGGAGTACTGCAAGGGCATGTGTTGTCATCTATGTTGTTTATCCTCCTCAAGGATTTTGTAATGCATTGAATAGTTGGAGATGGTGGAGAGGGATTAGATTGGATTGGTAACAGGAAGTTAGCTGACCCAGATTATGCTGATGACGCTGTCCCTATTAACAGAACACCACAGAATTAGCAATGCTTGCTCAACAAAATGCATGAAATATCACTGGAGGTTGGGCTCAAGATAAATAGAAGAATGACAGAGATGGAGAGAACGGAATGTGTAATGTCAGATGAAATATCATTGAAAAGAGAAAGTGTTAATAAGGTGGAATCATTTAAATATTTAGGATATATGATCTCGATTAAAGGGTCTTTAGAATTAAAGTATAATGAAAAATTGAAAAAACAAATCAGACACTGGCCAGGTTAGATAAAATTTCGAAAACAAATTGGCTGAAATTACACAAAAAAATCAGGCTATATATCAATTTAGTGAGATCTGTGTTACTGTATGAACATGAGTCGTGGTATGACCATGAAACAATGCCAAACAAATTTTGTAGAATTGAGAACACTCAGAAAAATATTAGGAATTGAATGGCAGAACAGGATTAGAAATGAAACTATAAGACAGATTACTCGAGAGCCATATGTGGATGAGATCATGGTTAGAGGCGGAAGGAGACGATTTGGGTATGCTCTTCGCACTCCCAAAGAGAAATTAGTACACCAGACTTTCAACTGGGCTACTCAAGGCATTAGAGGAGTTAGAAGACCCAGATCTACTTGGCTGAGGACTATAATGCGTGAAGTAGGATATGACATATAGAGAATTATTAATTTAAAAGCTCAAGGTAGAAGCAACTGGATAAATCTATCTGAGGGCCTTTGCGTCTATAGGTGTTGAAGGAGATGGTGATGATGATGATGCTTAATCTTAAGAAGAAATATTGTATAATAATTTCTTTTCACCAAATTTTTTTCTTATTTACAGGTTGCTGGTGAAGTGGAGTGTTCAATGGTCACCTGTACCAGGCGAGTTAAGTTACCCTGTGGCCACAAGACTTGCTATAAATATGCGGACTGTCATGTTACAAGGGGTAACCTATTAACTATTAGGTTTGCAGGAACCTCCTTCACATCAGCTTCCATGCCAATAACATCTCATTGGATGCACAAGAAGGGAGTCGGAAGATAATCCATCACTGGGTTAGAGGCTTCCTTAATTAAGAGCTCTCAACGAGGTGCCCCTTATCTTCCTTCAATTGAACGGAAGGACCTACTCTTTACCGTTGGTAATTGGTGACCGAAAACATCTATGTGAAAGTGAGAAAAATTATGTTTAGGTTGAAGAATGATAACAATTCCTGAATCTATGTGTCAATGTATTTTTGACGTGTTGCATGAAATACAGGTGTAGACCTAATCCTTAGCATCATTAGTAATACTGTGCCAAATGAACTTTGTCTTCAGTAGCTGTGCAGTATATTAGTGCGAGTGATGTAAGAGGCAAAGGATTGAATCAAACACCTGTCAGCGCATGGTGGGAGATATCCTCGACCGTGGCCTACTAGTACTGGCGCCACAGAGGAGGGTGGTGTTAGAGTCATTGAGGGCAACATCTTCCGAACTGTGGTATTTGCAAGATATCCTGCAGGCTCGGTACTCTAGATTGTTTCCTTGATGCTTCTGCAAAGGCATTGTAATCCAATCCCTTTTAAATGGCGGCAAATATGTTTCTTTGCCTTCAGCCACGGCAGAGAGAAGTCAGTGATGAGGGGCAGAACAGGTGTTGGACTATCAATTGAAGGCCTCCACCAAGGACATGTGGTCCGTGTGAATGATGAAGGACATACCCTCTCAAAACTGGCAAAAGTGACTGAAAACTAAATACACCACCAGCAATTTACTGTCGAAGATTGAGTAGCTGAATTCCACCTTGGATAGTTTTCTACTGATGAAGGCCATGCACTTGAGTACTGCACCAATAGCTGCATCACTGGCAATGATGTAGATAAGGAGAGGGGCATATGGCATGGAAAAAGTGAAAGCCGCATTAGTAGATAGGGCATTCTTTGCGTTTCAGAGGGAGGCTTCCTGAAGCGACCACTCTTCATGTTTATTGTTTTGCCTTTGAGGGAGGCATAGAGGGGGCAAGAGTGGTGGAGATAGCTGATAGGATCCGGTGATAATAGCTTAACGTGACCAAGAATTCTTGCGGGTGTGGGAAAGTTCTGAACAACTGATATCTTCTCAGGGAGGGGCTTGAGGCCTTTAGGAGTGATGTGGTGTCCAAAGAACAATACCTCATTGGTGCCAAAGGAACACTTGTCATACAGGACTATACCATTGTTTTGTTGTAAGTCGTCAAGAACAATGCATATCTAATGGAAGAGTTTCTCTTTTGACGAAGAGAACACAAATTTATTATCCACGTAATATATGCAGAAGGGGAAGTCCCCTAAGATGCCATCTATGAGACACTGAAAATTGGTGCCAGCATTACAAAGGCCAAATTAAAAGTAATTGAATCTGTATATCCCAAAGAATTGGCAATGGTAGTCTTTGGGATGTCTTTTGAATTCGTGGGTGATTATGGTAACTACCTCTAGTTGTTTGTGTACATACTGATATCTAAAAGCAATATAACTACTCTACTGTAGGTAACCAATATATTGTAATATTACTCGTACTATATTTATATTTTGTTTACTATAACTATAAACTATATAAAAGTTAGTCAGCATATATAGAGATCCTAAAGGAATAGGAATAAAACACAAGACGCAGTTTCTGGATTTTATATTTTTACCATAGAAAACCAACATGATGGCAGCGGTAATTCAAAGAATTCAAAGAAAAAAGACAATTGTTACCGAATGCTAATCATCTTTTCTGGAGAAAATGGCTGAATCTCTGTTTCGTTTTCCTGCAACACTAGACCCCTTGGATGATAATCTTGCTGATAACTTCAAAAAAGGGAAGCAACAAGTGGACATCTACATGATAGAAAGGAGAGCTTTTTTTCAAACCCAAGAAAACCACTGTTAACACCATTCTTCATTGTACAGGACCATAAAACTTAGAAATAATTGGCCAGTTTAATTTTAAACAGAGGAACAAAAGATAATTATGGTGATAAAATTAGGACATTAGAAGAGTATTGTTGTCCTCGTACCAGGGAAGTGTTAAAGTCCATCAGGTTTTGTAAAATTGCACAAAAACAGCCCTTTAATTCTTTTTTGACTGATCTCAAGGTTTGGGCCGACAAATGTAATTTAGAAAAAAATAGGGAATGATAATGAATAAAATCGTGTTATCGGGGACAGGGAAACTACAGCAGCTGGTACATAGAGAAAGAAACTTAAAATTAGAAAAAGCTGTCAACATATGTTGGGCTTAAGAAGCAACAGTCAATTGTGCTAAAGAGATTTGCTAAGTCGGTTATGAGAATGCTTATAAGGAGAACAAAAACTACAGACGCTTCCTTAACTATAGATTTTATGGACTCAAAAAATATGGACAGGTATGCTGTGAGGTGGCGAAATTGTAGGTATAAACATGAATTTGAAAAATGCAAATTCTCAGCATGGGAACAAGTCTATGAAGCATGTAAAGTAATTTGTTGGAAAAAAGTTGAAATTGTTAATGAGAAGAACGAAGAGACAAATGAAGGCTACAATCATTACATGTGGATGGCACTGGTAGCAATGAGAAATTCAAGTACATTAACTGCATTACTAATTTGGACACGGGTGCCTGTGTGAATGTAATATGTCAGAGGTATGTCAAAAGGAATCAAGTATGACTAACATCTGTGAAACTTGCCATGTAGAATAAATCCAATCTTTCGTCTACTTATGAGACAACATTGAAGACGAAGAACACACCACCTCAAAAACATATCAAGAAATGGTATCTGTTTTTTGTCAATGGTAAAGCTTTTGTATAAAATATTGACAGAGAGCTTAAGATCAGCGACCTTGGTGACCTTGGAGGCTCTAAACTTAATGTAGATTCTACATTACAAGCAAGAATATTACTGTGCCGACGTTTATCCGTTGCATTAAAATCGAAGATTCAAATAGAGTTACACACTCATGTGAAAATAGGTGTTTTTACTCTAGAGACTGAACCAAATGAATGGGTTAGTGAAATGACAGTCGTTCACAAAAAATTAAGAATATGTACCGATCCTTAGTCACTCAACAAAGCTCTGAAAAGGGAATATTACAAATCACCTATCTTAGAGGATATACTGCCAAGTCTAAAACATGCGAAGATATATAGCAAACTGAATGTTCAAGAAGCATTTTGGCATATAAGACTGGATGAGGAATCCAGTAAGTTAACAACAATGATTACCCTTGTGGTAGATATCGATGGGCTCGTCTACCTTTCGGGCTGAAGGTGAGCTGTGAAATATTTCAGCAAAAATTAAAAGAGGAATTTGAGGTACTTCAGGGTGGATACTATGTGGCTGATGATATTATGGTTGTATGTTTTAAAAATGAGGAAGAAGATGCAATGCGTGATCACGAACAAAATCTTCAGTCATTACAGAAGAGTTGTCAAAATAAAAGGTTCAAATTAAATTAAAAAAAATTCTGTTTATACAAAAAGGAAATTGAATTCATGGGGCATCGTTTAAAATCATCTTGTATGATGGTTGATAGGAATAAGGTAAAGGCCGTTAAAGAAATGCCTGCCCCAACGGATATTTCAGGAATTTGGAGGCTTTGTGGAATGGTGCAATATCTATCAAGGATTTTACCCAATCTGGCTGATGATTTAGAATCTATCTGAGAATTAACAAGTTTGAATAGAATTAAGAGTGCACTCGCACTTTCTCTGTGATTAAAGAAAAGGTCACCCATACATCAGTTCTAGCTTATTTTGATCAAAGTAAAGAAAATGTTTTACAGGTTTACAGCAGCAAAGATGGTATTAGTACAGTCATGATGCAGGAGGGGAGTCCAATAGAAAACGCATCAAGGACCTTGGATAAAAATGAACATAACTGGGCTAAAATTAACGCCTCTGGGCAGCAATAACTTTCAATAAAACCTATTATTATTATTATTATTATTATTATTATTATTATTATTATTATTATTATTATTATTATTATTATTATTATTATTAGCTAAGTTACAATCTTAGTTGGAAAAGCATGATGACATAAGGCGAAAGGCTCAACAGGAAAAAATAGTCCAATGAGGAATGGAAACAAGGAAATAAATAAGCTAGATGAGAAGTAATAACAATCAAAATAAATCATTTTGATATTATTAACAATATTAAGCTCGATCTATCATAAATAAACTATAAAAGCTTCATTAAAAGAAGAGGAAGAGAAACAAGATAAAAAGAGCATGCCAAAGGGTAGCAAGAGAACTGTAACCAAAGACAATAGAAGACCATGGTACAGAGGTTTATGACACTACCCAATATTAGAGAATAATGGCTTGATTTTGCAGTGTCTTTTCCTAGAAAAGCTGCTCAACATAGTTAAAGATTCTCTTCTACCCTTACCAAAAGGAAAGTAGATGCTGAACAAATATATTGTAGTAGTTAACCCTTTGAGTGAAGAAAAACTGTATAGCTAAAGATTCTCCTCTACCCTTACCAATAGGAAAGTAGCCACTGAAAAATTACATTGTAGTAGTTAACCCCTTAAGTGAAGAAAAACTTTTTAGTATCTCAGTGCTGTCAGGTATATGAGGACAAAGAAAAATGTGAAAAGAATAGACAAAAAAAAAATGAGCCATAACCAGAAATAGGGTCTATTGAAGTACAGCCTGGCCGATCAAAGGATCCACTAACTATCTAGGAGTAGTATCTCAATGGGTGGCTGGTGCCCAGACTAACCTACTACCTAAGTAGGAGATAATGACGGTGTTGTTGGGGAAAGGTTAGTGATCCGGTTCTGTCTGCACATTCAGATGCCAATAATCTCCACAAAGGCCTAGGAAGACATTCTTTTTCATGACGATGTGTAGGGGTGACGAACTTGGGCTTGAGAAATTTTGGCAAAAGCTCGTGTCTTTAATTTCAGCGAATGTTCATTTAGCGGCTGCCAAACCATTTGCGGCCTGATGCCTGAATCTGGCAAACACTAGGGGACATGTTGTCTTGATATTGTGATAAATATTAAGTTTGGAGGGATTCTTGGGCGTTTGGCAAAGTTCTTCTTGAAAGACTTCTGGGTATGAAGTGAAGAGGTGGGTGTCGACGAGTATGAGTCTGCATTGACTAAAAGTTGCTGTGCCACATCAACCAGGGGGGTGGAAATGGGTGAGAAAATTTACACCGATTATTGGTAATGTTATGTAGGCAACCAGAAACTTCCAATCATATTTGGCACGCTCAAACGATGGTGCGAGTATCTTGTACACATGGATGGGGATCTCAGATCCTTTGGCAACTACCAGGTACACATCAGTAATCTTAGAAAGTTTATGCCGTGTCCTGAAGAGTGACATCGGTAGAAGGGAACGGCTAGCACCAGTGTCTGCCAAAAACTGCCTATTAGTACCTGCATCATGTAAAAAGGAAAAATTAGTGACGGGGAGGACACCAACACAAGCGATAGCGTATTTGCAATTTTTTGGTCTCTGACAACCAAATCTGGAGTAGTAGTAGCATAACAGCGTGTGATGGGCATCAGTAAATGGCTGTAGAGGTCATTCATTGGTTAGGGTGTGAGCAAAGGGCGGCATATGTGGGTGGTGGGCAGTTTTGTTGCTGCTCCAGCATGTCACAGGGCAGGCATCTGTGTACTTCGGCCGGAGTTGAATGGTTATCCTCTTCATCAGGAGTTGAGGCGTTGATGTCAGTATTGAAGGTGGTGAAGTGGCTGTCCAAAAGACCATCGACTTTGGTTGTCAGGTCCTTCAGGGGCAAGGTATTGACATCACGGATGGTGGCGCATACAGATTCGGGTAGGCGTTGTAGCAAAAGACCACTTAGTAGGTTCACGTTCCGTGGAGAGCCATCTATGGTAGGTTACAGGAGAGTGACATTGGTCACTAACAGTTGTTAAAAGAGCTGAATAATTTTGGCTATATGGGTGGCTGGTGATGGTGATTTCTGCTCCAGGAGGTATGTTTTGAGGGTATCATAGTCTATTTGTTGGTCACATTGTTCTCAATGCCAATTGGAGATTTCCAGGTAAGTTTCTTCGTGGTAGGATAAAATTATTCTCCATGGAGTTGGAGAATAATTTTATCTTAGCTTTTTTAGAATATCGTATACACGAGTTTAGACTTGAGTTGAGTATATATAGAAAGCTGACTAATATCAATATCTCCGCATATGTCTATTATAATTCAAATCAAAGTAACAAAATTAAGAAATCTGTTTTTAGTTCTATTTTTTAGGAGCATTACGAATCTACAGCCCTTAATAAATTGATGATGAAATAAATGAGATTAGAACAATAGGTAAGAAACTAGAGTACCCTGAAAATGTATCAGATTATGCACAAAGAACAGCAAAAAGACCTTTTCGGTAATGATAACAGATAAAACTATAATGCAAAAAACCTAATTGTACAGCCCTATAGTAACTCTTTTAAAGATACTCCCCAACTGTTAAAAAAATTCAACGTTCATGTAGCCCTTTAAGAGTAGCAATACAATAAAAACAGCCCTAATAAAGAATCCTCCTGACATTACCACTGGCTGTGTATATCGTATTCCATACAATTCATGTGAAAAAAATTTATATTGGTCAACTGGTAAAGCCCTAAAAAAGATAATTGAACAACATAAGAAAAGTGTCTGATATGCTCAAGAAAATG
>NC_090744.1:79949728-79969728 GCF_036898095.1 Palaemon carinicauda | reverse complement strand
ACCTCCTGGGGCAGAACTCACCATCACCAGCCACCCATATAGCCAAAATTATTCAGCTCTTTTAACAACTGTTAGTGACCAATGTCACTCTCCTGTAACCTACCATAGATGGCTCTCCACGGAACGTGAATCTACTAAGTGGTCTTTTGCTACAACGCCTACCCGAATCTATATGCGCCACCATCCATGATGTCAATACATTGCCCCTGAAGGACCTGACGACCAAAGTCGATGGTTTTATGGACAGCCACTTCATCACCTTCAATACTGACATCAACACCTCTACTCCTGATGAAGAGCATAACCATTCAACTCCGACTGAAGGACACAGATGCCTGCCCTGTGACATGCTGGAGCAGCAACAAAACTGCCCACCACCCACATATGCCGCCCCATGCTCACACCCCAACCAATGAATGACCTCTACAGCCATTTACTGATGCCCATCACACGCTATTATGCTACTACTACTCCAGATTTGGTTGTCAGAGGCCAAAAAATTATAAGTATGCTATCGCTTGTGGTGGTGTCCTCCCTGTCACTAATCTTTTCTTTTTACATGATGCAGGTACTAATAGGCAGTTTTTGGCAGACACTGGTGCTAGCCGTTCCTTTTTACCGATGTCACTCTTCAGGACACGGCATAAACTTTCTAAGATTACTGATGTGTACCTGGTTGTTGCCAAAGGATCTGAGATCCCCATACTTGTATACAAGATACACGCACCATCGTTTGAGAGTGCCAAATATGATTGGAAGTTTCTGGTTGCCTACATAACATTGCCAATAATCGGTGTAAATTTTCTCGCCCATTTCCACCCCCTGGTTGATGTGGCACAGCAACTTTTAGTCAATGCAGACTCATACTCGTCGACACCCACCTCTTCACGTCATACCCAGAAGTCATCCAAGAAGAACTTTGCCAAATACCCAAGAATCTCGCCAAACTCAATATTTATCACAATATCAAGACAACATGTCCCATAGTGTTTGCCAGATTAAGGCATCTGGCCGCAAATTGTTTGGCAGCCGCTAAATGAACATTCGCTGAAATTAAAGACATGAGGTTTTGCCAAAATTCCTCAAGCCCAAGTTCTTCACCCCTACACATCGTCATGAAAAAGAATGGCCTCCTGGGCCTTTGTGGAGATTGCTGGCGTCTGAACATGCAGACAGAACCGGATCACTAACCTCTCCCCAACAACACCGTCATTATCTCCTACTTAGGTAGTAGGTTGGTCAGGGCACTAGCCACCCATTGAGATACTACTCCTAGAGAGTTATTGGATCCTTTGATCGGCCAGACAGTACTTCCTTAGGCCCTATTTTTGGTTATGGCTCATTTTTTTCTTTGCCTATTCTTTTCACATTTTTCTTTGTCCTCATATACCTGAGAGCACCGAGATAATAAAAAGTTTTTCTTCACTCAAGGGGTTAACTACTACAATGTAATTGTTCAGTGGCTACTTTCCTATTGGTAAGGGTAGAGGAGAATCTTTAGCTATACAGTTTTTCTTCACTCAAAGGGTTAACTACTACAATATAATTGTACAGTGTCTACTTTCCTCTTGGTAAGGGTAGAAGAGAATCTTTAGCTATGTTAAGCAGCTTTTCTAGGAAAAGACACTGCAAAATCAATCCATTATTCTCTAATGTTGGGTAGTGTCATAAACCTCTGTACCATGGTCTTTTATTGTCTTTGGTTACAGTTCTCTTGCCTGAGGATACCCTTTGGCATGCTCTTTCTATCTTGTTTCTCTTCCTCTTGTTTTAATGAAGCTTTTATAGTTTAGTTATGATAGAGAGAACTTAATGTTGTTAATAATATCAAAATAATTTATTTTGATTGTTATTACTTCTCTTCTAGTTTATTTATTTCCTTGTTTCCATTCCTCATTGGACTATTTTTTCCTGTTGGAGCCTTTCACCTTACGGCATCATGCTTTTCCAACTAAGGTTGTAGCTTAGATAATAATAATAATAATAATAATAATAATAATAATAATAATAATAATAATAATAGGTTTTATTGAAAGTTATTGGTGCCCCAGTAGCGTTAATTTGAGCCCAGTTATGTTCATTTTTATCCAAGGTACTTGATGCGTTTTCTATTGGATAATGACTGTACTAATACCATCTTTGCTGCTGTCCACCTGTAAAACAATTTCTTTGCTTTGATCAAAATAAGCTACAACTGATGTATGGGTGACCTTTTCTTTTATCACGGAGAAAGTGCGAGTGCACTCTTAATTCTATTCAAACTTGTTAGTTCTCAGATAGATTCTAAATCATCAGCAAGATATGGTAAAATCCTTGATAGATACTGCACCATTTCACAAAGCCTCCAAATTCCTGAAATATCGGTAGGGGCAGGCATTTCTTTAACGGCCTTTACCTTATTCTTATCAACCATCATACCAGATGATTTTAAACGATGCCCCATGAAAGCCATTTCCTTTTTGTATAAACAGACTTCTTTTCATTTAATTTGATCCTTTTATTTTGACAACTCTTCTGTAATGACTGAAGATTTTGTTCGTGATCACGCATTGCATCTTCTTCTTCATTTTTAAAACATACAACCATAATATCATCGGCCACACAGTATACACCCTGAAGTCCCTCTAATTCCGCTTTTAATTTTCGCTGAAATATTTCACAGCTCACCTTCAGCCCGAAAGGTAGACGAGCCCATCGATATCTACCACAAAGGTAATCATTGTTGTTAACTTACTGGATTCCTCATCCAGTCTTATATGCCAAAATGCTTCTTGTACATCCAGTTTGCTATATATCTTCGCATGTTTTAGACTTGGCAGTAAATCCACTAAGATAGGTGATTTGTAATATTCCCTTTTCAGAGCCTTGTTGAGTGGCTAAGGATCGATAAATATTCCTTACTTTACAATTTTTTTTTCTTTTTTTTTTTTTTGTACGAGTGTCATTTGACTAACCCATTAAGTTGGTTCAGTCTCTGGAGTAAAAACTCCTATTTTCACAAGATTGTGTAAGTATTTGAACCATCGATTTTAATGCAACGGATAAACGTCGGCACAGTAGTATTCTTGCTTGTAATGTAGAATTTACATTAAGTTTAGACCCTCCAAGGTCACCAAGGTCGCTGATCTTAAGGTCTCTCTCAATACTTTTTACAAAAGTTTTACCATTGTCAAAAAACAGATACCATTTCTTGACATGTTTTTGAGGCAAGTAAACACATGAGGTCATTCAAAACCACAATGAAGGTTACGCTTGTAATTTATTTATTCTGTTTTTTTTTTCTTTTTTTTTTGGGGGGGGGGTGTTCTTTATCTTCAATGTTGTCTCACAAGTAGATGAAAGCTTAGATTTATTCTACATGGCAAGTTTCACAGATGTTAGTCATACATGATTCCTTTTGACATACCTCTGACCTATTATATTCACACTTGTACCCGTGTCAAAATTAGCAATGCAGTTAATCTACTTGAATTTTTCATTGCTACCAGTGCCATCCACATGTAATGATTGTAGCCTTCATTTGCCTTTTCGTTCTTCTCTTTAACAATTTTACCTTTTTTCTAACACATTACTTTACATGCTTCATAGACTTGTCCCCATGCTGAGAATTTGGATTTTTCAAATTCATGTTTATACCTACAATTTCACCACCTCACAGCATACCTCTCCATATTTTTTGAGTCCGTAAAATCTTTAGTTAAGAAAGCATCTGCAGTTTTGTTTTCCTTACAAGCATTCTCATAACTGACTTAGCAAATCTCTTTAGCATAATTGACTGTTGCTTCATAAGCCCAACATATGTTGACAGCTTTTTCTAATTTTAAGTTTCTTTCTCTAAGTACCAGCTGCTGTAGTTTTCCTGTCACCGATAACACGATTTTCTACATTATCATTCCTTCTTTTTCTTGGAAATTACCTTTATCAGCCCGAACCTTGAGATCAGTCAAAAATTAATTAAAGTGCTGTTTGTGTGCAATTTTACAAAACCTGAGGGACTTTAACACTTCCCTGGTACGAGGACAACAATACTCTTTTAATGTCTTAATTTTATCACCATAATTATCTTTTGTTCCTCTGTTTGAAATTAAACTGGCCAATTATTTCCAAGATTTGTGGTCCTGTACAATGAGGAATGATGTTAACACTAGTGTTCTTCGGTTTGAAAAAAGCTCCCCTTTCTATCATGTAGATGTCCACTTTTTATTCCCTTTTTTGAAGGTATCAGCAAGATTATCATCCAAGAGGTCTAGTGGTGGAGGAAAACGAAACACAGATTCAACCATTTTCTCCAGAAAAGACGATCAGCATTCGGTAACAATTGTCTTTTTTCTTTGAATTCTTTGAATTACAGCTGCCATGGTAAAAATATAAAATCCAGAAAATGCGTCCTATGCTTTATTCCTATTCCTTTAGGATCTCTATATATGCTGAATAAATTTTACATAGTTTATAGTTATAGTAAACAAAATATAAATATAGTATGAGTAATATTACAAAAGATTGGTTACCTATAGTAGAGTAGTTAGATTGTTTTTAGATAACAGTATGTACACAAACAACTAGAGCTAGTTACCATAATCACCCATGAATTCAAAAGACATCCCAAAGACTACCATTGCCAATCCTTGGGGATATACAGATTCAATTACTTTTATTTTGGCCTTTGTAATGCTGGCACCATTTTTGAGTGTCTCATGGATGGCATCTTAGGGGACTTCCCCTTCTGCATATATTACGTGGATAACAAATTTGTGTTCTCTTCATCAAAAGAGAAACTCCTCCATTAGATATGCATTGTTACTAACGACTTACAACAAAACAATGGTATAGTCCTGTATGACAAGTGTTCCTTTGCCACCAATGAAGTATTGTTCTTCGGACACCACATCACTCCTAAAGGCCTCAAGCCCCTCCCTGAGAAGATATCAGTTGTTCAGAACTTCCCACACACCCGCAAACATTATAGCAAGAATTCTTGGTCACGTTAAGCTATTATCTCCGGATCCTGTCAGCTATCTCCACCAATCTTGCCCCCTCTATGCCTCCCTCAAGGGCAAGCCAATAAATATGAAGAGCGGTCGCTTCTGGAAGCCGCCCTCTGAAACGCAAGGAATGCCCTATCTACTAATGTGGCTTTCACTTTTTCCATGCCATATGCCTCTCTCCTTATCTACATCAATGCCAGTGATGCTGCTATTAGTGCAGTACTCGAGTGTATGGCCTTCATCAGTAGAAAACTATCCAAGGTGGAATTCAGCTACTCAACCTTCGACAGCAAATTGTCACTTTTGCCACTTTTCAGAGGGTATGTCCTTCATCATTCACACGGACCACATGCCCTTGGTGGAGGCCTTCTATTGACAGGCTGACACCTGGTCTGCCCCTCATCACTGACTTCTCTCTGCCGTGGCTGAAGGCAAAGAAACATATTTACTGCCATTTAAATGGGATTGGATTACAATGCCTTTGCAGAAGCACCAAGGATACAATCTAGAGTACCAAGCCTGCAGGATATCCTGCAAATACCACAGTACGGAAGATGTCGCCCTCAATGACTCTAACACCACCCTCCTCTGTGGCACCAGTACTAGTAGGCCACGGTCGAGGATACCTCCCACCATGTATTGACAGGTGTTTGATTTAATCCATGGCCTCTTACATCACTCGCACTAATATACTGCACAGCTACTGAAGATGTAGTTTATTTGGCACAGTATTACTAATGATGCTAAGGATTAGGTCTACGCCTGTACTTCATGCAACACTTCAAAAGTACATCGACACATAGATTCAGGAATTGTCACCATTCTTCAACCGAAACATAATTTTGCTCACGTTCACGTCGATGTACTAGGTCCCCTATCCACATCAGAAGAATACTGTTACCTGTTGACAGTCATTGACCTCTACACTAGTTGACCTGAAGCTATCCGCATGCAAACTGCACTATCTGCCTCTTCTATATCCACCTTATTCTCAGTGTAGATAGCAAGCTTTGGTATGCCTAAGCATATTAATTGTAACAGGGGTACCACATTCACCTCTCAATTTTTGACATCATTAATGATTCCTGAGCATCACCCTACATAAGACAACCACCTACAACTCAGCAGCCAACGGAATGGTTGGACGAATTTATCTCACCCTCAAAGCTGATATGACTCCAACTGGTTTACTTTGCTTCCCTGGGTCACCCTTGGATTAAGGACCATTCTTAAGAACGCCCTTAATGTCTCAACAGCTGAAATGGTGTATGGTGACCTGTTGTTCGTCCCTGCTGAATTTTTCCCTTCTGCAACCTCCTCCAACAATATCTAGTGCCTATGTTACATTGTGGAAAAGTTTAGTCCCTGCTGTCAGAATGAAAAGGCCTTAGCGGAACAACATGTAGCTAAAGATTTAACCATTTACCCAAACACATATCTTCGTGCACAACGACACTTACTAAAAATATTAAAAGATTTTAATAGAGAAAGCAAAAATGTAAGAATTTAAATTGATATAAGTAAAATTAAGATAATCTTTTATGAAAATGTAGAGACAACTAATAGGAGGTAAGGATGAAGCTTGAGAAATTGTAATGAATATACATACTTAGTACAAAGAGTAAGTGTTACCCCAGAACACGAGACTGAAATTAAAAGAAGGTTGAGAGTGGGATGGAGAACTTTCGGAAACAAAATGGGTTTAGGAAAATTAAAGTAACTTTCTCTAAAAAGAAAAGTATTTCATCAGATGGTCCTTCCAGTTTTAACTTATGTATCAGAAACTTGGAACCTTAATAAAGGCTTCAAAAATAAGCTAGCTACAACACAGAGAGCTATGGAAAGAATAATGATAGCAATAACACTAAAATATTTAAGAAGAATAACATGGATATGAGAGTAAACTAAAATAGATTGATTGATTGATTTAAAGTTTTCAGGCATAACTAAATTAGAGGATACTTTAAGAACTTGTAAGAAAAAGAAATGCTCATGGGCAGGACACGTAATAGGAATGGCTGATAATAGATGGACATTAGGAATACCATAATGGGTTCCTAGAGATTGCTATATTGAGCCTGAATAGCATAGCTCTGAATGCCTAGGTCTTTCTTGCCCGTCTGAAACGAAGAAAGGGGAGAAGCGCCGACCTATTGGACGATGCCAATAGGCGTCTGTAAGATCTATGGAGATGGTGTAGGCCCCTTGGGGTTGTAGGGTCCGTATTTAAGAGGTAGTAAGCATATGGAACCTGTTCAGAAGGAATTTGTTTAGTGAGAACAAGTCCAGAATAGTTTGAAGAGTGTTTGAATCTTTTTTTGGCACGCAGAATATTACCCCTTGAACGTTCATGGATTTTTTGCAATGAATGACTCCCTTCCGGAGAAGATTCTGTACATAATCCTCCTAGAATGGGGTTGTGGGCTGGAAGATCCTCAAAAACTGGGGTGGTTTTTATCTCCATTTCCATCCTAGTCCTTTTGTGACTCTGCTGTGAGCTTAGGAATCAAACTTCTATCGATCCCTGAGCAGGTTAAGTCGTCCTCCTACCGGTACCTCCTCATTGTGATTGTGAGGGATCTGCATCTTTCACCGCCTTGCCTCTACTTCGTCGGCCTCTAGACTAACTACCCTTTCCAGACTTTCCCATGCCACTGGTGCTCTTTTTGTGAGCTCTGACAGGGTTAAATGTAGTGGTGGCTCTCTCATATACTGGGTTGAAGGCTGGAAATTATAATGCAAACTGCTGGGGAACTGTGTACACGGGGGATGGTGGTAACTGAGGCTGTTGTGGCAGGAAAGAATTTCCTTCCCTTAAAGTGTCCTCTGGGCTTCTTGCCCTTGGATCGAGGACCTTCATCAGGGGCAAATTTCCTTTTAGAGGACATACCTAACTTCTCTGTAAGGCTCATATTCCCCTGAGCTGCTTTGTCCATGACTTCCTTAACAAATTTTTTGGGGAAGAGGTATTTCCCCCTGATATTGGATTCTATCAGATTCAAGCTTCATGCCTGATCGTAGCAGCGGTCAGGACGTACTCTCTACATGCTCTTCTGCTTCGAAGAAAGCATGGAGATTTCTATGAATGGGGGCGAGGTGAATCTTTGCCAACACTGGGAAGAGATCAGATATGGGATTCCAATGAGCATCTCTAGATTGAATTGGAAGGTCAAAAATGCAGATAGTCTCTCTTTATCCTACAATTTTCCCCTCACAAGGGATTCGGGAATTCTAGGCAGTCCTCATTAAACTGCTTACCTCCGATGTCTTTTTCTAGTTTTCCAACAGTAAAAGTTTGTTGCACATCCTCCTGTATGTCCAAATCATAAGGAAGGGGTAGGGAGAAAGGTTTGCACTCCTCTAGCACTGACAATGGTCTACCCTCACTACTGCTTTCTTTACAGCCTCTAAGCTTTTGTAGGCAAATGGACAGGCAGTATTCTGGGAGCTACAAAGGTGGCCTGCTTCCTTCCGAAAGCAAAAAGTTGATATTAGTGAATTTGGCAGTCTTTAGCTCCTTAACCAAAAGAGGCCGAGTCTTACTGTGGTCCAGGATGATCGTTTCCTTAGGGATCATATCATCCCTAATGGAGCTTCCAAGTTAAGCCTTACATAACAGTAAGGATTGCTATCAATTGATGGGAAGAATTCTAAGTCCGAGACTGGCTTGAAACCCAAACCTCTCCGATATGGAGATACCCTTCACTTAAGGTCATATGCCCAGCATAACACCTAGGGTTCTTAACTGTGCATTCAAGTAGGATCGAAACTGGGGGAGCATTGGAAGTAGGTTCCTATTGTAGAGCTTCTATTCTCGCCATTAGGTCTGCTTGGGAACGTTCATATTTGGTGTTTAGGTTTTCCATGAAGGCTTCAATGGATGCCATAAATTCCATTTACCCTGAAAACAAAGGTTTATCCGGCATAGGAACAGGTTTTGGAAACCCGTGGTTAATTCTCTGGGAGTATCACTGTAGCCAAATATTCCTTAGAAAGCTGCCTAAAGGAACCTTCCATCAGGACGACATGGTGTGGAGGATTTATTTTTGCTTTATTTTTATTTTTTGTTTTGCCAAATCCTGTGTGAGAGAGAGAGAGAGAGAGAGAGAGAGAGAGAGAGAGAGAGAGAGAGAGAGAGAGAGAGAGAGAGAGAGAGAGATATTGTGTCAGCGAGCGAAAGTAGTTAAGTTAACGATCGTTTGTGGTGAGGAAGACTGTTGGTATAAATGAGATTGTTTGTTTATGTTTTAGTTAGGTTACGACAGTGGTGAATGTCTTGGGTGAATGCTTATTTGGATTTGACTGCTGTAACCGTCAGTTGTGTGAACGCTGGATTTATTATTTTTCTTTACCAGCGAGGAAGTGATTATTGATTTTCTGAGCCGGGATTCCTCCTTTGGAGAGACCGAATTGTTAGAAAGTGGATTTATTGTTGATGACCTGGCCTGTATTACGATTTTGTTTGGACTGCTTTTGGATTGCTGAACCGATGATGACCTGGCCTTTGTATTTGGATTGTTGATGATGATGATGATAATGATGATGATGGGGATGATGACTAACAATCAATTCAGCGTGGCAGTTGTGGCAAATTGCCACCCAGTGTAATCTGTTGACAACAAAGCTGTGATTGTGGTAGTTGCCGTAAAAGACAGTCGGCTTTGTGTTGGTGTCCATAAAATATTTATACAAGATAATTCATATATATATTTATTTTTGGTTTTGGTGTGTGGGGTAATTTTAAGTCTGTTAGGGTTTTTGCGGGTTATATGAATGGTGCTTTTGGTAATTATATATTATATTATTTGGTGTTAAGTTTTGATTAGTTTTAAGTGTTGGTAATTTGATTGTGGATGGTTATTGATTTATTTATTATAGTTTGTAAGAATATAGTGTTAAGGATATGTTTTGTTTTTATTTTTGTCCTTTTGTCCAAGAGTCCCGCTGCTGATAACGTAAGGGAAAGTTTGTTTTGTGGAGACCATTGTAAGTAAGTAAGATTCAAGGGTGTGGGGGTTGTTTTTGCAACATCCCGCCACAATGGCCATATCACCCAAAAATAGATTTTTCACTTTGCTCAAAATCCGTTTTATAACAGTATGTGTGTTTTTAGATTATTGTGTGAGTGCCTTTTCAAAATGATCTAATTCCGAATGGGTTATTATTCCTATCCAATCACCTATAATATCACCTATCTAATTAGCGCATTGTCTCTTCTTAATTCCCTTGGCGACGATAAATGCCTTGAACCAGTCCAACAAACTATGAAGAGTCCTATGTACATTCGCTTGAATTGTATGAATATTAGTTGTGGCAACATGATTCGTGAACCATTCTAATTTGACCTAAAATTCTCCTACATAGTCGAATTTAACTAAGTGCTCGTTCATTAGAGTAACGTTACATTATATAAGTACGCCATGAGTGTCACATCCGAATGATGATTTAGAATTACCAAAATATCACTTTTTTATGCGCACTTCACAATTTGCACATATGATGGCTAATGCTAAGCACACCACAGAAAAAGCATGATAATATCCTATCTTCCCCATTTCCTAACTAACTAATAATTTCTCCAAACTCATCATTTTTTTAAAGGGGAAAGTATCCCCCCGTCTCTCTCTCTCTCCCTCTCTCTCTCTCTCTCTCTCTCTCTCTCTCTCTCTCTCTCTCTCTCTCTCTCTCTCTCTCTCTCTCTCTCTTGCTCATTACCAATATCCCTTCAGTGTGGAATAAAAGATGGGGTTCACATTCTTATAATGTTTGCAAACTCACCAGCTGACCAAATCTTTAGAATCCAAAACTGGGTAAAAGACCGACACATTTTTGTTGTCAGACGCTGTCAACAAGTTTTTTGGCACAGTTTTCACAACTGAGGAATGTAAGTCATACACATTGCCTTTCACAATACCGTTAACTGTTATTCTATCAGGATTTAGATTTATTCCATGAAAAGGAAGAACAAATGTAAATTTGAGTTCTGCTAATGACTATTTGAATGACATGCAGTTGTATTTTAAATCTTCGACTACAAATCTGAATATTCCTATTGCAGGCTACCTTCAAGAATTTATCCGTGACCTTAAAAGCCCATTTGTTCGTATTGGTGACCTAAGCTAGAAATTCATCAATGTTATGGACAGGTAGTTTTTCCTTCTTTTGTGAATACTTCATATGCAAATTTGGATCCTGACCAAACACTAAATAATATTGGGTATTGCCAATGCTCTCAATTATGCAGTATTTAAAGCAAACTCTGGGGTTTCCAACATATATGACTATATGCTAAGGTTATTTACTATCAGGAATTTAAGAATACTGATAAAAACTCATCTTTTTAGTCTACTAATCCATTGGAGCTAGGCCTATAGGCAAGAATAGGAAAATGCCAGATGCTGTACAACTCAGATATGTGACTGAATATTTCGTTAACGAATTCTGTCCAATGATCCGAAATAATTTCTCCCGAAGCACCAAATGTCTCATCAGAATGCTGTAAGGGCCTTGTATAATTTTTTGTGTATTTATCTATTATATTCCGCACGAACTTGTATATAGTTCTCACATCTACTCAAAACAAAAGATATTTGTGCCCTTCATATGAAGTAGGTAAGGGCCCTATCAAATCAATATGTACTCACCTCCACTTCTCGCTAACTAGGGGGCCATACATGGGCAAACAAAAGGAGTCTGAGGCTCATTTATTGATGTTTGCTACTCCTACGTGTTTGATACCAAGGATGTGATAAGGTCACCGCTTTCCTCACAAAGGACATTGGCAAGACTATGCAATAGATTACCTTATTTCTTTTTAAATCACTTAGATATAAAATCTCGTCTTCAATTACAAATTTACTTGGCGGTAATGAAATACCGGAGGGAAATTTATCAGTTTCCTCCCTAAGATAAGATTTGACTTTATTCCAGAAGGAGTCATAATTTTGCACCCTAATCAGATATGAGACCTCTTACGCCATACCTTAATGCTGAACGTCATGCGCTGTAAGGATAGGGTCAATCAGATTCTCAAAGGTCACATCATTCATACTATGAATGAGTTAGTGAGTTCTTTCAGTCTCCCAGTCTGTCTAGCTGATGCTCATTCTGAGGGTAGGACCTCACTATGTCTGGCTCGAGCGAAGGCGCGCGCCCATACAACATTGACCTCGTTATTACGGTAGCAGGGCATGATAATGCTTCTGCGGCCCTATTAGTGCAGCCAGGAATATACTCAAAGCCTACAATATCAAATTCAAGTAATGACTCTAACCACCTCGCTTGAGGACTTGATAAATCTGGCTTTTTATAAATGTATGAAAAACGTTAATGATCAGATTTAATATGAATTCAATGCTTCACTGAAATTAGGGATTTTTTCCTAATACCTACTTAATTGCAAGTCTCTTTATCAACCACCAAATAACGTTTAAGGTCCCTTTATGCTAGTGAAGTGAGAGCTACAGGGTGGGGAATTCCATTATCATCTAATTGTTCAATTACTCACCAATAGCTACATCACTAGAATCAGAAGTTACTAAAAGCTCACAAGGGAATTTAGAACCAATGAACAAATTAACTTCGGATAATTCTCGTTTCAACTGCTGGAATGAAATTTCTCATTCTCGAGAAAATTCAAAGTTCTCCTTTTTTCTGAGTTTATCTAAGGGTTATGAGATCTGACCAAAAATTTTGGTAGAACGTCTATAATATGACACTAAGTCTAAAATGAGCAAACTCGTTTACTTGTTCTTGGACGAGGATATTCCTTAATCACCTGCACTTTCTCTATCATTGGGCTTAATCCTTTGGTACTGATTATGTGGAAGAGTTGACACTTATCTAAGGTGTCCTTCAAATTATGCCGTCGCTTGGCTTCCAAGTATTCAATAAAATCAGCAATCTGTTCTTTTAAAGTATATCCTAGAATTATCATGTAATTTAAATGGATCAATACAGCGCTTCCTAGTGTACCGTATTTGTTCCATACACGCTCGTACACTGCAATGGTTTTGATTTTATATCTTATCACTCACTCTGCTGTTAGACCAATCTGTGCTATCAGACTAGTTCATGCCTGATCATGTTTGAATTTGTGTAAGGTTCTTTTTTACAAGTGGCTGTATATGAATATAATGATTATTCAATAAAGTTCAGTTGCATTCATCTTGCCTCTCAGTTAAAACCTAACTACTCTCTTGCACATTGATGACTAGTGGAGTGAGCACTCTCTCTAGCCTAGCCTCTCACTTCTGTGCTCTACTGTTTGAAGATGCCACTTTCCGAACCTCCCTTTTCGACACACGCCGTCTCAATGAAACTGCCTCCATTTGCCAGCAGAGATGCCTTTGCCTGGTTGCAGTGGGCTTAAGTCCAGTTCTGTAAAAAGTGTGTGATTCAGTCAAGCACCAAAACAGACTATGTTCTCGTGGCGATCCACAAGGACACTTCGAGAGTAAGGGGGTACCTCAGTAGCGTACGACACCCTGAAAACATACCCCATGAAGCAGTACTTGCCATCGCCTGCCAATCAGAGAGCCAAACTTTTTCAGCTCTCTCAACAACCGTTGGGAATTGGGATCCAAAAGGCTTCGCTTGCACTCAGAGAAATGACCAGATTGCTCTCATCGTGAGATAAATCTACTTTGTCCCCTTTGGATACGACACTTACTCAAGCCAGTTGTGCTGCCATACGCGATGTTGATATTTTGCCCATGAACAATCTGATGACCAAAGTCGACTCCCTTATGGACAGCCACTTCACCATTTTCAAGACGTCTATCAACGCCACCATTCCTAACGACCACTATTCAACATCGGCCAAAGCTGATATGTTTGAGGTAGGATACAGATGACCATGCCATGACGTGCTGAGGCGACCACAAAGCCTCCCACCACACACCACTCACTCAAGCTCTAACCAACAACCTCTACTGCCACTTACTGATGGCCATCGGTCACAGTTATTTTACTACCACTCAAGCTTCGGGGCTGCTGTAAAGAAATGTGCGAATGATTGTCAGTGGCCAAAGAATGTGCAAGTTGGCCATTGTTTGTGGACTGTCATTAATCTTTTCTATTTACATAATACAAGTAGAGGCATGCATTTTTTGATATACATTGGTGCTTGTTATTCTCTTCTGACAAGGCCACTCACTATGACATGACTTAGTCTGTCTCTGTCTGCCGACGTCCGCTTAGTAGAGGCCAACGGATCTGCGAATCCCTCCCATGGCTACGAGAACCTCACATTACTGTTTGGAAGTGACAAATATCCTTGGAAGTTTCTTGCTGCTGTCACATTATTAATCCTTGGCGTTCATTTCCTCTTATATTACCATCTCCTGGTCAATGTATCTCACTGCCGGCAAATCAATGCAGGCTCTTACTCATCAACACCTGTTCAACACAACTCTTTAACCTACCTCTCCAACATTGCTCTCTACATCTGCACACCAATGGATGCCTATGCCAAACTCCTCAAATCGTACCCGGAAGTCTTGCGTCCAAAACTTTGCCAAATGCCAACAGTTCCTGCCTTACACTGGATCCATCAACATATCAAGACAACGCGGTTCCCCGTTATTTGCCAGATTTTGGCGTCTGGCACTGGATAGTTTGGCAGCCTCCAAATAAAAGTTTGCCAAAATGGAAGAAATGAGCCTTTGCCAAAAAGGCCTCCAGCCCATGTTCGTCACCCTAACACATCATCCTGAAGAAAAATGGCTCCTTGTATCCATGTGGGAATTACAGGCATTTGAGCATGCAGACAGAACCGGATCACTATCCCCTCCCAAACATCGGGAAAGTGACCTCCTACTTGCACAACACGTAGGTTTTTTTCCAAACTCGATCTCCTGAAGGGTATTATCAGGTGTCCATGAACCCATAAGACATCACCAAGAATGCCATCAATGTCCCCTTCAGTACATACACATTAAATTACTCCTGCTTTGGCATTCGTAATGCTGAGGCCACTTTTTAACATAATATGGATGGAATCTTAAGGGACCTCTTTTCCTCTGTATGTTATGTGGACGACATACTTGTGTTCTCTTCCTCCAAAGATGAATACCTCCTTCACCTACACACCGTGCTCGACCACCTACATCAGAATGTCCTTGTAGTCCACTATAATAAGTGTACCTTTGGTACCAACGAAGTATCGTTCTTAGGTCACCACATCACTTCTGAAGGAGTTCGTCCTCTCCATGAGAAGGTAGCACCCCTTCAGTGCTTCCTCATGCCCTCCACCGTTAAAGCACTGCAAGAATTCTTGGGCATGATCAATTATTATCATCGTTTCCTGCCAGCAGTTACCAATATTCTTGCCACCCTTTACGACTCCCTCATGGGCAAACCAAAAGAGCTGAAGTGCGGTCCCCTTCAAAAAGTGGCATTCGGCAAGGCAATGAATGCCCTCTCAACTGTTGCTGCTCTATTTTTTACAGTATCATATGCACCTCTCCGTCGCCCCACCGATCCCAGGGACCTCGCTATTGGTGCAGTACTCGACCAGGTGATCAACGGCTTGCCTTAACCATTGGACTTCTTGAGTAAAAAACTGTCCAAGGCACGATCTGGCTACTCTTCCTTCGATCACAGATTGATGGCGGTGCACTTGGCTGTCTGTCACGTTTGCCAATTCTTCGAATGCATGCCCTTCATCATTCGCACGGACCATATGCCTCTGGAGCACGCCTTTACCTGACAGTCCGACTCCTGATCTGCATGTCAATGCCGACATTTCTTTGCCATGGCTGAATACAATTACACCCTTCAACACATCCCTGGGAGAATGAATACTGTTGCTAATACCCTGTCAAGAAACCCATTGGCTGCCATTCATTTGGGATCCCATTTCAATACCTTGGCAGAAGCCCAACGAAAAGATACAAAGTACCAAGCATATAGGACATCCTGCACATCCGTACCTTGAGAAGACATACCTCTCGATGAATCCGCCACCCTCCTCTGTGATGTTAGTACTTATAGACTTATACTGGGGATACCTGGTCCTATGTGCCGATAGGTGTTTGATTAGTTGGCAGTAATTGATATGGAGGATTTTCAGGAATATGCTTGCGCCTGTATTTCATACCGAAATTCAAAAGTACTCGACTTCAGCGTCGCCTTGCCCACATTCATGTCGACATTGTTGGTCCCTTATCACATCAAAAGGACATCATTGCCTATTTAGTCATCGACTGCTCCAGTTGTTGACCTGAAGCCATTTCCATTGAAACTGCAACGTCCACCTCATATACATCTGCATTACTCTAGGTTGGATAGCGAGATTTGGTATCCATAAGCATATTACCTCTGACAGGGTTACCACTTTTACAGCTCAGCTGTGGACATCATTAGCAAATCTCCTTGGTATAACTCTACATCAGGCAACCGCCTACAACCATGCTGCCAACTAAAAGGTTAAACATCGTCATCACACCCTCAAAGAAGCTTTGATGTCTAACTGGTTTACTAAGATTTATGGGGTCCTCCTGGGAGTAAGGAGCACTCCCAAAGAAACCCTGGATATCATGACAGTTGAAATGGTGTATCGTCATCCCTGCCAAATTTCCTCCTATAATCTCCTGGTCCTCTGTCTTGTTGTGGGGAAATTTGCTCATTGCCGCCATACATACAAATCCAGAGTGAAGCAATACATACCAACAAAATTACTTAAGGCATGGTACATTTTCCTGTGTAAAAATACCAGCAAACCACTGCTAACAACCACCACCCTTTACTTGGGCCCTTTCCTTGTGCTCCGTTGAACAATGAAGACATTCTTACTGAACATTTGTCACAAAGATGACTGGGTCTCCACCTTAAAACTACTTATCACCAGCAAGATGACCCACCTACAGTAATCCTCTCAAGAACATGGTGCCCCATTTCAAATATATATCTTTTTCATGGGGAGAGATATATACCGCACGTGTTTCACACACTTTTACACTGTAACGGTATTTCCTTTTTTATTTTATACCTTGCTATACACTTCACTGTTAACAAAACTGCTTCATGCTTGTCTTTCATAAATTGATGTGTTAGAGTTTTTGCAACTTTCTTTCATTGAATGTTCTTGTATATAAGCTCGCTGTGTGGTGAAATAAAGTTAGTTGCATAAACCTTGCTTCTCAGTTACAACCTAACTGCTCGCTCCCAAAAGTTTCGTATGAAGCAGAATTTATAAATGCCAGGTAATTTCTTATTTTTTGGGGGCGTCTCATTTAATTCTGGTTTGCCAAGACTATTTTCTTTCTCACGGTCCAACGTCTTTCTAAGGTCGCTGCATCTATGATGTCGATGAAGGTTCAATGGAATAGTATCTTTTCCCTTCTACGGGAACCATGTACTGAAAGACTGGTATGTGTTAGATCAATGGGAAAGAACTTACTTTATCCTTCCACTGTTCATCTCATCTTCGCTGCTATTTAAATTCGGCCTCCTCTTCTATATAACTGTTGTGTATTTCATGTTCGTTGCCCTCCTATCATGGGCTTTCTCCTTCTTCGGGAGACATAATTTCCTCTTCTGCTTGTTCTAGACAGGGATTTATTCGTCCATGATAATCCTCTTTCAGAGTAAGCACTATGTTTTTGTGGCTCATTTTTTAAAAGAAGAATTGTTTTAAACATTCATTTCTCTTTCTTCCTGTCTTTTTTTTTTTCTCCAGCCCAATCCTACACGCATGCCCCAAGTTTTTGGCATATAATGTTAAAATCAAGCACAATGAAATATATAAATGTCAACTCAGGAGGTGGGAAAGCGACATAAGTTTCATTTTTATGACTGAGGCTTATCACATAATTAATGAGAAACATCGATAATGTGACCTCATAAACAGTTAATCATTGGTTACTTTGATTTAAGAATATTTATGAGAAAATTAATTACTATTCATGGATCACTTAGTCTTAATGAATTCAGGGACTTTTAACAATTATTCAGTGGTCAGTTTGACTTAATGAATTCATGAATTTATTAAGTATTACTGAAGAATCAGTTCTTTCCGGGTCACGCTTGGGGGAAGGGGGAACAGTTAACAACTATAATAAATTACAAGTTCTATGCAAAAATATATCACAAGGAAGACACCGTGGTATCACTATTTAGCCTATCGAGTAAGGAACGCCGTGGCATCGTTCGGTCATGACATCGTCACGACGAACCATACCTTGGTTACAAGTTAGATTTTGTTTGTTTTTCTGAGTGGGGCTATGGTGCCCCTCCCCTGCTGGTCAGTGGTAGAGGCCAGCATGGGAAGGTGGATGCAGCTTGAGCTGACTACTCAGAACCCCCGATTTGTCTGCCCTCATCCATGCGTTGACCTGGAGGTAAAGGAGTCAGAGACTACTGAATCATCAGGGCACATGGCGCCCTCTATGTCAGGAATATCTTCCTGCTTGGATATAGTCGTGTAGTGGTTTCACATGAAGTTATAGGTCATTACCCCAAGACTTCTTTATCTTTATTTTACATGCCTACAGGACAGAAGATAAGAAGTCTAATTTGAAAGTAACGAATTTACAAAATAAAATTAATTTTGTTATAAGAAAACGTCTTCTGTGTTAAGATGATCTATTTGACTTATTTTTTAATATCTTATTCTCAGTAGATTAGTTTCAGGATTTATTAATTTGAATCAATGTAAGTGCAATTTTTCCTCTCTGTCTCTCTCTGTCTCTCTCTCTCTCTCTCTCTCTCTCTCTCTCTCTCTCTCTCTAAATAAGGCAATAAGGTAAGGCTCTCTCTCTCTCTCTCTCAAACCATCCGGTACAATTCTTTATTTTATAGATACAACATATAGAAAAGTATGAATATTAATCCAAATTATTTATAACTTATTCATTATTCAATTGCTCATAGCTGTGTTTAAATTAATTTTGCCTTCTTTTCACTTGTTGTAGGTAAGAAGCTTTCACAGAGTTTCCGCTGAGTTATTCGAAAAAAGATTAGTTCAAATTACTCATAGAAGTTTTCAGAATAGAATATATTTTTTTTCAAAATTCTAAAGAAAATCATTAAATTTTGCATTAATTTAATAAATCTGATTTCAATAATGGGTATTATTTAAACATTTAAGTGCTTGATGCATACTTCAATTTTTGGAACTATTGCTTTTTACGTCCATAACTGACCTTTGTCATTTTTAATTAATACGGTTAGAAATATTAGACGATTTTTCAAACTAAAATAATTACATATGAAATTGGAATTGTTTATGATGGCAATTTTCTTAGATTTTTTCTTTTTTTAAATCTCATTTTCTTATTCATCAAAACTTTTGAATTATATTCTTGCTAGTCACTTAACTTGCTTACAAGACTTCCCTTCTCAAGAATCAGTGATCCTCCCCCTTTCCTTCCATTCGTGTTTCATCTTTAAACACACACACGCACACACACACGCATATATACAAGTATGTATATATATATATATATATATATGTGTGTGTGTGTGTGTGTATTATATATATATATATATATACACACACACACACACACACATATATATATATATATATACTTGTCATCCACATCACCACTACGGGCCAACCAAGGGAAAGGCACGTGCCAACAACAAGTGTTGGCTTTAATACCCCAACAACAACAACAACATCACCACCAGCTGTAACTAGTTCACTGTGGAACAAAGGACTCAGACATGTCCTATTACTTGCTTCGGTTTACGGTCTTTTGATGCCAGACTATAACAGCAAATACTCTTAGTTTGTCAATCCAACATCTTCTCTTCCTTACCCTCCTTAATCTTTAAGGACATATTATGTTATTCCTAATTCTATTATTTGTCGTTCTCATTATAAGTACTGCGCATGGCCATTTGTTTTTCTTAAATGTTATAATATCCTCTTCTTCAGTTTGCTCTTGCATGCATGTTGCTCTTTTTCTCTCTCACTCTCTCTTACTGTTATTTCTAGCATTACTCTTTCTATGGTTCTATGAGTTGTAACTAGCTTATGTTCTAAGGCTTTATTAAGGCTCCAAG
>NC_090744.1:79937228-79944728 GCF_036898095.1 Palaemon carinicauda | reverse complement strand
TCTTTTTTCCTTTTCTGTTGTTGTAATAGATCCATCTTTCTTTCTGATTGGTATATGTATCTTCTTCTTTGCCTTCTCCACCATCTCCCCCTGTTCCACGTATTAAAAAATGCGTAGGAGGATAAATAACATAGGTGACAACACATTTCCTTGGAGTAATCCACAATTCACTGTAAATTTATTTGATGACACTCTATTACCATTAACGTTGCACTTGCTATGCTCATGAACAGACTTAATCAAATTCACATTATTAAGAAGAATTCTCTAATAATGCAGGACTCTCCACAAAATTAGCTAGTGCACACTATCAAAGGCGTTTTCGTAGTCCACAAATGCCATGAAAAGTGGATATCTATATGTTAGGCATTGTTGTACATGCCTCAAATTGAGAATTTGATCAGTGCAACTTCTACTTTTTTCGATATCATTCTTGTCCATCACTCAGATTTGCATTAATCCTTTTCTCCAGAGTCTTTAGAATAAGCAAGCTATATATTTTCATAACAACTGACGAAGTGTTATGCCTCTGTAATTATTGCAATCAGTCAGGTCTCCCTTGTTTGCTATTTTCACCAACACTCCCAACTCCCATTCATCAGGTTTGGCCACTTCATGGCATATTCTTTAAGATAACCTTGTAAGTATTCTACAAGTCACTTTATTTTCGGCCAGTATCATCTTGGTAGTTATTCCATTATATCCAGGGGCTTTCCAGCTCTTGAGTTTTTAATGATAGCTATGACTTTAAACACATTTAATTCATTCATGGGCACATCAAGGTCTTCATCAGATTCAGGTATATCAATCAAATTATTCCCTTCATATCTCCTATTCGTAACTTCACTAAAGTGATCCGTCAAACATTATCTTTTTCCTTTTCTGTTGTTATAATAGATCCATATTTCTTTCTGATTGGTATATGCTTCTTCTTCTTTGCCCTAGTCAGAATTTCATAATAATTCTATGAGCGGTTCTTACACCATAGCCACTTCCTGAATTCATAGCTCTGCAGCCTCATCCGCTTTACTATCTAAATATCATCTCCAGTCATTCCTATTTTTTTCATTTGACCTCACTATCAACAGTGGAATACTTAGCATGCTCTACCTTGTAATTTTCATTACTTCCTCAAAAAAAATTCAACAATCAATTTTAGGCTTTGTCTCCTTTTTATGGTATCCCAATCCCACTTGATATCCATGGCTTTCTCCTTGTAACTGAATGTCCCATGACTTAACTACCAACTGACTGATATATGTTTTTAATAACACACCATTCTTCATTAAGTGTCTGTTCTTCGTCTCATAAAGTATCCAAAACTGTAAATCGATTCCTACATGCATTTGAAAATGTTTCTCTGTTCCCTTCCTCTATAAGCTTAGTTGTATCAAACCTAAGTATTCTTTCTACCTTTCTGTTACACGTTTTCACTTTCAAGTTCAGTGTGGCAATGAGGAGCTGGTGATCACTACAAATATCTCCACCTCTATAGCTTCTTATATTTTTCAGTTCTTCTCTTTTTATCAATGTGATCTATTTGATTATTGTAGCTCCCACATGGTGAAGTCCATGTATATTTGTGGAGGTCCTTGTACTGAGAAAGAGTACATCCAATGACAAGATTATTTGCTGAACAGAAACTAATGAAATCTGTCCATTTCATTTGCAACTTTGCCAAGACCATCGACACCCATCACATTTTTCATCCCTCGATTATTCCTTCAACTTTTGCATTGAAGCTGCCATTCAAAATGTTCTTATCTCTCTGGGATCTCATCTATTATACTCAGCAGTTTTGCATTGTAATCATCTTTCGTTTCTTCACTGGAAACATTTGTTGGTGCATGGCAAACTATAATACTTATATTGCACTTTTTTTTCTTTCTTTATTTTTCTAGTAACAATTTACTATTCACAACCCTCCACTCGGTTCATGCCTCTTCTGCTCTTGGTGCCATCATCATTCCTACCCCTTCTCTTCCAACTTCATCTGTTCTCCCTGAATAGATGTAGATATTGTCTTGGTCTAAGTTTTCCTTAACAATCCCCTTACATCATATTTCACTTAGGGCCAAGATATCAAGACTGTTTCATAAATTCACTCTCTACTTGCTGTAACTCCCCAATCAAATTCATGATTCTAACATTCCAATTACCAATTTTCCATTTCTCCTTAGCATTTATAATCCGGGAGATTTTTAGCATCCCGCTACGCCGGGCTGTGACCATTCTGTCATATTCTCTTTCCATTAACGAACTAAATCCATAGAGAATTCATTTGCTAGATATATCAAAAGATAGAAAGTTCATTGTGATGTGCAGTGCCTAACTAACTAAGGCAAGTGGCCCCTGATGGTCCATACTAATTTTAATAAGATTAACCGCCGGGCATCAGGAGTAAAAGCCGAAGAGACACTTTATTTATCGCCTTAAACTCAATCCATCACCCTGCTGCCATTAACTTCATCAATCAAGATTTATAGGGCCCTTTCCTCCAAACACACAGCTTTTATTTCTTCTCCATGTTTTTCATCCGCTCATATGTGTATAAAAGTTGGCAAGCATCGATTGCTAAGATATACTGCCTAGCACGGTGTATATATATATATATATATGCATGTATGTATGTATATATATAATATATTTACTATATATATATATATATATGTATATATACATATATATATATATATATATATACATATATATATATATTCAATATATATATACATAAATATATTCCATATATATATATATATATATATGTTAATTATATATATATATATATATATGTATATATATATATATATGCATGTATGTATGTATATATAATATATATATATATATATGTTAATTATATATATATATATATATTATGTATATATATATAAATATATATGCATGTATGTATGTATATATATATATATATATGTATATATACATATATATATTCCATATATATATATATATATATACATATATATATATTCCATATATATATACATAAATATATTCCATATATATATATATATATGTTAATTATATATATATATATATATATATATAAATATATATATATATATATATACATATATATATATATATATATATATATTTATATATATATACATATATATATATTCCATATATATATATTAATTATATATATATATTATATTTATTTATTCATATGTATATATATATATATATATATATATATCTTTTTAGCCTTTTTAATTATGTTGTTAAGTTAAATACAATCATAAAATTAATTAAACAAAAGAAAGAATAACTAAATCTTAAAAATTAATAAATGGTTTGTTTATATATATATATTTAAAAAGGTTTTTAGTCCAGAATATCTTCCTTATCAATTTAAAAAATGACAAATGTCCATATTGTGTTTTTGCTGTTCAGATTTTGATTAAATATTTGTATTCCTAATGTTAGGATGGAGGAAGATATACTCTTTGAATCTCTTGGACCATTCCATCAACGGATATATATGTTTTAGGTAAATACTTTAAATGGCGTCTCAGTCTCTCATAGGTTTGGTTAGGGGCAGAGGCATTTCTACTCCTCACTTACCTTCTGTCCTTGCTTCCAAGTGACTATAAACGGACCTGTTTACAATTACTGACCCCCTACTTCACAGACGAATCGCATTGTGCCCTTTTGATCGACTTACCCTTACTTCTGCATTATGGCTAGCGCTCTACCTAACCCTTCCTCTGATTCTCCTTCCTTATCCTCTCCTTCCAACATACTCACCCTTCTCCTATCTCCCTTCCAAAATTCAATGTAATAGACGACGACCCTGTCACGGCATATGAGAGGGTCGTCATATTTGAAAAATATTATCCACAAGTCAAGATTGAAGTTCGTCCTAATTCCTGGGAAAACTCATTGTTACCCCAAGAATGAAAATGCTCTCAAAATACTGCCAATTCGAAGAGGATTCCAAATTCTGGACCCTCAGCTCCGCTCCAGAATCATCAACGTTGTGGTGTTCACCCAAACTTACCCATGGGCATCATTACGAGACAGCCTAACATCGTCCAAGCCGAGAGGTATTCCACAAAGACTGGCTAAAGGTCTTTGAGGTCTGATGCACCTATTGGGGCCTCCTCCTACCTAACTTAACCTCGGCATCTGGAGTAATTTCTTTGTAAAGGACTTTAACTCCTCGTATCTCAGATGTTGTAGATACAACCATTTTGGCCATCATTAGAACCAGTCCTTGGCCTCCACCCCCATCTGCGGCGTTTGTGCCAAACGGCATGACAGGGAAGAGTGTCTTGCCCTCTTCAAGAATGGAGCATCCATTACGCCATGTTGTTTGAACTGTCGAGGCCCCACCTTTGCCCTGCTAGGGTAGCTTTCATCCGATGCAGGGGAACTCTACTCTTACCCCTCCCTCTATAATTTTCCTGATCCGGCTCCTGATTCCTTCATTCCTCCCGTGACAGAGAACCTCTTTCTTATCCTCGTTACATAAGACGTACTCCTCCCTCTCTTACACCTTCTCTTCCTTCCTCTTCTGAATCCCAGTTCCTTCCTGACCTATTTAAACTTCCTCCTCCTGAGAAACGTTCAAAGACTTACCTCCCTCTCTTCCTCAATGATCCTGACTTCCGTTAAACCATTGAGGAACATAAATCCCTTACCGTCCCAGACCAAAAATTGTACCTTAGTTAATACCTATTTCTTGATGACGCCCCTAACCCTGAGAATCGTTTAACTATATCTGCTTTTTGAGCTCTTTCTATTAATGAAATACGACGAATTGCTTTTCCCTTTTTCCTTCCTCCTTCCAATGACACATGTTAAGTCTTACTCTTTCCTTAGAATTATTTTTCTTCTGTGCAATAGCTCTCACTGTGCCTTATCTGTGCTAAATTTCCTGGTGCATGATAATGTGTAGATGAGACATTGTATGGAATGAGCTCTGCTTTTACTCCTACACATTTTATCCGTTACTCTCACTCCTAATTATTTTTGTCTACTCTAATTTTTGCGACGGTTTTTTTTTTTTTTTTTTTTTTTTTTTTTTTTTTACAGTATTATCATATCACTTTCACAGAATTGCCAAACTATATGATCCGTCACTTTCATTTCATCCATTCCATACACCTTCCCATCCTATCCCTTTCCCCACTCTCACCTATTCCTTCTTTTAAACATTCCCTTTCCACCCTTACTTTGTGAGGGTCTGTGTAGACTAGGAAGACTGTCTTCATCATTGATTGGATGTTGTCTCCCCTGTTTTCTGTGTAGCTGTAACTGTGTCATCATATTTTGTCATCTTCTCCTTTCCATACTTTCCTTTTGTTTCATTTTCTCTTCTCTATACTCACTCTCATTCGCTCCTAACTTCTCGTTCATAAACCTTGAATTTTCATTGGCTATTCTCTAACTGTCTTTTTTCTTTTTCGCTCTTTCACCTCAGTCTCGCCATCGCCTTCACTACTGTGCTGTCTGCATTCCTGAAGATCACCTTTTTTTCTGATTGGCTCTTTCCTCTCACTCTTATTGTTCTCGCTGTCACATTTTCCTTTCACGTTCGCACCTTTCCCTTTTTTATGATTGGTTCTCACTTTCATCTTTAGCTCCTTTTTTTTTATTCAGTACTCGTTCCTGACTCTCTCTCTCTCTCTTATTCAATCAATCAAGCTCAGTCACTAACTTATGCCTTCTTTCTTCCCTATCATTTTTGCCATACCCCTTAGCCATCCACAATCTTACAGCAACCCTTTTTTTCTGACTGGACCTTTCTCGTCTTTTTCAAACTTTATGCCTTGCTCGCCCCAGCTACTGCGGCTACATTTTCCTCTAACGTCCGCACCTTCCGTGTTTCCTTATTGGTTCCTGTTCCCCATCCTTAACTCCTTTTCGGTTCCTGTTCCCCATCCTTAACTCCCTATTTTAATGTGTCTCCTAACTTATTCTTTTATCCATCCATACAAGATAAGTCAGTTCTTCATTTTTCTTACCTGCTTTTATATTACGTTGCTATTAATTCTCCTCCTCTTATTCATGTCTTTTGTTTATTAGCTCTCTCCTACTTACCCAATACTAATTTCTATCGCTCTTTCTACCTCTTCAGTTTTTACTTGGGATAGTTTTTCCCTTGTCTTCTGCCTCCATCTTAACTGCTTTTTCACCTTCCCGTGATCTCCGACTCCCACGGGACTCTCGGCTATACAACTGTTTCTCTCACTGCATAATTCTTCATTTTCATAGACCTGAAAAGGAGCCACTCTACCGGGGCCTTCCTACCCCATGTCATGTTTAGATCATGTTCCGTTCAAGAGTAACTGAGTCCGTCCGGAGTTCAATTGTATACCCAAAATCAATACCCTCCATTCCTTTCTAATTTCTCTTTGCACAATTATCACTATCCTGATTTAACTTTTTTGCTTTCCCTTAGTTATCTCCCTTGCGGGCTGCCAACGCAGAAGTAAGGGTGTCCTTAAAGCAAGGCTTTCTAAAACAAACCAACGAACGAACTAAACGGCCTGTGTCATAGGGGCTTTATGATCCTCCGATGGTTACAAATATATTTACGGTGTAAATAACTATATGCAATTGAACACTCAGTTTGTTGTGTCCTGTTAGCTGGCAGAGGCAGGAAGTAGCATCATAAAAGAATTAGTTGTTGGGTTCTATGAGCAAGGGATCTCTATGAGGAGTGCATCGTTAAGAAACCGAAATTGTTAGCGGCTGGCAATCCATACTTGAAAGTTTTGCAGTTGCTTGTTGACTACATACAATAATAGCACTAAACAACAGGCCATTGTCTCAGGACTTTGTTGTTCTTACATCCTTATATGATTTGCGAATTTTTCCTCAATAATTTCTTGATTTTCCAATCCCTGAATGGACAGCGTTATTGTATCTGCTAGATTCTTTTACTCTATTGTCTTAGAGCTAAAAGCCGTCGGAAAATTACTTCGTAAATTGTATTTTAGTAAAATTACTAATCAGTAAATTGTTGGTAGTCTTATAACTGACAGTGAATTGTTGATAATAGGTATCATACCTGACAGTCAAATAATATCCCAGCAATAGTTTATATTCCTCCGGTAAATTTTCTCAGCCATCTTCAAAGAATACCGGTTTCTATTAAAGAGTTTCATAGGAAGGGAAATAGCATTAAGTAATTGTGAGGACGAAAATTATATAGATATAATAAAGTCCAACATGTCTGGGACATACTTCACCAGAAATATCATTCGCGTATTTGTAGGAAATGTAACAGAGCTGCACTTATGCCCCTTTTCATCTTTTGATATAGTCGATAGAAAGATAGGACAATAGGAATGCCTGCTGATGTAATATTACCGCAAAGACAATAGAAATACAAGGATAAAGGAAACCTTTCTTTGTGGAAAAATCGCTGATTGAGTAAAAAAGAAATTATGCGAAATTTACTCTTCAGAATGACAATTAGAATAAATATCGACCTTCGACATCACATAGTTATAGTCACTGAAG
>NC_090744.1:79917228-79927228 GCF_036898095.1 Palaemon carinicauda | reverse complement strand
TCGCTCGCTAGATATAAATTAGTTAGTCAGAGTGACATTCCTGGTTGTTTTGCTTAATAAATTTTAGCTATTTAGCTTTACATAGGATTTCCTTTCGTGCTTAGTATTATTTGGCGAAGTATTCGCCATTCTGGCCTACGCTAGGCCATGTAGCCTAGTCGTTTGGTCCTAGTACTTCATGCATGATTTTGGTTTTTCCGAGTGTAATTAAAATTTTATTGAAGCTTTAGGCTATATTTATACATTTTAGACTGTGTGGAATATTTCCAAGATTGTATACGTGTGAGTTTCGGTGAATTAGGTAATCGATTCTCTTGGTGCCTAGGCTAATTGCTTATGGAGCCTTAGTATACTTTCTTTTCTTCGGAGAAGGTATGCAATCCCTTTCCCTCTGTTTAAGCCTTGGGCTTATCCCTAAGGTGGTTTTTTCCGAATTTATTTTCGATAAAACTATACTAGGGTGTTACTGTACCTTCCTGTTCCTGTAGTTATGGTTCAAGAGGGACAGAACAACAGAGTTTTTAGTCTGAGTCTGTGTTGTCTGCTTGGGGCAGAGTCCCCCTCGCTGACCTAACACATACAAAGGGAGCTTAGCTCCCTTAGGTCACTACCGAAGGTTTCTGTAGTTATGATTCCTTCTTTTGTGATCTACCAGACTAGTCCTGTTGCTGTTCTCGGGGGAGGATAAGTTCTTCCCTTGGGAGTAGCAACGCCTTCCTTGCTTTGGTGCTCTGGAAGCTGGGCAAGTATTGCTGGCCTTTCCCCTTAGATCTCCCTTAGGCTAAGATAAGTTTCTTGGCTGCGGGTGATCTGTCACTAAAGCAAGGTTGGCAGGACCCTCTTGTCCCTTCCCCCTCTATCTCCGTAATGGCCTAGCCATTACTGTACTGTACCTTGCCGGCTGGCAGAGCTGGCCGGCAGGGGTCTTACTGTACTGTACGTCGTTCTACTTCTGGACCTAGTATAGGTTGGGATGTGGAATTGACTCAGCCCATTGCCGGCCAGCAGAGCTGCTGGCCGGCAAGGGTCTTATGTTTTCGAGTGCTGCCCGGACCTCTCTTGGTCCCTCATCCATGCCTGCCGGGCAGAGCCGGACGGGCATTGGTCAAGGAAGCCTGAATTAGTTTCTCCCCTTCCTTATATGCATTCTTTCGGTTGCCGGGCTTGGAGGTTGTGTACACTCTTACCCCGGCATCCATTCTATTTTTCTTCTAGTGCTGTACCTGTCCCGGCTGCCGGCCTATGAGGCCGGCAGCCGGGCAGGTGTAGTCTTCTGGTTCTTTTGCTGCCGGCTGGCATCGGTCTTGTACCTTTGCCGGCCGGCTTATGTCAGTCCTTGTCTGCCGGTCACCAAGAGTGTGGCCGGCAGCTGGGTACTACCTTGTGTAGTTGCTGGCCGGCAGCCATTGCCGGCCAACACTGGCTATTACCGGCCGGCAGTTGCTGCCGACCGGCACAGGCATTTGAACCAGAGTGCTGCCGCCCTATAGCTGTTAAGTAGTATACATTAAAGCTAGTTGTGGGGTGTGTGCCGGCCGGCAAAGGCAGGCCGGCAAACATCCCCCTATACTGTACTAGTATTCTTCTGTATAGCATATACAGTAAGAAGAAAACTATAGTAAAGGTTTTGGTACAGCACTGTATCTTCTAACACTATTGTGTTTTCTTGCACAGCCCTTTGCTGTTGCCCTCAGATAGGAAGCTGAGTTCTTCCCTGTCTATTATCCAGGATTTTAAAATCATTGCTTAGGTGTGAGCTCCACCTGTTTCCTCTGGAAACCTTGCATTGGTTTACTCTAGAAGAGATAAACCATTTTGATTTTATTATCTGGAAGGCTGCAACAATGGGTTGTGAGGGAAACACAAGTGTGTGTCTTTCCTTTCTGAATTGTTATGCTATACTATGCATATCCAGTGATACATAGTTCACTTGATACTCATGGAAATTTTCTTCTCTTTACAGAAGGACACTCCGAAGTGGGGAAGTGCTTTCTGCAATGTCAGCAGCAAGAACCTCTGCGGACATGAGTTTTGTAGGAGACACGCAGCATACGCTGTCTCCAAGGATGATCTCCGGTATTGGGACCCTCAGGTATGTACTGTGTGCACTAACCTGATTACTGAGACATTTAAATAGCTAGGAAGAAGCTTCGTACCTGGGTAAGGGGCTTCCAAAAGAACACTTCTGGCCCTTATCTTCCAAGTGAGAAGATGAGGGTGTATCCTTTCCTTAAGGCATCAGCTGATGCAGTGATTCCCCAGCCTCAAGAGGAGATCCCCTAAGTTCAGATCCAGGTGGATGCTGAAGTCGCGGTCGCGATGCAAGACATCCAGCTAGATGACAGGATGTCTGATGTGGACGGGTGTCAGGAGGAAGACCTCCTGGCAGAAGCCCAGGATGAAGTTCAAGCCCCTCTACATCGGCCGGTCTCCCAGTAGAGCTGGGACAGGCCCTCTCTTCTATTGTTGGAATGATCCAACAAATGCAGAAGGAGAATCAGGAGAAGGCGGCTGCAATGGAACTGCGAATGCAGTGCCTTGCAGAATCACATGGGCCCCAGAAAAAGCTCAATGTGAAAGACCTTCCCTTGTGCTCAGATGCTAACCCATGGAGGTATGCTGAGCACATGCCGATGACGACTGGAAAGATCGTCATCTCGGATAAGCTGGGCTCAGTTCCCCTGAAGGAGGTGGAATTCTGGCCCAGCAAGGCATCATATCCGGACTGTTATGTCCGGCTGAGGAAGGAACCAGCTTCAAAGGAGGAGACAGAGCCGAAGGAGGTCATAGTGATGGACCATGCTAAGGCTCAAGCTCTACTTTCATCCTCGATGAAAGAGAGGGGCTTCTCTAACTCAAAGGTAGCCGCATTGAATAGGAAGCTCCCTTCCTTTGTGTCCTCGCCTACTAGAGCCTTCCCCTTTTTACAGAAAGGGTTTCTGGCTGTACTAAAAGCAATCGAGGCCGGCAAGTCTTGCCCCTCCCTAGAGGAGTGTAAACCCTTGTCGCTGGCCCTGCCTATGGACCACAAAGACTGGAAGGACGTCCATCTTACGTTCTCAGTGGGAAAGTTGGAGGCTGATATTGCCGGACGTCAGTTCGGCAAGGACCTCCCTAAGCTGTCTGACTTTCTTTTGCGAAGTGAGTTCGATACAAAAGAAAGACTGACTGCCTCAATGTCTCTTCAGACTACTCTCGAGACGATGGCAAGTGACCCCAAGGTCCATGAAATGTTCATGGTAGTGGCCAAGCCTCATCTGGCCACAGTGACGAAGGACCTTTATGGCTTCGTCAAGGCAAGGAGAGCTTGTAGGAGTTCGTGTTTACCTCGGCTACGGTGAGGCACGAGCCAAAGAAACTAATCTCCATCAACATTTGGGGAAAAGACCTTTATTTCGGCCTACCGACTTGGTCAAAGAAGTTGTTGATAAGGCCGCCTTGGAGAATAGAAACCTTCTCCAGAAGTGGGGCCTGGCTATCAAAAGAAAGTCTTCCCCGGATGAGGGTCCTCAACCAAAGAGGAAGACTATGAGGACTAGGCTACCGTCTCGGCCAGCCAAGCCTCTTAGACAGCAACAGCAACTGCAATTGCCATTGCCCCTAGTGCCCCCAGATCGTGGCACAAACCCCGACCACCTTTCAGTGGGTACCCCAGGCCGTGTCGACACAGTCCACGGCATTCACCCCAGCGTTCGAAGGGCAGTCTACTTCCTTTCGAGCAAAGCCTAGAGGAGCAGCCAGAGGCTCGTCTAGACGCCCCTCAAGGGGAAGGGGATTCAGGGGTGGTCGTGGTCAGGAAGGCAAGACCTCAGGACGGCAGTCCAAGTGAGGTGATACCGGTAGGAGGGAGACTTCTGAAATTTCGGGATCGGTGGACCTTCGATCCCTGGGCCCACAGCCTACTCAAGAATGGACTGGGCGGGAGCTGGTACAGCACTCCACCCCCGTGCCTTCGGTTTTTCCAACACTCCACCCCCGTTATGGAGGAGTACGTTCAAGAACTGTTGGAGAAAAAGGGTGATCCGAAGGGTGAAGCCCATCAATTTCTAAGGGAGGCTGTTTTGTGTTCCCAAGAAAGACTCGGGAAAAGCTCAGAGTCATTCTGGACTTGTCGCCACTCAACAAGTTCATAGTGAATTGCAAATTCAAAATGCTAACACTGAAACACATAAGGACCTTACTGCCCAAGAGGGCATATTCCGTCTCTATAGACTTGTCAGACGCCTATTGGCACATTCCAATTAGCCATCGACTCTCCCCCTATCTAGGGTTCAGGCTACAATGAAGACTATACGCCTTCGGAGCCATGCCATTCGGGCTAAACATAGCCCCAAGGATTTTTACGAAGCTTGCGAGCGTAGCTCTCAAACAATTATGCCTAAAGGGAATTCAGGTAGTAGCCTACCTGGACGACTGGTTGGTGTGGGCAGCATCCGAGACAGAATGCTTGCAAGCTTCCAGTCAAGTGATCCAGTTCCTAGAGTACCTAGGCTCCAAGATCAACAGAAAAAGTCTCGACTTTCTCCATCTCAAAAGTTCCAGTGGCTGGGAATCCACTGGGACCTTTTGTCACACCGTTTCTCCACCCCGGCGAAGAAAAGGAAGGAGATAGCGGGTTCTGTCAAGAGACTTCAAGATTCCGAAAGGATATCAAGACACGAGCAGGAGAGAGTACTGCGCTCTCTCCCGTTTGCTTCGGTGACAGACCCAGTGCTAAGAGCACAGCTAAAGGATGCAATCGGAGTTTGGAGAAGTTATGCATCAAACGCGTGAAGAGATCTGAGAAGACCAGCCGCTTCGGTTAAGTACTCTTCTCAGGCCTTGGTCCCAAGCCAGACATCTAAAGAAGTCGGTTCTTCTTCAGCCACCTCCCCCGTCGGTGACGATTCACTCAGACGCCTCGAAGGAGGGATGGGGAGGTCACTCTCATCGGAAAAAAAGTCCAGGGGACTTGGTCCAGGCTATTCAAGACCTTTCACATAAAACTTTCTAGAAGCTAGGGCAGTGCTCCTTACCTTAAAGAAAGTCTCCCCGCGTCACTCGATCCAAATAAGGTGGTGATAGACAGCGAGGTAGTTGTGAGATACTTGAATCGACAAGGATCGAGGTCACCACCTCTCAACCAGGTGATGTTGGCCGTCTTCCGATTGGCGGAAAAGAAGAAGTGGTACCTGTCGGCAGTTCACCTTCAAGGAGTCCGCAATGTGACAGCGGGCGCTCTATCCAGGTTCACACCGATAGAGTCAGAATGGTCCTTAGACACAAGATCATTCTCCTTCATTCTGAATCAGTCCCAGAACTGCAGATAGACCTCTTTGCGACGAAAGACAACAAGAAGTTGCCCCTGTACGTGCCCCGTACGAGGACCCCTTAGCGGAAGCAGTGGACGCGATGTCCCTCGACTGGAACAGATGGTCCAGGATTTATCTGTTCCCTCCTCACAACCTTCTGTTGAGGGTCCTCAACAAACTGAGATCCTTCAAAGGGTAGCGGCAATAGTGGCCCACAAGTGGCCGAACAGCGTGTGGTTCCTCCTGGCATTGGAACTGTAGCTGAAGTTTGTACCACTACCAGATCCAGTTCTGACCCAGCGAGTCCAGAAGTCAACTGTCTGCGCTTCATTACAGAAAACCCGGACCCTGCAACTCATGATTTTCTCTCCCTAGCGGGTGAGAAAGCGTTTCGGGATTTCGAAAGCCAGTATAGGACTTCCTTGAGGAATATAAGTGCAAATCTACTAGAAGGCAATATGAGTCATCTTGGAGAAAATGGGTGGCCTTTTGTCAAGGCGAAGAATCCGCAGGAGATCTTGACAGACTTCTGCTTATCTTTCTTCTCCACCTCCATGGTCAAGGGTTGGCAGCGAACACGATTTCAGCGTGTAAGTCTGCTTTGACAAGACCCATTCTATATGCCTTCCAGGTCGACCTAGGTAACGAGATCTTTAATAAAGTCCCGAAAGCCTGTGCTAGGCTCAGACCTTCAGCACCTCCAAAGCCCATTTCATGGTCTTTAGACAAGTTCTTCATTTCGCTTCTCTGTTGAGCAATGAAGAGTGTGCGTTAAAGGATTTGACACAAAAAGTTATTTTCCTATTTTGCACTCGCGTCCGGGGCCAGGGTTAGTGAGATTGTAGCCTCTCGAGAGAGGCAGGTCGTGTTCAGTTCCTGGATGGGGGGAGAACTGAACCTGTTTCCGGATCCTACGTTTCTCGCCAAGAATGAGTTACCCACCAACAGGTGGGGTCCCTGGAGAATCTGCCCTCTGAAAGAAGATGCATCTCTATGTCCAGTAGAATGCCTAAAGGTCTATCTTCATAGAACTTCAGACTTCAAGGGTGGTCAACTATTCAGGGGAGAAACATCAGGCTCAAATTTATCTCTGAATCAACTCAGAGCGAAAATCACATATTTTATTCGCAGAGCGGATCCTGATAATACACCCGCAGGTCACGATCCGAGGAAAGTTGCCTCATTCTTAAATTTCTTTAATTGTATGGTTTTTGAACATCTCCGTTCATACACTGGCTGGAAGTCTTCCAGAGTGTTCTTTCGCCACTATGCGAAGCAAGTAGAGGAACTAAAAGAGATCTGTGGTAGCAGTGGGTCGCGGTGTTAACCCTACTGTTTAACTCTGCGAGGAACAGTGGTCTTAATTGGGACGATTAATTTCAGGGTGAGTGTGTAGTTACATACTGTACTACAAACTAAGTGAGGGCACTGTGTTGCCCATCCAGACTGTTCCATTTCCAAAGGTGAACCTAGCATAAGTGCAGACATGTGTGCCGAGCGTTTCTAACGCTAATGTCATTGATTTGTAATACAGGCTTTTATGACTTTGATACCTCGGTATCTTAACCCTGGATAGGTACGCTCCTCGGACACCCCTTTAAGGGTATACTCGGACGCGAACGACCCCGACGCCAAAAAAAATTCTTGAAAAATCAGTTTTTGCAGTAACCTCCTTTTTTCTTTTGCCAAAAAAAACTTCAATGAATGCTTGAAACAACTGTAAAGATAAATACTACTCATCTGCAGAAAAACTATTTATTATAAATATTTTAAAAAATTAAGTAGAAAAAAAAAAAGACCTGACATAAAAATTCATAAAAAAAAAGTTTATACATATATACACAAATCCTTTTAGGAATTGATTCTTGAATGTTTAGGACACATCTTGATGTATTTTGGATGAAGTCAGACCCATGGAGGTGAAGATCTGAAATGAGAAAAAAAGGGTAACTTTTTTGGCCAAAAAAATTTGTCCAAATTTCATGAATTTTTTTGGGTACCCAAATGAAATAGGAAGTGGCTAATTTTTTTAGGGAATAAACATATGTTATCCTAAAATAGAAATATGTAAAAAAATCTTCATTATTTTGTAAATTACATTTATATCAGGGGCCATATCTAAAGGTAATTTTTTGAGTACTTAGAAATTTCGTAAAAAAATACATATATTCAATATATAATATGATATTTATGCAGGTAAAAATATACCAAAATATCACAAATTCTATAGGGAACAAGAATATATATAGATAGGGCAGCTTACGCTTCGGATATGTCCACAAAATGGCCGCCAACCACACTGACTCAGACTCCCTAATCTGCCACTTGAAATGTAGGAAGGGTATGTCAATTTCAAGGTGTTATTTACTAATCTAATTATTATTGGATATGCATAAAAATTGTATGGTGGGTTGCTGGATAATTGTCGATTATTTTACGACTATAAAATTAAAATTCTGACCCAAAAAAATTTTTTTGAAGGGAAATAAAATCGAAAAAAAAAATGTAAAACAATATAATATTTTAGCTAAAAAAATTTGATGATATTCAGTCCAAAAAAAAGTAAAAAAAAATTTCCGACAAATAAACATCTAGAGAATCATTACTCTGTGATAGTTCCTTAGTACGTAGTAATTTTGAAAGAATTGGGAAAAAACGTAAAAATGGCAATCACCGGAAAATCGAACACATACCTATATATACGCCATATCTGGCTAAAAAAAAGATAGGCATGGGTAGCCAGATCATCTAGAAACACTTTCCAACACTATAAAAGTATAAGTTTTGCGACACTACTTGCCAATTCCTTACGGTAACATGACTAAGCAAAAAAATGCAAACAAATAAAAAGGGGCACTCGCGGAAAAATGGCTAACATTCTAATATACGGCATTTCAGAAAAAAAAAATTCAGCCACGTGCTAGGCAAGCCATCAAGGCACATTTTCCGACAAATAAACATCCAAATGAATAATTACTCTGTGATAGTTCCTTAGTACGTAGTAATTTTGAAAGAAATGGGAAAAAACGAAAAAATGGCAATCACAGGAAAATCGAACACATACCTATATATACGCCATATCTGGCAAAAAAGAAGATAGGCATGGGTAGCCAGATCATCTAGAAACACTTTCCAACACTATAAAATTATAAGTTTTGCGACACTACTTGCCAATTCCTTACGGTAACATGACTAAGCAAAAAAATGCAAAACAAATAAAAAGGGGCAATCGTGGAAAAATGGCCATTCTAATATACGGCATTTCAGAAAAAAAAAAATTTCAGCCACGTGCTAGGCAAACCATCAAGGCATATTTTCCGACAAATAAAAATATAAATGAAATATTACTCTGTGATAGTTCCTTAGTACGTAGTAATTTTGAAAGAAATGGGAAAAAACGAAAAAAATGGCAATCACAGGAAAATCGAACACATACTTATATATACGCCATATCTGGCTAAAAAAAAAATAGGCATGGGTAGCCAGATCATCTAGAAACACTTTCCACACTATAAAAATATAAGTTTTGCGACACTACTTGAAAATTCCTTACGGTAACATGACTAAGCAAAAAAATGCAAAACAAATAAAAAGGGGCACTCGCGGAAAAATGCCCAACATTCTAATATACGGCATCTCAGATAAAAAAAAAGACATGCACGTGTTAGCCCAACCATCAAGGCACACTTTCTAACACAAACATGAAAAAAAATCAATAATATACGGCAATTCCTTACTACGTAGTAAATTTTTACAAATATTGAAAAAAAACAGAAATTGGCAACCGCAGTTAAATACCCAATATACCAATAACTACGTCGTATCTGACAAAAACAAAATCACGCATAGGTAGCCAGATCATCTAGACACACTTTCCAACACTAAAAAAGCAAAAGTTTTACGATACTATTTCGCAATATCTTACGGAAAAATGACTTGGCAAAAAAATGAAAAAAAATGAAAAAGGGACACTCGCGGTAAAATGCCCGACATTCTAATATACGGCATCTCAGATAAAAAAAAAGACATGCACGTGTTAGCCCAACCATCAAGGCACACTTTCTAACACATAAACATGAAAAAAAAATGAATAATATACGGCAATTCCTTAGTACGTAGTAATTTTTACAAATATTGAAAAAAAACAGAAATTGGTAACCGCAGTTAAATACCCAATATACCAATAACTACGTCGTATCTGACAAAAACAAAGTCATGCATGGGTAGCCAGATCATCTAGACACACTCTCCAACACTAAACAAGCAAACGTTTTACGACCCTATTTGGCAATATCTTACGGAAAAATGACTTGGCAAAAAAATGAAAAAAAATGAAAAAGGGGCACTCGCGGTAAAATGGTCCTCGTGGTGATGAACGACATTTTAACTAAAAAAAAAAATCATGCACATGGTAGCCAAACAATCCACCAAGACTTTCCACAACTGATAACCTATACAAGTTGCACCATTCTACGACAATTTCATAATACGTAATAACTTTGATAATTATGCAAACTACCTTAGAAGGGTAAACTCGGTCGCGAACGACCCCGACGCGTCTCAGAAATCGGGGAAGGAGTACAGCTACAGCAATGCACATCTGGACACTACTAGAGCGTGTAGGGGAGACACCTCCTGCAGGTCGATCACCCACAAATTCAGTCACGGGGCTGAGTCCACGTGAGAAAAACCTGTTTTTTTTTGACGCT
>NC_090744.1:79909728-79912228 GCF_036898095.1 Palaemon carinicauda | reverse complement strand
ATTCTTCTAAGGTTAGGTTGTTTGTACTTTACCCATCTTCCAAGCAATAAGAACTTTTTTCTTCATCCCTCAAACAGGAAAACAACACAAATCTAAAGATTTTTTAGATTATTCTGAAGAGGATGATAAAGTATGAGCAAAGAAAACAACAGGGCATAATCAAAGTGACGTTTGTTTCAATACTTTACTATAACCCTCATTCATTAATTACACCCAAAAAAAAACTTTTTCTTGGACCTATTGCAACTGTTGTTTTGATGTTGCAAAAATTATCTTTAAAAAATACTTAATATTATACAACGTTTTTGCTTTTTCTATTTTTCTTTTATAAAGATTGATTACCTTTGGATGTCAGGTCAGGGATATATTGAATCTCAGCTTTTTGACGTTGGAAAATTAAATCGATAACAAACAAGAAAAGACTAAAAAATGACTGAGATTTGCTCGTAATCTGCAGGAGATTTCTCAATTATTCTTCTAAGGTTAGGTTGTTTGTACTTTACCCATCTTCCAAGCAATAAGAACTTTTTTCTTCATCCCTCAAACAGGAAAACAACACAAATCTAAAGATTTTTTTAGATTATTCTGAAGAGGATGATAAAGTATGAGCAAAGAAAACAACAGGGCATAATCAAAGTGACGTTTGTTTCAATACTTTACTATAACCCTCATTCATTAATTACACCCAAAAAAAAACTTTTTCTTGGACCTATTGCAACTGTTGTTTTGATGTTGCAAAAATTATCTTTAAAAAATACTTAATATTATACAACGTTTTTGCTTTTTCTATTTTTCTTTTATAAAGATTGATTACCTTTGGATGTCAGGTCAGGGATATATTGAATCTCAGCTTTTTGACGTTGGAAAATTAAATCGATAACAAACAAGAAAAGACTAAAAAATGACTGAGATTTGCTCGTAATCTGCAGGAGATTTCTCAATTATTCTTCTAAGGTTAGGTTGTTTGTACTTTACCCATCTTCCAAGCAATAAGAACTTTTTCTTCATCCCTCAAACAGGAAAACAACACAAATCTAAAGATTTTTTTAGATTATTCTGAAGAGGATGATAAAGTATGAGCAAAGAAAACAACAGGGCATAATCAAAGTGACGTTTGTTTCAATACTTTACTATAACCCTCATTCATTAATTACACCCAAAAAAAAACTTTTTCTTGGACCTATTGCAACTGTTGTTTTGATGTTGCAAAAATTATCTTTAAAAAATACTTAATATTATACAACGTTTTTGCTTTTTCTATTTTTCTTTTATAAAGATTGATTACCTTTGGATGTCAGGTCAGGGATATATTGAATCTCAGCTTTTTGACGTTGGAAAATTAAATCGATAACAAACAAGAAAAGACTAAAAAATGACTGAGATTTGCTCGTAATCTGCAGGAGATTTCTCAATTATTCTTCTAAGGTTAGGTTGTTTGTACTTTACCCATCTTCCAAGCAATAAGAACTTTTTTCTTCATCCCTCAAACAGGAAAACAACACAAATCTAAAGATTTTTTGAGATTATTCTGAAGAGGATGATAAAGTATGAGCAAAGAAAACAACAGGGCATAATCAAAGGGACGTTTGTTTCAATACTTTACTATAACCCTCATTCATTAATTACACCTAAAAAATAACTTTTTCTTGGACCTATTGCAACTGTTGTTTTGATGTTGCAAAAATTATCTTTAAAAAATACTTAATATTATACAACGTTTTTGCTTTTTCTATTTTTCTTTTATAAAGATTGATTACCTTTGGATGTCAGGTCAGGGATATATTGAATCTCAGCTTTTTGACGTTGGAAAATTAAATCGATAACAAACAAGAAAAGACTAAAAAATGACTGAGATTTGCTCGTAATCTGCAGGAGATTTCTCAATTATTCTTCTAAGGTTAGGTTGTTTGTACTTTACCCATCTTCCAAGCAATAAGAACTTTTTTCTTCATCCCTCAAACAGGAAAACAACACAAATCTAAAGATTTTTTGAGATTATTCTGAAGAGGATGATAAAGTATGAGCAAAGAAAACAACAGGGCATAATCAAAGTGACGTTTGTTTCAATACTTTACTATAACCCTCATTCATTAATTACACCCAAAAAATAACTTTTTCTTGGACCGATTGCAACTGTTGTTTTGATGTTGCAAAAATTATCTTTAAAAAATACTTAATATTATACAACGTTTTTGCTTTTTCTATTTTTCTTTTATAAAGATTGATTACCTTTGGATGTCAGGTCAGGGATATATTGAATCTCAGCTTTTTGACGTTGGAAAATTAAATCGATAACAAACAAGAAAAGACTAAAAAATGACTGAGATTTGCTCGTAATCTGCAGGAGATTTCTCAATTATTCTTCTAAGGTTAGGTTGTTTGTACTTTACCCATCTTCCAAGCAATAAGAACTTTTTTCTTCATCCCTCAAACAGGAAAACAACACAAATCTAAAGATTTTTTGAGATTATTCTGAAGAGGATGATAAAGTATGAGCAAA
>NC_090744.1:79887228-79892228 GCF_036898095.1 Palaemon carinicauda | reverse complement strand
CAATCAACTTTATTTTAACAGACAACAATCTTTTATAACAACAGTTTCGGTGAAAGAAGGTCACAAAAATTCAAACAGAATGGTAAAAGAAGATACAGGTATTAACAGGCAATCACTGTGAGGGGAGATTGATTATGACAATAAAAAGAAAAGACAGAATTTTGTAGCAGTATTAGAACGTGTGTAATACACGTGCGGTACATGGCTCTTCCCATAAAACAAGATATACTTGTGAAATAGGGCGTCCTGCTCTTGAGAGGCGTACTGTAGGTGGGTCATCTGGCAAGAGATATGCAGGTTTTAAGAGATCAATAGAGACCCAGTCTTCTTTGTCATGCATATTGAGGAGAAATGCTTTCGGCATACGATAGATCACGAGGAAAGGGCCTGTATAAGGGGGTGTTAACGGTGGCTTGATAGTGTTCTTGTGCAGGAAAACGTGAGTTGCCGAGTGCAGATCTGTCGGTATATGTTGCTTGGCTGGGGGCTTGTAAATCCGATGGCATGGAGTAAATTTTGCCGCAACAAAACTTAAGTGCTGGCAGGGATGACAAACGGGTCGCCGTACACCATTTCATCTGCCGAGACATCTAGGGCGTCCTTAGGAGGGGTCTTTAGTCCCAGGAGGACCCAGGGAATCTGGTTAAATTATTTGGAGTCCTTGCTGCAGGAAATCAAACCTTCTTTGAGGGTACGATGAAAACGTTCAACCATACCGTTGGCAGCAGGATTGTATGCGGTTGTCTGATTGAAGGTGATACCCAGGAGATTCGCTAATGATGTCCACTGTTGAAAGGTGACAGTGGTACCCTTGTCGGAAGTAATATACTCAAGGATACCAAATCTCCTTATCTTTCCTGAGAGTAAGGCAGATGCACTACACGAGGTGGACGTTGCAGTTTCCAGGGGAATGGCTTCAGGCTAATGAGTGGAGGCGTCAATGAAGATAAACAGGTAACGATGCCCTTATGATGCGAGTAGGGGACCTACAACATCGACATGAATGAGTATAAAACACCGCTGAGAGTGAGGAAAGGTGCCAACTCCTGAATCTGTCTCCCAATGTACTTTTGAGGTTTTGCATGAAGTACAGGCACGGACCCAATGCTTAGCATCCTTAGTAATGCCATGCTACATGAACTTTGTCTTCAGTAACTGTGCAGTAGAATGGCGCAATGGATGTGAAAGGCCACAAAAGAAATCAAACATCTGTCAGCTCATAGGAAAAAGTATCCATGGTCTATGTCTACCTGTAATGACATCACAGGGAGGGGGGCATTTGATTGTCGAGAGGGACGTCCTCCCAACGGAGGTATGTGCAAGATGTCCTACATACTTGGTATTCTGGATCTTTTCATTGGGCTTCTGCCAAGGCATAATCCAATCCCAGGTGGATAGCGGCCAATGTGTTTCTTGACAGACCATCATCCGCAGAATTCATTCTCCCAGGGACGGGCTGAAGGGTACAATTTCAATCAGCCACAGTTGAGAGATGACGCCATTGATGGGCAGACCAGGCGTCGGACTGTGAAGTGGAGGCATGCACCACAGGCATTTGGTCCGTGCGAATGACGAAGGGGTACCTTTCAAGAATTAGCGAAAGTGATGGACAGCTAAGTGCAGTACCAGCAATTAGCTGTGGAAGGTACAGTAGCCAGATTCCGACTTGAACAGTTTTCTACTGAAGGCCAATGGGTGGGCCAAGCCGTGAACCACCTGCTCAAGGACTGCTACAATAGTGATATTGCTGGTATCGGTTGAGAGAAGGAATGGTGCATGTAGCACAGGAAAAGTGAGAGCAGCAGCAGTTGACAGGGCATTCTTTGCGTTGCAGAAGGGCACTTCTTGAAGGGAACCCCACTTCAGATCTTTTAGCTTGCCCTTGAAGGAGGCATAGAGTGGGGCCAGAGGTGCAGTGGTGGCTTGCAGGAAACAGTAATAATAGTTAATCATACCCAAGATCTCTTTTAGTGCTTTGACAGTCGAGGGCATGGGGAAGGTCTGAATGGCTGCTACCTTCTCAGGAAGGGGTTGGACTCCTTCAGGAGTGATGTGGTACCCTAAAAACGATACTTTGTTGGCACCAGACTACAAGGTTATTCTGTTGTAGGCAGTTGAGAACGATACGTAGATGACGAAGGTGTTCCTCCTTGGAGGAAGAGAACACAAGTATGTCATCCCAGTAACATGCACAGAAGGAGAGGTCCCCTAAGAGGCCGTCCATGAGACGTTGAAAAGTGACCCCAGCATTACGAAGACCAAAACTGAAGTAACTGAAGGAGTGTATACCAAAGGGAGTGGTGATAGCAGTCCTCGGGATGTCTTGTGGGCTCATGTCCACCTAATAATGCCTCTTCAGGAGGTCAAACATGGAGAAAACCTTCAGTCTTTGCAAGTAAGAGGTCATGTCGAAGATATTTGGAATGGGGTAGTTATCCCGTTCTGTTTGCATGCTCAGGCGCCTATAATCCCCACATGGATGCAGAGTGCCTTCTTTCCTTAGGACAATGTGTAAGGATGACCACCTTTTGTCTAGCATCTGCCAAACGATCTAGTGCCAGAGGTCTTAATCTAGCAAACACTGGGGCGCCATCGCCATGATATAGTGATAAATATTCTGCATGGGAACCGTGGGCATTTGACGAAGTTCTGGACAGAAAACTTTCGTGGGTGTGCTGATGTGGAGAGAGGTTGGAGGAGGCGGGTTGGAGAGGCATTGAGGAGTACGAACTCACTTTGACTAACCGCTGGTGAGCTACATATACTGGAAAGTGCAAGTGTGAGAGAATATCTGCACCGAAGATTTGCAATGTGACAAAAAAACTTCCAAATATATTTGGTCCTTCCAAATGATAAAGTAAGGCATTCATAACGGTGGGTGGGTATCGCAGATCCCTTAGCAGCTACCAGGCGGATGTCGGCAGTTTTAGACAGACTACATTGGGTTCTGGAGAGTACCCTGGGCAGAAGAGAACAGCAAGTACCCATGTTTATCAAAAACTGCACAGCCATGCCTGCATTTTGTAAAATGAAAAGATTAGTGAAAAGGGAGGCCACCGCTGCAAGCGATGGCCTACTTACACGTTTTTCAGCCAATGACAATCATTCCCACATTTCTTTGCAGCAGCCGCGAATTTGGAGTAGCGCTAATATAACTGCGGCTGATGGTTGTCGGTAAGTGGGTGAAGAGGTCGTTGGTTAGGGTGTAAGTGAGGGATGGTATATGTGGGTACGGTACGGTATGCACGTTTGTGTCCTACCGCAATCATATCAGCTTCAGTCGATGTTGAATAGTTGTCCAATTCGTCAGGAGTGGAGGCATTGATGGAGATCTTGAAGGGGGTGAAGTGGCTGTAAATAAGAGTGGCGACTCTGCTCATCAGGTCCTTCATTGGCAAAGCATTGACATCGGGGACGGCAGCCCATACAGATTCATGTAGGCACCGGGCCCATAGGGCCCGAAGAAGATTCACTTTATAAGAACTGTCAGTGACGGGTTGCAGGTGACCTATATCGGTCATTACTCTGAGGGTAAGTGAAGCCTTTTGATCCCCCAACGGTTGTTGACAAAGCTGAAGAAGTTTCGTAATGTAGATGACTGGTGATGATGAGTACTGCTCCAGGAGGTATGATTTAAGGTCTTCTTACGTTATGGGGTGTCCCCATGCCTCCAAAGCCAACCTGTTGTCTTTTTCTCTACTTTGCTTCCCTCTCGCTCTCACAGCACAGACCTATTTCCTGTTCCATCTGCACCCTTAAATACCTCCTTTTTCCTGACTGGCTTACTTCCCTCTCTCCTATTGCGCTTTCCCGTCTAATTTTCCTTCAACGCCCACATTCCAGGCCCTCTGATTGGCCCATAACTCCCTCATATACCTTATTCTCCTTCTATCTTCCTCTCCTAATCAGCTAACTCTACTCAATATCACACTCCCTAATTATCAATCTTTCTTTAGGGATACTTTTTTTCCTTTTCTTCTACCTTCTTCTAAATTACTGTTTTCTCCTTCTGGTGATCTCCGATTTCCATCGGACTCTCTCCTATAAAGGCTTTTTCTCTTACTACTGAATTCATCATCTCTTCCATTTTGGAGCAACTGAGTCTATCCAAGTTCATTATTATCAAGTCAATAGCCCCATTTAAATTAATTCACTTATATAACAATATTTTTCCCAGAGTTAACTTTGTTACTGTCTTTATTCATCTCCCTTACGGGCTGCCAACGAAAGGGCCCGGGTTTTGCTCCTGGAGCAAGGCGCTCTTAAACAAACAAACGAACGAACGAAGGAACCACTCAGAGATTTTGAGGAAAGTATCACCGGGATGGCCGTGAGAATGTAATCTACTTTGGTGCGTGACCAAGTCACGCCTTTTATGAGAAACTGGAGTTTAGCACGCAGGAATCAGGCAAACGCATCTCCACTGAGGTAGGACTGACTATGATAGCAGAGTCAGTGTCTGAAAGAGGGATCATAAAACAGTAAGGCACGGCAGTGAAGGGGAAGGCGGAAGAGAGCTGAAGATTTTGGTGGTCATCAATATGCAGGCGTGCTGCTAGGTTGTGACTGAGAGTCTCTCGTGAATGCAACTAACTTTATTTCAACAGACAGCATGCTCTCATAACAACAGTTTCATTAACAGGTCACAAAAATTCACACACATCGATAATATATATATATATATATATATATATATATATATATATATATATATATATATATATATATATATATACATATATATATATATATATATATATATATATATATATATGTATATATATATATATATATATATATATATATATATATATATATATATATATATATATATATGTGTGTATATATATATATATATATATATATATATATATATATATATATATATATATATATATATATATATATATATATATATATGTATTTAAATATATGTATATATATATATATATATATATATATATATATATATATATATATATATATATATATATATATAT
>NC_090744.1:79839728-79882228 GCF_036898095.1 Palaemon carinicauda | reverse complement strand
TGCTGTCCATCCTATGCTTATCCTTTTAATTTTGGTCTCGTGTCCTAGGGAAACACTTACTGTGTGTCCTACATACGTAAATTCCTTAACAATCTCTAGAGGTTCGTTCATAAGTTTTATTTGTTGTTTCTCTGCATCTTCATTGAACATCATCTTAGTTTTACTCATGTTCATGTTCCGTTCTCTATTTCTGCTTTCTCTATTAAAACCTTCCATCAGCTTTTCTAAGTCCTCCCATAATTCACTAAGGACAACTATATCATCTGTAAGTCTTCAAGTTGTTGAGGTGTTCTCCTTGAATATCAATTCCTATATTTACCCAATCTAAATTCTTAAAAAACTTCTAGGCATGCTGTGAATAATTTAGGAGAGATGGGGTCTCTCTGTCTGACTCCTTTCTCAATCGGAATTTTCTCACTAATTTATATAGTTTTAGGATGGCTATAAATCCTGTATAGATATCATCAAGTGCTCTTATATAAGATTCTCCTTTTCCTTGGTGTTGAAAGGTTTTCATTTCTTCTGAGATTTTTACTGAATCGAAAGTTTTCTCTTATTCTATAAATGACATACATAAGGGTTTGTCATACTCTGTTGATTTTTTAATTAGCTGGGTAATTACATGGATAGTGTCTGTTGTTGAATACCCAGTTTTGAAGGCTGCCTGCCTTCTTGTTTATTTTATAAATTATAGCTTTCTTTCTATTCGGCCTAATATGATCTTTGGAAAAGTGTTATATAATATGGAAAGTAAACTTACTGGGCAACAATTTTTCAGGTATTTTGCGTCTCCCATTTTGTAAATTAGTATAACGATAATGTTTTTCCAAGCCTAGGTATAGAGTATTCTTGCAGACATTTGTTGTATAGATCAATTAGTTCTACTACTATGAAATCTCTTCCATCTAGTATTAAATAAATTGTTATGTTATATTTACCTTCTGGTTTGCCTCCTTTCATGCATTTTGATGTTTTTTTTTTTCTTTTCTTTGTTTTCCTACTACTCCTACAGTAGCCTTTGGTACCAGCTCAGGTGTTTCATTATTCCTATTGGTGAAGTCATATCTCAACCTTATTTCTAATGTGTTCTTTATTAGGTTTTAGGTCTTTTCTGGCAGTTTTCCTTGACCTTGTTTAGGAATATTATTCTCTATCTATTGTGCCGTTGCTAATACAATTTTGTTAAATTTCTGTTAATTTCTTTTTTACTTGCTTCCATTTCATCATTTTTCTGATAGTACCTATTTTGTATTGCTAAACTAAACAAATAATTACAGGAGTGCTTATTTTCTTTCTTAGAATTATTTTTTTTCTCTCCTTTTCCTTACATTTAAACACGTTTTTCTTCTCACTGTTCTGTGATCCCTTGACTTTTACTTGTTTAACACGGTTACATCTTTGACTAACTTGACATTTTTTTCACAGAAAATAATTCTATTTAATTTATCGTTTCTCCATTTGGACTTCGTATCCAATCTCTACTTTTCATTTTATAAAAGGTTTTCACGATTTTAAGATATTCCTTTCAGCCAATTTTGCAAGCACGTTATTATTTTTGCCTACTCCAGATTTGCCTTCTGCTGATTCTCCTCTCTTCTTTTGATCTACTTTAGCATTGGAATCACCCAAAACAAATGTAATTTGATTCTTATGATTTCCAATAGAAATCTCCAGAACTCCCTAACAAGTTTCTATTTCTTCCACTTTAAGGGATGTTATTGGGGCATACGTTTGAGTTATGTTTAGTTTATACTTCTTATTTAGTTTGGTAATTAATCCCGTAATTTTATCACTATTACTACAAAATTCTTCTCTGTTACCTGCAAGATTTTCTATTACTAAGAAAACCCACTATATTTTCTTTTTTCCGATCGTGTCATCTGAAGCAAAATATGTGGCTCTCTTTTAACTTTATATAAGATACTGCAGTTCATCTAATTTCACTCAATCTTTTTTTATCCTAATTTCTTTCTTTCAGCTCTTCTAGTAACACAGCAAGATCTTCCCTAAACAGGGTCCTGACGTTGTATGGTGCATCTAAAAATCATAGCCTAGATCTCTCCACAAACTTAACTACAGGTAGTTTTCAAGATAACACAAAAACTGCTTTAATATTCTTGTTATCATTCGGTGTCAACGTGTTTTGAATCTCTTTTTTTAAATGATTTTTCGCTAGTTCTGCATTAGTGAAATTAGAGATTTACTCTTTAATATAATGGTTATGGCATTGAAGATTCAAAATTAGAAAATATTTGGATACTCAGAAAATAATTAATGATTATTAAGTAATGAAAACTTTAAGATTCTTTAAGAGGAAAAAATTCAAATACATAAATGATTTTTCATAAGACTTCACAGATTTTTATGACTGATCTCAAACATTCCTCCATAGACAAAAATCAACGCACTGCACAAGAGACGGGTGTTTTTGTTGTTGTTCTTGTTGTTGTTTTTGTTGTTGTAGTTATTGCTGTTGTTGTTATTCTTGTATATATCATTAGAATACAGAATATATTTTAAAATTAAAAGCATATTTCTCTAAACCTAGTTTAAAATAATATGTATAAATTTTTAATGACAAATCATCCAGTCGATGGAACTTAATGATTGACTATGTTCAGTAGGGAAAGAAAATTCTTATATTATTATGTGTTAATGTCTTATCCAACTCCATAATGATAATGTTGATTCGTAAACCTTGCTTAATACTATTTGAGCAATAAATACTAGAATTTAAAAAAAATAAGTAAATAAAAATTTAAGGCAGCCTTGCAATTAACACCTTATTGAATCGGTAATTGTCTTTTATCCCATCAACTGCAGAGGTTACCGATTCACTCGAATGAAGATAAATGACTTCAGAAATAAATAATGAAAACAAGGACAATTTTAAATCTTCATCTCTAACGAACGACCAAATTACCATTTAAATGGAAAGAGTAAAGTTCTTGGTAAAAGTGGAACTTATTTTTCGCAGAATTACAATATTTTTTTTACCTGTGCGAAGAGAGAGAAAATTTGAAATGTGATTAGATCAAGTGTAATACGATCAAGATAAAGAAACTAACCAGTTGTGAATAAAGCCTTCCAAATACGGTGTAGATATCTAATACATAAAAGTCTTGTTCATTCCTTGAATTAAGTTTATTAGTGAACAAAAATCATTCTGATTTTAAATCTTATATGAAATTTCATGTCTTCACTTTATTCTATTCATTAATTATATGCAAAATAAAAAAGGTATTCTGTGATTGTACTAATGGGTTATTCCCATACTTTCAGAAATACACTGTTCTGATATTCTGAATGTAGTTTTAAATTTTGTCCTTTAAAGAGTATAAAAACCCTATCATCATAAAAGAAATCTCTTGACAAAAGATCTTTTAATGTGGCATACTCTGATGATATATCGTAAATATGAGCGACTTTTTTCATCCATTTATATGAAGCCTATCATAAATTACCGAAGGGTCGCAGGACTCGAAATCTATCAGAGTGAGACTAAACTTTATTTCAGGATTTGAAGTTTGCTCCAGACAGTTCCAAATACGTTTCCTATTTCTGATTAGCGATTTCTACATCCATTTTAAGCTATTTTTCCACTCCAGGATTTTCGCCTTGATATGAGAGAATGTGTTTAATGGATACATTAAATCTAAGATATTCTCCCCCAAAAGGTGGTATCAGTTTGTGACGTATCATAGACTTACCATGAAAAAAAAAAATGTTTTTATGTAGAACAATGTTAATTTTCATTCATTTCATAAAAATAGTCTTATCTATGTAAAAGACAAATGTGTATAATTAACCAGGTATTAGTGTATGTCTACGTAACCACATATAACTTATTGATTGTTTATTTACCCCCCCCCCCTTCTCTCTCTCTCTCTCTCTCTCTCTCTCTCTCTCTCTCTCTCTCTCTCTCTCTCCTCTCTCTCTCTCTCTCTCTCTCTCTCCTCAAAAACTTCTTTTAAGTCACTCAATTTTACCGCCAAACCCAATGTGATCAAACACTTCGAGTTGTTGACTTTCTTCTTCTTCTGGATTTTGGCTGAACGATTCCTTGCCATGACCGCGGGTGTTAGGGTCAATCAAAGCATTTTAGTTTTTCACAACTATTAATTAGACATGCCGGATGGCTTTATCAAAATCGCTTACTATCATATTGCTTCTTAAATCTTATAAGTTTAGTGTTTAAACATGACTAAAATTTACATATTACTATAAGTTTATTCGGTCTATTTCAGTATTCCTTTGAAACACTCGACTGAATTTAACTTTTTGTGAAACTTTTATGTATTCAAGAGTCCCTGTATATCACTTTATCAGTAAGTTACATATAAATGCATGTGTATGATGTTGCAGGTAGGTTTTTGTCTGATTAATTGAGCGTGTGTGCATGTTTATAAATATATTATTCCATACTTACTCGAACAATTACGCCCATGTTGGGATAGTCTGATTCCAATTTACCCTATATATTTTTCTTGTATATTTTTTATATTAGGGGAATCCTTTTCGAGTGGTAATGGGTCACAATGAAGCAAACATGCTACCATAGTAACTGTACACATAATCAATGTTCAAAACGAAAGATTAGATTCAATATTCTTGTTAAGCGGATGAAGAGCCTGTATTTAACAACCCCCACCCACCCAACTCCCCGGCTAAAGAGGTTACATCTCAAAATCCCAGAGAAACGATAAAAGTTCATATATGCTAAAATCTAGAATAAATATATAATAAATTCTTTTAATAACGAATTCAGGAACCGTTTTCCTCCGAAATTATCACAACGTTTCTTTTAGTTAAAGATCTTTTGTCTCACAGAGGAAGGAAACAGGGAATTGTCTTTGTTGTTATTTCATATTACTTTGATTCACTAATTATTATAACTTGTTAAACCACAATCATAGTTGAAAAAGCAGGATGCTATAAGCCCAAGGGCTCCGACAATGAAAATAGTCCAGTGAGGGAAGCAAATAAGAAAACAGAATACTGTGGTTGTGTGTACCCTCAAACAAGAGAACTAATCTAAAAAGTGGAAGACTATTTATACTAGAGAACAATGGCAGGCCAGACTATTCAGTGTACATATATGCAAAGGAAAATGAGGTATAACCAGAGAGGGATCCAATGTTGCCTTGGCCAACCTGCTACCTACAAATGCATATTTGAAAGCTAAGATGAGCTTACACTTACTGTACAATAGACTAAAATTAACACAACACAGGGATGCTAACACAATAAAACGCTTGTGAAGAAAGAAAAAGGAAGGATGTTGTCAACTGAATCAACTACTCATTAAAAAAGATTTGCTATTTAAAAAAAAAAATATTAAAGAAAGAAATTAATGCCGATACCTTGGTTTAAATGTTACATATGCACATTATATATATCTATTGTTATTATGTTTTAGAAACTGTGAGATCTATTTAATTTTATATATTTAAAGTTGATGTTAAGATTGATTTATTGTAATCATTTGTAACTCAGAGATATAGTATCCATGAAGAAGATCATCTAGTCTATTTTCGTAGTTTATTCTGCGTTGCCAGAATAAACTAAGCACTAGGCACTATTGTGTGATATACTTTACCCCTGAATTTTCGAGAAAACGTGTTTGGTGCATATAAAAGAAAACCACTACCTCATTGAGTAGAGAGACTATTTCAGCAATCATTAGGTTAAGGGTAGTTTAGTGGAGACATTTTGTGACACCTGATGTGACCTAGCATTCATATTTCATTTATAACTCTACCAATCTTTAGAAGAAGACAAAGAATTTTTGGAAGATCTGATATTATAAGCTGTGTGCCGGATTATCATCTATTACATTTAACCCTGGATAGATATCTTTATTTGACAACCTTAAATAGGTTTCGATGGGTAGACCTCGACCAGAGGTCCCCCCCCCAAAAAAAAAAAATCATAAAGAAATAATTTACAAATTAATTCACAACCTTGTAATATATATAAAAAAATAAACCAAAGAATACTATAATCTTCAAAAGAAGTAAATAAAAGCTAAGTCCAAAATAAGTATTTATTACAAATGAATAAAAATAAATAAGTATACAAAAAAATGACTTTACAAAAATAATCACCTAAAATCTAAATATAGAATAAACTAAAACTATTATAAGCACTTATTCGAGAATAATTGAGCACCATTCCATGAGATCCAGGGTGTGGGGAGGAACCATAAAGGAATGTTTTCTGAAATGAGAAAAAACGTGTTTTTTTTTTTTTTTTTTTTTTTTTTTTTTTTTTTTGTGGGGTTGGGCTGAAAAAATCTATCCTCTTTCCAACATTTATTTTGGGTAGGTAAATAACATAGTTAGTGGCTGAAATTTTTACTGGATATTGTTTCATTATTGTACAACAAAAATGTGCAAAAGAATCTGCACTTGGATATCATTTAGTGTTATGAAAATGATAATTTTTTTTTCTGAGTTTTATTTTTAATTTTTTCAAAGAAAAATCTTCATATCCATTGCTGAGCATGGCATATTTGCATGAAAATATCAGAAACTTTATAAAAAAAGAGGGTGGGGTCGGAAGCACGTGAGGTCGACGCAAAGAAGGGGGATGTTGGTGTAAATATTGAAGCACTACTCCCCTCAACATATGCCGACGCACTAGCCCGCTTATCATCCCCCTCACCCTCCATGTTCAGAAAGGGAAATATATCCTCATCAACACTTGAGCCATTGTCCCCCACCAAACTTCCCTCTAACTCAACTACATTGTGCTCGTCGATGTCTGAGATGTCCAAAATCACTCTCTAGCTGAAGGAGAAGAAAGTTGATCTGATTGCAGCCAAGAGTTTGACGTTTTGCCATTTTATATCGATGAATAGTGAAAAAAGCAAAATAAATAAAAAACAACTTTTACAGAAAATTACGCTACACCGCAACTTGTGGCAACTCAGCCCGCACCGAGGTCACGCATATGGGGTACAAGACATTGACAAACACTTTACAACAATCCTTTTTTATAGAGGCATAAACACTAATCCACATTCGATAAATATATAAAAACATTGATATTTCTCACCTTACCTTGATGAGGTATGTATGGGTCGAGCTCGACCCGAGGGTATCACAGAAATGTCACAAGGAAAAAAGCCGCGGTGAAATGCATCCTGATCCGACCACTGCACACACTGAACTGAGGTCTCGCAGGTTGATATCACGCGTAACTAATACGTAAGTAAAAATATGGCCAAAAAACGTGTTTTTTTTTAAACCTCCTCGGGTCTGATACAACCCACCACATCTCTCCAGTTGACTACTTCCTGGAAACTCCTTAAAAATTCAGCTCTGACCCTTGTCATCATCTGAGCCACACATTATAGAGAATCTTAAGCCTATATAACATAATGATGAGTTTCTGGAAATTACTATTCATACTATTACTATGATACTTGTAAATTATTGTAAATATTAGGATTATTCTTAAATATAGTTATTGTTATGTTTCGTAGCTATTATTTTATTGTGTTGTTACTGTTTTACTATTTTCTATGCTAAGATAATTATTAAAGGAATAAAACATTACAGTAGATTTCACACTATCTATGGTTTTCTATAGGTGACCGTAATATATAACAACCTAAGAAATATACTTCACTTAACTTGAAGTTATTGATATTATTTAGTAACTTTATTAGTTTTGACTATATCGTGCCTGTCCTTGATAAAATAATTTGCCCCCAAATGGAAATAAACTTTCTCTTAGAAAACCTTTAGTTACGGTGTTTTTAACTAGCGGTTGCTTGTTCTGTTCTTTATTAAATATCGTTGGTGTTTGTCTAAGCAAATTTTGATGTTCCTATCCATTTTGTTCATATTATTGTTTAGTTTTGGGCATTATTGTTGGAAATTATAGTCTGGCTTTTTATTTGTATATAGCCACTTCTCTCTTCTCGATCGGTGTATTATTTATTTTGGTTGTAGTCCAGTTGTTATAAATTTTGTTTACGGAAGCCAAAGTCATGCATAAAATACAAACACCTCAGTAAGAATTTAATGATTGAATTAATATCCCTCCCTGGCTTTCTATTTTGAGCAATACTAATGTTAAATGTGGTTCCTTTCAGGAACCCTGTATTATAACCTTTTTACCACTTTCTTTAAATTAAGAACGATCATATGATCGTTCTACTGTTTCGATTGGTCAAGAGTTGAAGTCTGGAACCCATTGGTGGATCTAGACAGTTGGCTCCAACATATACTAGTGAACTAATCTGACGTGAAAATTGCTGTAAAAAGTACTTTAATTCTCGAACCAAACTGAAGAGGTTTCACAAAGATATATGTACACGTAAGAAAATGGTATAATTTTCTATATTTAATTGAAATGCATTGCGTTAGGCATATGATCGCAATAAAGTGAAAAGTCCCTTCCCATAGGAAAGCTTTGAAACTTTCTAAATGTTATTAGCCAATGTTTAAAATTAGCAAAATTTTAATTTTACATGACTAAATTTCAAACATAAACCAGATTATAGACCCGCCAATATGACATGACATGGAGTTATATAAGGCCTAAGAAAGGTAGTCCACTTTAATGGTCTTCTCTAATATTTATTGTTATCACCTGATCACTGTTTGTATGAAGATAATAAACTGTCTTCCAAAGTGAAAGTTATTACCCAAAATATAGGTTCATATCCACATGCTTCTTCAGAAAGAAGAGCTCACAATTGTGTGTGATACGGCCACATACATCCATGCGATAAATGGAATGGGTGGGGAGACAAGTTAAACTAGTAGGTTCTTTAAAATCTTGTATAATGAAGATAAAAGGACATAAATGTGACAGCAGCGGGAAGTAGGTCCATCCTTGTCACTACAGTGACCACTGAACAACGACTGACTACTATATGCACATGGCGGAAAGAAAAGAAATATTGACACATATAATTACATTATTGCCCCGATGCATAATGAAAAAGTGGTCCTACTGTAAGTGTAATGGGAAAAGATAAAAGGAAATATCATTCTTTTACAAAATAATAATAAAGCAAATGTACATTAATGTTCATATACTGTACGTAATGTAAATAATTAGATATCTATACAACAGTCAAAAACGAAACTTCAGTTGGAGGAGACCACAAAGTATCTATTGAACACCAATAACAATACAATGATAATGGCGTCATAAAACTTGTGGAACCAGTCAACAGATGGATGTTTTCAACAAATGACATAATGCAAAAATATCAAGTGGATTTAAACTCACCATACTAGTCATTTGAGAATTACAATCAAATCTTAAAACAATCTATTAGAACTATAACTATGCCATTTAAGATACAGTATTCTACAGTATCATATACGCTTTCAAAAGTAAATATAATGGTGCAACTTTAAAATCCTTTTTATAAAAACCACGGAAATTCATTGTTTGTTCAGATATAAAAACATGTCAGAGGGAAAAAATGGGAGGTCGAGTATTCCTTGAATGTTTACGACGGAAAAACCCTCTTTGAAATTCCTTTTGGTGAACTTCTTTAAATAAACCTCTTGCCTCGGGGTCAGCATGAAAGAAATATGGTTTTAGCATGTATGTCTGTTTTTGAGTGGGTGGCAGTGTGTGAGGGTATGTGTGGGGTAGGTGGTGGGGGTGTTTAGGAGGTCTCTCGTCACGAGTGTATCCAGCAACTCTATGGAATCATTTAAGAAATGAAAGTTAGGGAGATAGACGAGAGAGATGAAGGAGAGGGAAAAAAGCTCCAATAATAAAATCATAGTTTTTATCTACTTTGCCGATGAGAGACTGTTAGTTCATACTGTTATACTCAGAGTGAATCATAACTCCAGAAAGAAAATAAGCAAATTTCTAAGAGAGAAAACTTGAAATAGATTATTTTGTGCTGTTTGAAACATTTATTTGATAAACTAAAAAAAAAAAATGTGATTAGGTAATTAGTTAGTATATATTCAAGATATTGAGTTCCGCGTACAATATATTACCAGGCTCTGTTTAAGATTCAGAGAAAAAATGCAGTCCTCAACTGTCAAAATTCTTAATAAGAGACCTTGTTACACCCGCAGGCTGTCTCTTCTCACTTTTATTTGTAAAGAGAGTAATTCCTGGATTAAAAAGGCATTATGACTAACTCCTCCTTTACAATAAGTCTCTTGAATTCTTTGCATTTTATTATTTTCTGATTTATTACACACTTTATGCCAAGGGTGAAATGAGTGGGATCCAAATTGATCCAATGGGTGAAATAAAAGATATAAAAGTCTGTATTATCAGTAAAATATCCGTCAATGCACCTATAATTTTTAATTACCTACAGATTTGTGTATCCTGAAAAGGTCTAGACTCTAAACCTATAAATGTTGTTTGCAGGCTTCCTATAGGCAGAAGATTGAAACACTATCTTCTTGTTTACTAATGCATGTAAAAATGACAATTTTCCATCCTCTGCTTTCTCCAAAACAGATTTTATGAAATTTACCAATATATTATATCTAGTCTATTCTAAAAGTGATTCATTTTATTTTCTAACGGTGTTGCTCAAGAGATGCCATTCCTATGATGTAGCCTTAGTGCAGATCTTGGAAGAATGTTAGGCAAATACTTTCTATCACAATATTTCATCTAAAATGGCCGACCTCTAGAGACATAGGGTTTCTTCCCCCTGGCCATTGCTGAATTAATGTTAACAATAACAATAATTAAAGATAAATAGGAAACATATGACATATAATTTAATTTGTTATAAACAAGTAGATTGAAGTGGAAAAGCACGTTCTATCATCTTCTCTAAACATTGTAATAAGTCTATTATCACTATCTTTGTGAAGAGTGAAGTTACTTTGATACTTTCCACTATACATTCCAAATAAGAGAGATGAGGTTTGGTGGAACAGTATACCTTTGATAGAAGGCATGGGAGGGAGTGCATCAGAAAACTGACCCCTTAATGGTGGGAAAGCAGAAAAAGGTTATTAAATCCTAATCAGAGTTGAAATTATTTAGACGGTTGATAAAATCCCATTTATTAGTAAGCGGGTATCACAAGGCTTTACCCAGCAGTAATGTGAATATTCCAAAAAGATACTTTTATGTGAATCATGCAAATAGAATTAAAACTGCTTTATTTTATTCTATTTTTCTCAGGGCACAGTGAGTCAGAAGCCTAACTTTTCTAGATCGAAAATTTCAAGATACGCGAAATGACGGGTAACTTTGGGTATCTATTCACTTACATCGAAATTTCTGGTTATAAAGGTCGAGGAATTTTTCATGACCTGACGATTACTATTGTGTTTGAAACCCTAAATATTTTAGTACTTCAATGTTATTTTTAAAACACTCAAGACAGTTAGGAATTTCGTAGTCTTTTGATGCAGTCCCCATGTTTTGGGATTCAGTTACGCATCCTTGAAATGTTTATCTCCATTTTTTTCATCTTTTACCTGGTATAATGCTAATTCATTCCTTGTTTGCATGGACAATTCATCTTAGTTGATCATGTTAACCTTATTTGAATTTAGCTTCTTGTTTTTTAGCTGGGTTTGCAGAGCTTCATTTAGCTAAAGCTCACAGTTCTATGCCCTCCACTGTGGAAAAAATAGAGATCTTAAAGTGCCGACTGATGAGGTTATATAGGTATCAAACGGTTATCTACTTTGAGTGACTAATTTCGGTAACAATGGAATGCTTTAGGTTGGACCCATTACAAGAAGATACGGTGTCATTAAAAGGGACTATAATAAATTGTTAAATGTCAATATTGAAACTGCTAATCTAGACTTAATAAGAAAATCAAGGGAAAATTTGACCCCTCCCCCCCAAAGAAAAAAAAATTATGTAGTTTTAGGGCTTCTACGTGATTCATGTGTACGCAGTTGGGTGTTTCAGAATTACGCCAATTAAACTTACCTATGGAAGTACCACAATAAATAAGTAAGGTTTGTTATAGAAATTTATTCTCCCCCATCACAGATAAATAAGACTCCTGTGCTCATTATAAAAGGTTATCTAAGGACTGATTTCAGAACCTTCTTAATCCGGCTAAGAGAGATATTTCTCAATAGATATTGGCGCAAATAAAAATTAAATCCGGTAGGAAAGCCTGTGATACCAATAGGAATTCTTCAACATAGTTAACTTTTTGGCCAACATCTTTTGATGTTTGTATCCGTAAACTTCGATAATAATCTTCCCAGTCTTTGAAGTCCATCTCCCGGGATGGCTTCATTATGGCTTTTCTTGGAGGCGAATTTTAAGGGGGGATTATTTCCTTTTCAGTCATATTTCTTCCTTTTGCTGCCATCTCGTTAAGATAATGAAATCAAGGGACCCAACCAAGTTCAGCTCGTACTGCTAGGGTGCTACAGCCCACCCTCCCCCGTTATCCACCACAGATGAAGCTTCATAATGCTGAATCCCCTACTGCTACTACCTCCGCGGTCATCTAAGGCACTGGAGGAAGCAGCAGGGCTTACCGGAACTGCGCCACAATCGCTCGCCTTCAATTTTTATTTCTAGCACGCTCTCATGCCTCTCTCACATCTATCCTCCTATCATCCAGAGCTTTCTTCACTCCATCCATCCACCCAAACCTTGGCCTTCCTCTTGTACTTCTCCCATCAACTCTTGCATTCATCACCTTTTTTAGCAGACAGCCATTTTCCATTCTCTCAACATGGCCAAACCACCTCAACACATTCATATCCACTCTAGTTGCTAACTCATTTCTTACAACCGTTCTCACCCTCACGACTTCGTTCCTAACCCTATCTACTTGAGATACACCAGCCATACTCCTTAGACACTTTATCTCAAACAAATTCAATTTCTGTCTCTCCATCACTTTCATTCCCCACAACTCCGATCCATATATCACAGTTGGTACAATCACTTTCTCATATAGAACTCTCTTTATTATCATGCCCAACCCTCTATTTTTTACTACTCTATTAACTGCCCCCAACACTTTGCATCCTTCATTCACTCTCTGACGTACATCTGCTTCCACTCTATCATTTGCTGCAACAACAGACCCCAAGTACTTAAACAGATCCACCTCCTCAAGTAACTCTCCATTCAACATGACATTCAACCTTGCACCACCTTCCCTTCTCGTACATCTCATAACCTTACCCTTACCCACATTAACTCTCAACTTCCTTCTCTCACACACCCTCCCAAATTCTGTCACTAGTCGGTGAAGCTTCTCTTCTGTGTCTGCAACCAGTACATTATCATCAGCAAACAACAACTGATATACCTCCCATCCATGGTCATTCTCGTCTACCAGTTTTAATCCTCGTCCAAGCACTCGAGCATTCACCTCTCTCACCACTCCATAAACATACAAGTTAAAATACCACGGTGACATCACACATCCCTGTCTCAGCCCCAGTCTCACTGGAAACCAATCACTCACTTCATTTCCTATTCTAACACATGCTTTTCTACCTTTGTAGAAAATTTTCACTTCTTGCAAGAAACTTCCATAACTCCATATAACCTCATCACATTCCACATTGCTTCCCTATCAACTCTATCATACGCTTTCTCCAGATCCATAAACGCAAAATAAACCTCCTTATCTTTTGCTAAATATTTCTCGCATATCTGCCTAACTGTAAAAATCTGATTCATACAACCCCCATCTCTTCTAAAACCACACTGTACTTCTAAGAGTGCATTCTCTGTTTTATCCTTAATCCTATTAATCAGTACTCTACCATATATTTTTCCAACTACACTCAACAAGCTAATACCTCTTGAATTACAACTCTCATGCCCATCTCCCTTACCCTTATATAGTGGTGCAATACATGCACAAACCCAATCCACTGGTACCATTGACAACAAAAAATACATATTAAACAATCTCACCAACCATTCAAGTACAGTCACACCCCCTTCCTTCAACATCTCAGCTCTCAGACCATCCATACCAGATGCTTTTCCTGTTCTTGTTTCATCTAGTGCTCTCCTCACTTCCTCTATTGTAATCTCTCTCTCATTCTCATCTCCCATCACCAGCACCTCAACACCTGCAACAGCAATTATATCGGCCTCCCTATTATCCTCTATATTCAGTAAACTTTCAAAATATTCCGCACACCTTTTCCTTGCCTTCTCTCCTTTTAACAACCATCCATTTCCATCTTTCACTGTCTCTTCAATTCTTGAGCCAGCCCTCCTTACTCTCTTCACTTCTTTCCAAAACTTCTTATTCTCTTCATATGACTGACCCAATCCCTGACCACACCTCAGGTCATAAAAATGATAATAACAACAACAACAACAACAACAACAACAACAACAACAACAACAACAACAACAATAATAATAATAATAATAATAATAATAATAATAATAATAATAATAATAATGTCAGGCCGTAACGTAAATTTAAATTAAAATCTTATTGTTTTGCCTTTTCAGTTTTATTTTGTTTACAATTTTGTAAAACTAAACTGAAGTATTTTGCTCTTGTTTTTACATTGGTATATATTTTGGTTAAATGTAGTGTTTGATTTACTTTGGTTGAAAAAGCTTAAATTTTTGTTGCGCCATCTATTGAGTGCAGTTCGAAGTGCGGCCTTCCTCAGTAATTTTACTTCCTTGCCAAATTAGTAACTTTATTTTTCTTTGTGGTGACTGGGAGTGTTGTAAGGAGAGGTGACTTGTGACTCTCTTAAAGTATTCTTGGGAGTCTAGTTCAAGGCCGTTGAAGACTTTGGAGCTGCTGATCCGTCTGCTATTGCGGATTATATATAGAATCTGCTGTCATTGAGCTGCTTCTTAATGTGGAAGGCAGTTATACATGTGAAGCTACATGTGGAAGTACGACATGCAACTGTGGTTAAAGTGAACTACTGGCTTAATCTGGACATTGGCAGTTTGGTGTAGAGCAGGACTCGAGAGCCTTTTTCGTCTTTGATGGATATATCTACAGTATCAGCACCAGAGTGGCCTTGTTGGAGCATGTAAGGAGTCTTCTCTCAGGTAAGAGGAACATCCTCTGTATTTTGGCAAGCCGAAGTGCAATTCTTCTGATGAGAGTGACATCTTGTGACAACATTTTTGAGCAGTAAATGGACCCATCTATATTAGTACTGGTCTGTGTCATATGACCAATCTATTTGTATATTTAATTATTATGAAAGCTGTTGGTGTAATGTGAGACAGTGTCAAAAGAGTGTGTACTTTAATATTAAGGTTTAGATTATTGTGTCTTAGGTAAGATTATTGTTTCTTTTTGTATGTCCTTCCACTTCTTTCCTTTCTATTTAGTAATAGGTTAGCGTGGTGGGTAAATGTTTTTTGAGTCCCTTAAGATTAAAGATATGGTTTATTCACTATGAGTAGGGTTTAGTTTTAGTTATAGGTGACTCATTGAGTTATTTGATGGCATCTTTTACTTCCTCAATTTGTTACTCTGTGTGAGCCATCAGTGTTCATACATTTATTGTGTAATAAATATTGTGAAATTTTTGCCCTTGTCTTTCTGGTTTTTCCTCGTTTCTACTGATTTTTGTTTTTTTCACCGGATATGAGATTAAGATAAAAGAACCCGTTATGGCTTCCTCCTAGAGGGAGTTCGTAACAAATTATGATTAAATTTTATTTGAAAAATTTATTATTTATAATAATAATAATAATAATAATAATAATAATAATAATAATAATAATAATAATAATAATAATTTATAATAATAATTAAAATATAATATAAAAAATTTAATAATAATAATAATAATCATAATAATAGTAATAGTAATAATAATAATAATAAGGATAATAATTATAGTAATCATGAAAATATTAATAATAATAATAATAATAATAATAATAATAATAATAATAATAATAATAATAATAATAATAATAATCATGATTTAACGACAACGACAACGAAAACGACAATGATATTAATAATGATAATAATATTAATATAATAATGATAATAATATTAATAATAATAATAATAATAATAATAATAATAATAATAATAATAATAATAATAATAATAATAATAATAATAATAATAATAATAATAATAATATTAAGGATAATAATAATAATTGATAATGATAATGATAATGATAAAAATAATAATAATAATAATGATAATAATAATAATAATAATAATAATAATAATAATAATAATAATAATAATAATAATAATAATAGGTTTGGTAGGGAAAGTTGGGCGTTTGTTAGTGCGTATGGGCCAGGTAGTGAGAAAAGTGAAGAAGAGTGGAATGAGTTCTGAAATGAATTAACTAGGTGTGTAGAAGGACTGGATAGAAGGAATTATGTAGTTGTCAGGGGTGACTTAAATGCTAGAGTGGACACTGGAGAGGTAGAAGGTGTCATTGGGAAATATGGAGGACCAGGTGAAAATGAGAGTGGTAAGAGACTTGTAGATATGTGTGTTGAGCAAGAGATAGTGATAAGTGCAAGCTTTTTCAACAAGAAAGATAAAAACAAGTATACATGAGTATGAGTGGCAAATGGAAGAGTAGTAGAAAGGGCATTAATGAATTATGTCTTGATAACTAGAAGAATGTTTGTAAGATTAAAAGACGTGCACGTGTTTAGGGGTATGGCTAACGGTATGTCTGATCATTTTTTGGTGGAAGGAAAATTAGTTGTAGCAAAAGCCTAGGGGAATAGAGTAGGTGGAGCTAAAAGGGAGCTAGTGAGGGTTGAAGAGCTAATAAAACCTAGGGTAAAAAGTAAACATCAGGAAAGGTTGAAAATGGCATATGACGAAGTGAAAGTAGTAGAAACTGGGAATTTAGAGGAGGAGTAGAAGTTAGTAAAAGAAAATTTTGTTGGGATTGCAAGTGATGTGTGTGGTAAGAAAGTTGTTGGAGGCAGCATGAGGAATGGAAGTGAATGTTGGAATGAAGGAGTGGAGGTAAAAGTAGAAGAGAAAAATAGGGCTTTTGAAGAATGACTGCAGAGTAATAGTATAGAGAAGTATGAAAAATATAGAGAGAAAATTTGGAAGTAAAGTGGAAGGTACGTGAGGCAAAGAGGAAAGCTGACCTGAGGTGGGGTCAGGGAATAAATCATTCATATGAAGAGAATAAGGAGAAGTTTTGGAAAGAAGTGAAGAGAGTAAGGAAGGCTGCCTCAAGAATTGAAGAAACAGTGAACGATGGAAAAGGGAAGTTGTTAAAAGGAGAGGAGGCAAGGAAAAGGTGGGAGGAATATTTTGGAAGTTTACTAAATGTTGAGGATAATAGGGAGGCAGATATAATTGCTGTTGCAGGTGTTGAGGTGCCGGTATGGATGGTGTGAGAGCTGAGATGTTGAAGGAAGGGGTTGCGACTGTACTTGAATGGCTGGTGAGATTGTTTCATATGTGTTTTGTGTTGTCAATGGTACCAGTAGATTGGGTTTGTGCATGTATTGTACCACTATATAAGGGTAAGGGAGATGTGCATGAGTGTTTTAATATATATATATATATATATATATATATATATATATATATATATATATATATATATATATATATATATATATATATATATATATATATATATATATATATATATATATATATATATATATATATATATGCATATATATATATATATATATATATATATATATATATATATATATATATATATATATATATATATATATATATATATATATATATATATATATATATATATATATATATATATACAGAGAGAGAGAGAGAGAGAGAGAGAGAGAGAGAGAGAGAGAGAGAGAGAGAGAGAGAGGTTGTGTGTGTATTGTACAAACCGTGTGCCACATAATTGTACATAAACCCTTTTGTATATATTATGCTTGTATCTGCGCTCTTCCCTCGCACTAAAACGAACATGAAAATTCGCGTCTCCGGTTTTCCTCTGTGACATTGTCTGTCTTGTAAACATGTTATGTCCTGTTGCCTTGAGATTTTGTATATAAAGGAGAGTGTTCTATAATATTATAACTCAGTTGATTGCATCCTGCCTTTTAGTTCACAACCTTCTCTCGTCCCGTCACATTGGTGACCCCGGAAGTCGACTCGGTCCCACCGCCTTCCACCCCCACCCCCTCGCCCCTTCATCGTTGGTAGTACTATGGCGGACTCTACGACAGTTGGTGCTGCGGCCGCTCCATTCAAACTTTCATCGTTTGCCAGCGGAGAGGCGTTTGCTTGGTTTCAGCGCGCAGAAGTCCAGTTTCGTATCAGGGGCATGACTCGCTCAACCACCAAAGCGGATTATGTTCTCGCGGCGATACCCAAGGACACCTTCCCAGAAATATCCGACTGGCTTTGTGAACAAGGAGACACCCCAATAGCGTATGACACCCTCAAAACATACCTTCTGCAGCAGTACTCGCCGTCGCCAGCCGCCCGTATAGCAAAGCTTTTTCAGCTCTCGCAACAACCGTTGGGGGACCAAAGGGCTTTGCTCGCCCTCAGGGAAGTGACCAGTATCGCTCGCCTTCAACCTGCCGCAGACGGCTCTCCTCGTGAGGTGAACCAACTTCGTGCCCTTTGGATACGCTGTTTACCCGAACCTGTACGCGCTGCCATACCCGATGTCGATAGTTTACCCATAAAGGACTTGATGACCAAAGCCGACGCCCTTATGGACAGCCACTTCAAGACCTCCATCAACGCCTCCACCCCTGACGACGAGGATGCCTATTCAACGTCAACCGAAGCTGACATGAATGCCATAGGACATACACTCCTACCCCGTGACGTGCCGAAGCGACGACAAAGCCCACCACCCACCAATCGCTCGCGCCCCAACGAACGACTTCTACAGCCACTTACTACCTCCCATCTGCCGCAGTTTTGCTACTACCACTTCCGATTCGGGGCAACCGCGAAGAAATGTGCCAAGGATTGACAGTGGCCAAAAAACGTGTAAGTAGGCCATCGCTTGTGTCGGTGGACTCCCGTGTTTCTAATCTTTTCTTTTTACAGGATGTAGGAACGGGCGTGCGATTTTTGGTAGACACGGGTGCTTGTCGTTCTCTTTTGCCAAGGAAACTCTTCAAGGCACGACGTAGTCTGTCTACATCTGCCGACGTCCGCTTGGTAGCTGCCAATGGATCTGCGATACCCACCTACGGTTACGAGAACCTCACATTATCGTTCGGAAACGGTAAATTCAATTGGAAGTTTCTCGTTGCTGACGTCACAATGCCAATCCTCGGTGCGGATTTCCTCTCTCATTTCCACCTTCTGGTCGATGTCGCCCAACGACGATTGGTCAACGCAGACTCGTACTTGTCGACACCTCTTCAACCCGCCCCCTCTAACCTCGCTCTCCACATCAGCGCACCCACGGATGCCTACGCCCACCTCCTCACGTCGTACCCGGAAGTTTTCCGTCCAGAACTTCGACAAACGCCCACGGTTCCTGCCAAGCACGGTATTCATCACCATATCAAGACGACGGGGCCCCCAGTTTTCGCAAAATTCAGACGTCTGGCACCGGAACGATTGGCAGCCGCCAAACAAACGTTCGCCGAAGTGGAGGAAATGGGCCTTTGCCAAAAGGCCTCCAGCCCATGGTCGTCACCCTTACACATCATTCTGAAGAAAGACGGCTCCCTCCGTCCGTACGGGGATTACAGGTGCCTGAACATGCAAACAGAACCGGATCACTACCCCCTCCCAAACATTGCCGACGTGACCTCCTACCTGCACAAAGCGAACGTTTTCTCTACGCTCGACCTCCTGAAGGGGTATTATCAGGTGCCTATGAACCCAGAACACATCCCCAAGACCGCCATCACCACTCCGTTTGGTACATACACCTTCAATTACTCCTGTTTTGGCCTTCGTAATGCTGGAGCAACGTTTCAACGTCTCATGGATGGCATCTTAGGGGACCTCCCTTTCTGTGTATGTTATGTGGACGACATACTTGTGTTCTCCTCCTCAAAAGAGAAACACCTTCGTCACCTAAGCATCGTGCTCGACTGCCTGCAACAAAACGGCCTTGTAGTCCGGTACGACAAGTGTACCTTTGGCACCAACAAAGTGTTGTTCTTAGGGCACCGTATCACTCCTGAAGGAGTCCATCCCCTCCCTGAGAAGGTAGCAGCCGTTCAGAGCTTCCCCGCGCCCTCGATCGTCAAAGCTGTGCAGGAATTCTTGGGCATAATCAACTATTATCACCGTTTTTTGCCAGCCATTGCCGCCACTCTTGCTCCCCTCTACGCCTCCATCAAGGGCAAGCCAAAGGACCTGAAGTGGGGTCCCCTTCAAGAAGCAGCCTTCTGCAATGCAAAAAAGGCCCTATCAACTGCTGCGGCTCTCACTTTTCCTATCCCACACGCCCCTCTCCTTCTCTCCACAGATGCCAGCGACGTCGCTATTGGTGTAGTACTCGAGCAGGTGGTCAACGGCTCGCCCCTCCCATTGGGCTTCTTCAGCAGAAAACTGATCAAGGCAGAATCGGGTTATTCTACCTTTGATCGAGAATTGCTGGCGGTGCACTTGGCTGTCTGTCACTTTCGCCATTTCTTAGAAGGTACGCCCTTCGTCATTCGCACAGACCACATGCCTCTGGTGCACACCTTCACTCGACAGTCTGACGCCTGGTCCACCCGTCAACGCCGACATCTCTCCGCCGTGGCTGAATATAATTGCACCCTCCAATATGTCCCTGGGAAAATGAATCCCGTTGCCGTTGCCCTGTCAAGAAACACGTTGGCTGCCGTTCAACTGGGATTGAATTACAACGCCCTGGCTGAAGCCCAACGACAGGATCCAGAGTATCAAGCTTGTAGGACATCCTGCACGTCCCTCCGTTGGGAAGACTTTCCCCTCAAAGACTCCAACACCACCCTCCTCTGTGACGTCAGTACTGGTAGACCGCAACCTTGGATTCCTGCTCCCATGCGCCGACAGGTGTTTGATTTCATTCACGGCCTTTCACATCCCTCGTGCCGTTCTATTGCACAGCTGCTGAAGGCAAATTTCATTTGGCACGGCATTTCTAAGGATGCTAAGGATTGGGTCTGCGCCTGTACTTCTTGCCAAACTTCCAAAGTACATCGACACACGGATTCAGGAGTGGGCACCTTTCCTCAACCTCGTTTCGCACACATTCACGTCGACGTTGTAGGCCCCCTACCCAACTCACATGGACATCGTTACCTGTTTACCGTCATCTACCGCTCCACTCGTTGGCCTGAAGCCATTCCCATGGAAACTGCAACGTCCGCCTCATGTACATCTGCCTTACTCTCTGGATGGATTTCAAGATTCGGTATCCCTGAGCATATTACTTCTGACAGGGGAACCACTTTCACCTCTCAATTGTGGACATCATTAGCGAATCTCCTGGGCATCACCCTACATCAGACAACGGCCTACAACCCCGCTGCCAATGGAATGGTTGAACGTTTTCATCGCACCCTCAAAGCAGCTTTGATGTCCCGCTGCAAGGATTGCAACTGGTTTACTCAGCTTCCCTGGGTCCTCCTGGGACTAAGGACCACTCCTAAAGACGCCCTCGACGTCTCGGCAGCTGAAATGGTGTATGGTCGTCCTTGCCAAATTTTTTCCTTCTACAACCTCCTCCGACGATCTCCAGAGCATACGTCACGTCGTGGGAAAATTTACGCCGTGCCGCCAGACTTACAAGCCCCCAGCGAAGCATCACATACCAACGGACTTGCACTCTGCAACGCACGTCTTCCTGCGCAACGACACCAACAAGCCACCACTAACGCCCCCTTACACGGGCCCTTTCCTTGTGATCCGACGCAGTCCGAAAGCATTCCTCCTAAACATTAGGGGCAAAGAAGACTGGGTCTCCATTGATCTTCTAATACCTGCTTATCTTCTGCCAGATGACCCGCCTACAGTTCGCCTCTCTAGATCAGGGCGCCCTATTTAACATGTACAGTATGTCATTTTGAGGGGGGGAACCATGTACCAACCGTGTGTCACACAATTGTACATAATTATTTTGTATATATTATGCTTGTATCTGCGCTCTTCCCTCGCACTAAAACGAACTTGAAAATTCATGTCTCCGGTTTTCCTCTGTGACATTGTCTGTCTTGTAAACATGTTATGTCCTGTTGCCTTGAGGTTTTGTATATAAAGGAGAGTGTTCTATAATATTATAACTCAGTTGATTGCATCCTGCCTTTGAGTTCACAACCTTCTCTCGGCCCGTCACAGTATATATCAATATTTCAATGTACCCACGTACAGACATATATATATATATATGTATATATATATATATATATATATATATATATATATATATATATATATATATATATATATATATATATATATATATATATATATATATATATATATATATATATGTATTTATGTACATATATATATATATATATATATATATATATATATATATATATATATATATATATATATATATATATTTATATGTACACACACACATATATATATATATATATATATATATATATATATATATATATATATATATATATATATATATATATATATTTATATGTACATATATATATATACATATATATATATATATATATATATATATATATATATATATATATATATATATATATATATATATATATATATATATATATATATATATATATATATATTTATATGTACATATATATATATATATATATATATATATATATATATATATATATATATATATATATATATATATATATATATATATATATATATATATATACATATACTTGTGAGTGGGTGTTTTTGTGTGTGTGTCTGTGTTTTTGTGTACATGTATTGGTGTGCTACTGTTATAAGCAAACATTGAGTATGTGTTGTTTCAGATGTATGTAAATGGATAACAGAATACATCTTATTAGCTTTAAAGTATAACATCTCCATCACTGGAGGAAGCTGGGTTGGTCAGATGACCAATTCTGGTGAAGTATAGATATGAACTGACTAACTTATCGATATCACAGATATCGTATGCTTAGTTTATATTAGACTCGTCACAAACTCGGAAGACACCTGCATCCGGTGACGTCACAAACTTTCACACGCTGAGACAATGTGTTGACGTTTAAGAAGAATGTCACATTGTCGAGGTTTGCATTGTATGTCCTGTTTATGATTTGAATGACTACAGCAAGTCCCACGGCTAGCTCCTTTATCCAACATGACATATTACGTCATGTGTTTTAAACATGTAATATTAACTATTTTAATTAATACATAAGCTCGGCCAGCTATCTCAATTTTTTCACAAAAATTTAACAAGCCAAAACATGGTTACTAGGTGTGACTGGACATATGTATTATTCTTTGTTTAACTTTATCCATAATCAACCGAGGACGAATGTCCATATAGGCACATTAAAAAATAATAACAACAATGCATAGGAAAAAGATATTACCAAAGCAAAAAGAAAAATGCATGATAAAACAAAGATCATATATATGGTACATTGCTAGCAAATGATTATATAGTACCAAAAAAAAAAACTACTGACTTATATATGATTCGGTAACTTGTTAAAGAATAATTGTTACCTTTGTCAGAAACATAATACTCAATTTTTTAGTGCACAAACACGAATTCCTGGTACGTACACGTACCACGGTTTCGTACATATATATATATATATATTTTCATATAGGGCTGATATATTTTATTAGATGCCCATAGATTCTGTTATATATTTTTTTTTTCTCTCTTTTCTTTTTTAACATTCCGGCTTATATATTTTTATTAGATGCCGAGAGAAAAAATGATTTATATCTTTTTTTTTTTTTTTTTTTAAATGTTGTTTTAAATGTATTTTTAACAATGCAAAATGTAGAAAATTTCTTCAATTACATATTACTAGCGTACTAATATCTTTTCTTACAAACACTTCCCGACAATTTACTCCTTTAGCGAATGAGGCGGCCACTCAAACGGCTTTGAATTGAATCAAGTAGGGAGTATTGTCGGGACTAGGCGAATCGTTCCTTTGTAGCTGCATGCTGTGCCATAACCTACGCCAAACAAGGATGTTCACGGCGATAAATATCACCACCGTAAACGGCAATCCTGCTAGTAGTATGTGGTGAAGGATTTCCTTATAAGTCGGTGACAGGTGGTCCCTTTCGGTAAGTTTCATCAACCGCTTTGCCACATGTTTGTTGTACGGGAGAGGAAGTGCTGGCATTGTAGAGGTCCACGTGAAGTTCGCGAAGTAGGCTCGTTCTCTGATGAGTGTCCGTAGACCAGTCAACATGGAATTCGGGGAAGTCCCGACACAACCATCTGCTGCGACGAAGATGTGGGTGAAGGACGTGGATCCGTCAGGGCATGATACATTGAAACCGTCCTTGTCGTATCGTATCCACGAGCCATTGTTCAGTCTGCAATTGAACTCATTATTGTCAAAGGGATAAAGCTTATCCAGACAATTTTCACTTGTATGGGAGAGAGCACTATCTAGCACTATACCTAACTCGCATGAATCCATTAAGTTTTTATGGAATTCAAATGAGTCAGCTGTACATATTTTTCTATCCATTGCATCTGAACAGTGAGTTAATTGATTTAAGTCTTTAATGACCGTATATGTTTCCTTGTCTGGGGAAATCAATACGTGTCCTGTCAAACTGGATATTACTGGATTTGAGTGATTCATCATGAAAGTCGGAAATGGTGATATCCTGTAAGATTGCCAGGCATCAGAAGAATCAAAGGGAATTGTAATCATAATCTTGTTATTATCTACGTTTACTGTAATTAGGCTGTAATAAAATTCTAACCTATGTTCGTCTAACAAAGGAAAATAGCCTAGTTTATCCCTTCCGTTCTCCAGAATTAACTTTAAGTAACTTATAGGCAACAAATGGGGCGACAATACACCTTTAGTTGCTAACGTGATAGCTTCTACATAATCCTTGGATTTCTCAATGAAATGTGCAATTCTGTTATGTATGTGATCTATCTTTGAATCATAATACGTTAATGTTGCCAACAAATCCTGTACTTCCATAATTTGAACGATATTATTTGAATGTTCATTTACTAAATCCATAATTTTATTGATTGAAGCTAACTGATTCCTTAGTTCTGACATAATCAATTCATCTTTATGAGTCAAGAACTCAATTTTCTTATTTTGATTACTAATTCTAAGACGATTGGAAATTCCTAAACCTAAACTTGCAACAGACCCAAAGATGCTTAATGCAGCATAAATAAACGGATTCTGTCTTTCTTTATGTTCGTGTCCTACAGTCCACATCAAAAGGTCATAAGCCAAAGATCCTGTCTCGCCAGTCTTATTTTTCAAGTCATCAGATAGCAACTCTGCAACTTTTAATGTTGATCCAAGCAAACTCTCTGTAGTCAAATGAAAATGTTTCTATGCAACTCATCCAATGATGCAGAAAACCTTGAAATGGCGGTTCTTAAGCTAATGACATCATTCTCTTGAAGAAAAATTGCTTGCATATTCACTTCTACAATTACGTTGGTTGATGTAATAAAAATGTCTTCTTGTCTTTCAACTATATTGCCATATTTAAAATATATATTTTTAGTTTTAGAGCTCATCCCACAGGAGAAAAATGTCTGAGCGAACAATATCACTCCCAATAACAAAAAATTCATCTTGGAAACCTGTAACGAGAAAAAATATATGTAATTACTCCTGTATTAAAAAGAAAACTTTTAATCATATAAAAATAAAAATAAAATTTTCCCTCACTTCTTTTCCTCTCTTTTTTTTTCTAATTTCTTATGTGAGCCAATGGTACTATTCTCTCATCCGTGGGTTGGGATACGTTTTGAACTCTAAACCTATTGGCCGTTATTGTTTCCAAAATGTTAAATGGGCCTTCAAACTTAGGTGTTAGTTTATAATTGAGCCCTTTTCGTACATTGATTTGAATATATATGTTATCACCCACGGTATATGTTTTAGTTGGTTTCGCTATTTTATCATGATTCCTTTTCATTATGATTTGTGATTCTTCTAAATTCTTTCGAAGGATATCATATCGACTTATACTTGCATTTATACATTCTTTTAAAGGATTTGATAGATTAGTTGTAGGCGTTAATACATGGAAAGGCGTTCTAACTGGGGTACCATACAATGCTTCATGCGGTGACATTTTAATTGATATATGATATGAATGATTTAGAGTATTCAGTGCCACCGGTATTGCAATATCCCAGTTGGGGTCTGATCCCCCTAGTGTTACCCTCAATATATTCAATATCTTCCTATTTGCTCTTTCCACTAGCCCATTTGACTCCGGGTGATATATCATGGTATTTATTTTCTTTATGTTGAGGAATTCACACAATGAGGTAAGAAAGTGATTATTAAATTCACCACCCGAGTCTGAGATTATCATGTGTGGAATTCCATGTTTACAAATGTAACACCCGTAAAACTTCCTAACGCATTCAATCGCAGTTTTAGTTTTAAGCGCTATTAGTTCTGTATATCGAGTTAAAGCATCTATAATTACTAAGAGGTGCTTATTTCCTCTGTCTGACTCGTAAAATCCTGTTAACAAATCTAAATGTTTTCTTTCAAAGGGTTGATTGGGCACAGGATAAGCTCCTAGGCTGACAGGTGTTTTCGTATGCCCTTTGTTTTCCTGACATGTGCGACAATTAGCTATGTGTCTTTTAATATCTGTAAGCATTGTATGCCAATAAAACAATGATTTGGCTTTCTGTGACATTAATGAGAACCCAGGGTGTCCATGTAATGGATTTGAATGCAACCAATTCAGGACAGTGGAAATAAGTGAGATTGGTACTACTACCTGGTCGTTAGTTACATGTGGTGTATTGTGGGTTTTCCTTGTCACAGTCCTACACAGAATATTATCTTTGATTATATAATTCTGCTGCTTATACTTTATATATTCCTTTTCTTTATGATTGCCTTTCAAAGCATTTATAATTGTTTCTATTTTCTGATCTTTTCTTTGCTCAGTCTGTAACAATTCAGCGCTCCAGCCTAAATCTTCTTGTTCAGATATTGTTTTTACAATAGGCATGGATGTTGATATATCTATTAATTCAGCTAAAGGCTCCGTACAAGATGACACGGGGTTGCGTGATAATGCATCCGCAATGATATTTGCTTTCCCAGGTAAATACCCGATTCTTGCGCCAAAATCTTGAATGATCAAATGCCACCGAGTTCGTTTAGGGCTGTGGTTGAAGCCTTTAAAGAACTCTGTTAGTGGTTTATGGTAAGTAAGAACCTATGTTCGTCTAACAAAGGAAAATAGCCTAGTTTATCCCTTCCGTTCTCCAGAATTAACTTTAAGTAACTTATAGGCAACAAATGGGGCGACAATACACCTTTAGTTGCTAACGTGATAGCTTCTACATAATCCTTGGATTTCTCAATGAAATGTGCAATTCTGTTATGTATGTGATCTATCTTTGAATCATAATACGTTAATGTTGCCAACAAATCCTGTACTTCCATAATTTGAACGATATTATTTGAATGTTCATTTACTAAATCCATAATTTTATTGATTGAAGCTAACTGATTCCTTAGTTCTGACATAATCAATTCATCTTTATGAGTCAAGAACTCAATTTTCTTATTTTGATTACTAATTCTAAGACGATTGGAAATTCCTAAACCTAAACTTGCAACAGACCCAAAGATGCTTAATGCAGCATAAATAAACGGATTCTGTCTTTCTTTATGTTCGTGTCCTACAGTCCACATCAAAAGGTCATAAGCCAAAGATCCTGTCTCGCCAGTCTTATTTTTCAAGTCATCAGATAGCAACTCTGCAACTTTTAATGTTGATCCAAGCAAACTCTCTGTAGTCAAATGAAAATGTTTCTATGCAACTCATCCAATGATGCAGAAAACCTTGAAATGGCGGTTCTTAAGCTAATGACATCATTCTCTTGAAGAAAAATTGCTTGCATATTCACTTCTACAATTACGTTGGTTGATGTAATAAAAATGTCTTCTTGTCTTTCAACTATATTGCCATATTTAAAATATATATTTTTAGTTTTAGAGCTCATCCCACAGGAGAAAAATGTCTGAGCGAACAATATCACTCCCAATAACAAAAAATTCATCTTGGAAACCTGTAACGAGAAAAAATATATGTAATTACTCCTGTATTAAAAAGAAAACTTTTAATCACATAAAAATAAAAATAAAATTTTCCCTCACTTCTTTTCCTCTCTTTTTTTTTTTAATTTCTTATGTGAGCCAATGGTACTATTCTCTCATCCGTGGGTTGGGATACGTTTTGAACTCTAAACCTATTGGCCGTTATTGTTTCCAAAATGTTAAATGGGCCTTCAAACTTAGGTGTTAGTTTATAATTGAGCCCTTTTCGTACATTGATTTGAATATATATGTTATCACCCACGGTATATGTTTTAGTTGGTTTCGCTATTTTATCATGATTCCTTTTCATTATGATTTGTGATTCTTCTAAATTCTTTCGAAGGATATCATATCGACTTATACTTGCATTTATACATTCTTTTAAAGGATTTGATAGATTAGTTGTAGGCGTTAATACATGGAAAAGCGTTCTAACTGGGGTACCATACAATGCTTCATGCGGTGACATTTTAATTGATATATGATATGAATGATTTAGAGTATTCAGTGCCACCGGTATTGCAATATCCCAGTTGGGGTCTGATCCCCCTAGTGTTACCCTCAATATATTCAATATCTTCCTATTTGCTCTTTCCACTAGCCCATTTGACTCCGGGTGATATATCATGGTATTTATTTTCTTTATGTTGAGGAATTCACACAATGAGGTAAGAAAGTGATTATTAAATTCACCACCCGAGTCTGAGATTATCATGTGTGGAATTCCATGTTTACAAATGTAACACCCGTAAAACTTCCTAGCGCATTCAATCGCAGTTTTAGTTTTAAGCGCTATTAGTTCTGTATATCGAGTTAAAGCATCTATAATTACTAAGAGGTGCTTATTTCCTCTGTCTGACTCGTAAAATCCTGTTAACAAATCTAAATGTTTTCTTTCAAAGGGTTGATTGGGCACAGGATAAGCTCCTAGGCTGACAGGTGGTTTCGTATGCCCTTTGTTTTCCTGACATGTGCGACAATTAGCTATGTGTCTTTTAATATCTGTAAGCATTGTATGCCAATAAAACAATGATTTGGCTTTCTGTGACATTAATGAGAACCCAGGGTGTCCATGTAATGGATTTGAATGCAACCAATTCAGGACAGTGGAAATAAGTGAGATTGGTACTACTACCTGGTCGTTAGTTACATGTGGTGTATTGTGGGTTTTCCTTGTCACAGTCCTACACAGAATATTATCTTTGATTATATAATTCTGCTGCTTATACTTTATATATTCCTTTTCTTTATGATTGCCTTTCAAAGCATTTATAATTGTTTCTATTTTCTGATCTTTTCTTTGCTCAGTCTGTAACAATTCAGCGCTCCAGCCTAAATCTTCTTGTTCAGATATTGTTTTTACAATAGGCATGAATGTTGATATATCTATTAATTCAGCTAAAGGCTCCGTACAAGATGACACGGGGTTGCGTGATAATGCATCCGCAATGATATTTGCTTTCCCAGGTAAATACCCGATTCTTGCGCCAAAATCTTGAATGATCAAATGCCACCGAGTTCGTTTAGGGCTGTGGTTGAAGCCTTTAAAGAACTCTGTTAGTGGTTTATGGTAAGTAAGAACCTATGTTCGTCTAACAAAGGAAAATAGCCTAGTTTATCCCTTCCGTTCTCCAGAATTAACTTTAAGTAACTTATAGGCAACAAATGGGGCGACAATACACCTTTAGTTGCTAACGTGATAGCTTCTACATAATCCTTGGATTTCTCAATGAAATGTGCAATTCTGTTATGTATGTGATCTATCTTTGAATCATAATACGTTAATGTTGCCAACAAATCCTGTACTTCCATAATTTGAACGATATTATTTGAATGTTCATTTACTAAATCCATAATTTTATTGATTGAAGCTAACTGATTCCTTAGTTCTGACATAATCAATTCATCTTTATGAGTCAAGAACTCAATTTTCTTATTTTGATTACTAATTCTAAGACGATTGGAAATTCCTAAACCTAAACTTGCAACAGACCCAAAGATGCTTAATGCAGCATAAATAAACGGATTCTGTCTTTCTTTATGTTCGTGTCCTACAGTCCACATCAAAAGGTCATAAGCCAAAGATCCTGTCTCGCCAGTCTTATTTTTCAAGTCATCAGATAGCAACTCTGCAACTTTTAATGTTGATCCAAGCAAACTCTCTGTAGTCAAATGAAAATGTTTCTATGCAACTCATCCAATGATGCAGAAAACCTTGAAATGGCGGTTCTTAAGCTAATGACATCATTCTCTTGAAGAAAAATTGCTTGCATATTCACTTCTACAATTACGTTGGTTGATGTAATAAAAATGTCTTCTTGTCTTTCAACTATATTGCCATATTTAAAATATATATTTTTAGTTTTAGAGCTCATCCCACAGGAGAAAAATGTCTGAGCGAACAATATCACTCCCAATAACAAAAAATTCATCTTGGAAACCTGTAACGAGAAAAAATATATGTAATTACTCCTGTATTAAAAAGAAAACTTTTAATCACATAAAAATAAAAATAAAATTTTCCCTCACTTCTTTTCCTCTCTTTTTTTTTTTTTAATTTCTTATGTGAGCCAATGGTACTATTCTCTCATCCGTGGGTTGGGATACGTTTTGAACTCTAAACCTATTGGCCGTTATTGTTTCCAAAATGTTAAATGGGCCTTCAAACTTAGGTGTTAGTTTATAATTGAGCCCTTTTCGTACATTGATTTGAATATATATGTTATCACCCACGGTATATGTTTTAGTTGGTTTCGCTATTTTATCATGATTCCTTTTCATTATGATTTGTGATTCTTCTAAATTCTTTCGAAGGATATCATATCGACTTATACTTGCATTTATACATTCTTTTAAAGGATTTGATAGATTAGTTGTAGGCGTTAATACATGGAAAGGCGTTCTAACTGGGGTACCATACAATGCTTCATGCGGTGACATTTTAATTGATATATGATATGAATGATTTAGAGTATTCAGTGCCACCGGTATTGCAATATCCCAGTTGGGGTCTGATCCCCCTAGTGTTACCCTCAATATATTCAATATCTTCCTATTTGCTCTTTCCACTAGCCCATTTGACTCCGGGTGATATATCATGGTATTTATTTTCTTTATGTTGAGGAATTCACACAATGAGGTAAGAAAGTGATTATTAAATTCACCACCCGAGTCTGAGATTATCATGTGTGGAATTCCATGTTTACAAATGTAACACTCGTAAACTTCCTAGCGCATTCAATCGCAGTTTTAGTTTTAAGCGCTATTAGTTCTGTATATCGAGTTAAAGCATCTATAATTACTAAGAGGTGCTTATTTCCTCTGTCTGACTCGTAAAATCCTGTTAACAAATCTAAATGTTTTCTTTCAAAGGGTTGATTGGGCACAGGATAAGCTCCTAGGCTGACAGGTGTTTTCGTATGCCCTTTGTTTTCCTGACATGTGCGACAATTAGCTATGTGTCTTTTAATATCTGTAAGCATTGTATGCCAATAAAACAATGATTTGGCTTTCTGTGACATTAATGAGAACCCAGGGTGTCCATGTAATGGATTTGAATGCAACCAATTCAGGACAGTGGAAATAAGTGAGATTGGTACTACTACCTGGTCGTTAGTTACATGTGGTGTATTGTGGGTTTTCCTTGTCACAGTCCTACACAGAATATTATCTTTGATTATATAATTCTGCTGCTTATACTTTATATATTCCTTTTCTTTATGATTGCCTTTCAAAGCATTTATAATTGTTTCTATTTTCTGATCTTTTCTTTGCTCAGTCTGTAACAATTCAGCGCTCCAGCCTAAATCTTCTTGTTCAGATATTGTTTTTACAATAGGCATGGATGTTGATATATCTATTAATTCAGCTAAAGGCTCCGTACAAGATGACACGGGGTTGCGTGATAATGCATCCGCAATGATATTTGCTTTCCCAGGTAAATACCCGATTCTTGCGCCAAAATCTTGAATGATCAAATGCCACCGAGTTCGTTTAGGGCTGTGGTTGAAGCCTTTAAAGAACTCTGTTAGTGGTTTATGGTAAGTAAGAACCTTAACGGGATAACCGTAAATTATGAACTTAAAATGCACTAGCGAATTAACAATAGCTAGCCCTTCCTTGTCTATTAATGCATACTTACTTTCGGAAGTTCCCAATTTTCGAGAATAGAAAGCTATCGGGAAAAATTGTTTATCATATTGCTGAAGCAATACCCCTCCTACTCCTAAGTCTGAGGCGTCTGTTGCAATGAAGAATTCCTTACCGAAATCAGGAAAATTTAAGATAGGAGAACTACACAGTTCATCTTTCAAAGTATTAAACGCCTGTTGATGTTGCTCAGACCATATGAAATCTACGCCCTTCTTCGTAAGATCAGTTAAAGGAGCGGCTATTATTGAATAGTTGCGTATAAAACGCCTGCAATATCCACTACAACCCAGAAATTGCTGTATTCCCTTGTCATTAGTAGGTATGGGAAAATTACGTATAGCCGACACCTTATCATGGACTACTTTAAGACCTTGGCTTGACACCATGAAACCCAAATATATTAATTCTGTTTTGAAAAATTCACACTTACTAATCTTTACCCTTAAGTTATGTTGTCTTAATCTCTGTAGTACTAGTTTTAACTTACGTAGATGTTCTTCTAAGGTGTTGGAAAAGATTACAAGATCATCCATATAGGCATGCAATATATCCCCTAACAAGTCTCCAAACACTATGTTAATCATTCTTGTAAATGTTATAGGAGCACAACGTAAACCAAAAAGCATCCGTAAAAATTCATAATGTCCCCTGGCTGTGCTGAAGGCTGTGTATGGGATACTATCTTCTTCTAATGATATCTGGTGAAAGCCTTTAAGTAAGTCCAAACTGGTAAAATATTTATTCTGACCTAACAAAGACAAAATATCGTCAGTACATGGCACTGGGAATCGATCAGGGATCGTTTCCTCGTTTAGACGACGAAAGTCGACGCAGATACGCCATGTTCGATCTTTTTTTGGTACAACTATTAAAGGAAAATTATAAGGGCTGTTTGATTTTCTAATGACTCCTTCCTCTAACATTTTACCTACTTCATCATTTATTTCATTCTGGAATTTCATAGGGAGTCTGTACGAGGGTACATATATAATTTTCTGCTTGTCCTTTAACCTTATTTGATGCTCGATCACATCTGTTTTTCCTAAGGATCCATCCGTAGTGGAAAAAACATCTTGATATTTAGTTAAAAGTTCAAAAATTTTCTGCTAAATTTCTTCGTCTTGAATGTCCTTACTGATTTTATTCTTAATAGATCGCAAAAGGGATTCATCCGCAACTGATTGAGAGTGATTGATTTCAGCAACGGTAAGAATACGATGTTTATAAACTTCTACATCCAAGATATGCTGATTTTTGTGAATTACTAAAGTGTTATTTAAATGATTACAGACTTCGATATTACATTGCTGATGTGAGCCTACTGTATAAATAGCTTGTGTGACAGACAATCCGTTAGTTTTCAAAGTATCGGAAAGGATTAATATTTCAGATCCTGGTAGTATTTTCTTTATTTGCACTATTAAATTCGAAGGTATGTTTGGTTCGATAAATTGCGTGCAAGATGATATTACGGGTGAACGAGAATTCTGCTGGGTCGCGTATATTATTTCTTTATTAGTGAGACAAGTTATTGGTTCTTCAACGTACGTTACGGTTACATTTGTCGTCTCCTTTTTATCCAAAACTGATTTTTAGGTATTAGAAGACTTATAGAATTTCCCTTTGATATACACGCCGTGCTTGGCAGGAGCTAAGATAATGTTTTGATTTCCAATAGATGGGTATCCTATAATTACATCTGGATACATATTAATGTTTTTTACAACAACAAATGTATCGGCAAACGTGCGATTACCGACTCTGAACTGGACATGAGTTATGCCTATGACGTTTAATTCATTATTTCCTATACCTGAAAGTCTAATTCCTGATTTTTCAATCGGAAAGTTCGAAAACAACAAATGATGTGTCTTCAAATCCATAATATTACGTGGACTACCAGAGTCAAAAAATAACGTAAAAGATTTGTGTTCTAAATTTACAGCATATAAGGTTGGCCGTAACTCATTTTGGCTTATTATTGTATGAATTCGTTGCAAATCTACGGGAGCATGCACTGTTTTACTTAATTCGGCCATGTGTTTCATAGGAAAATGTATTGTCTCACAATTATCTGATAAAACATTAAATTGATTATTCAATACTATTGATGTTGACATGAATGACCTTGACCCAACATCACTCTCTTCCCCTCTAGAGTTAACTATGTGGTATTTGCTTTGCTCTGCACATTCTGAAAATTAGTCTGACCTTGCGAGGTCTGGTTTGACGGCCCAGGCTCAGCGATATTTGAAGAAGTGTTTGTTTGTTTTGGACTCTGAACTGCATGGACATTTGGTTGTTTCTTCTTATTGTTAAAATGAGGATTTTTCTTTTTATTTCCATATGGAACTGACTGCGGAATTTACTGTGTATTTCTAGGATATTGTTGTGTCTTACGCGAGTAACATTGACTATATGAATGCGTTGCAGTGTTGTGAATTGAGCAAAATTTCGTTCTGCAGTCTGCGCTTATGTGACCTTGACGTTTGCAGTTATAACACGTCATTCCCGCTACTGGACTGCTAACTACGTTCACTGTTTGTGGTTTTGTTTCATTCTTTGCAAAAACTTGAGTTAACATGAGATCGAGTTCTGGACGCTTGGACATGTGTTTCTTTATCTGTTTATAGACTTCCAATTCTGTACTTGCAGGCGTTAACTTCTTATCAAAACACCGTACTAAAGCTTCAGGCAACATAAGTGTCATGCAAGTTGAATACATTAATCGTAAAAAATCTTTCACGGAGATGTTATCGTTAGTAACCCAAGTGGAATGACCTAAAATGTCCTGATATTCGTTAAGCCTATCAGCTATGAGAGCTGCTCTCTCAATAACATTAAGCGGATTCATAGTGGCTTGATTAAGTGTATTTCGTAACGTTAATACTACATCCAAGGCTTCCTCACCCCCATAGATCGCGTGTAACCTAATTTTGAAATCATCCCAAGTAACTGCTTCTTGAAATGAAACACCTCTTAAATACGCACTCGCATCCCCCTTAGAAGAATCTATAAAACTTTTAGCTTCCTGTAATTGTACAAAAGGGTCTACGATTTGTTTGGCATTTAAATGGTCATCGGCGGATGAAATCCATGACTCCACATTTTGTGGCAAGAACCCGTTGACTCGACCCTGAAAAGGAAGGATTGCTGACCTGGCATTTACAAGCGTCACAATTGGAGGAGGATTAGTCTGGCCTACACCACTAGGTCCAGGGGAAGGGCTGACAGGAGGAGTCATGACTGCTGTATTTTTTTTTTCTATCTCTTTGACCCCTTGCAATTCTATCAAAATATCTATATGAGTACAGACGCCCACTGCGTAAACGCATATGTATAACAAAATTCCCCAAACAATGTCACTAATCCCATAACATTCCCCGAGAATTTCTGAAAGAAAAAGGAATTAGCACAAAGAAAGAGAAATTCTAAATGAGAATTCGGAGTTTCCTTTAACAAAGATTAGCAATTCACTCACCCCAGTAATAATCGACTAACGACTCGTGATAACTACACTTCACTGCCCAAACTGGAATGAATTCAAAAAATCTGTACTTAGCTTATATATGGATCTGCGTGATGTCGACACGTCCTCTCTCTCTCTCTCTCTCTCTCTCTTGATTTTTTGTTAGCGTTATATCGTTCGAGTTTCTTGTTGAATGTAGTGCTTCCTGGGTATGTTTTGCAATTGTTGAACGCCAGTCCTCGGGTTTCCTAGGATGTTGATTGAAGATTCAAGTGGTGTTCATAACATTTGTTAATGTTAACTGTTCCGTTGGACTATAATATTTAGTCAAAAATTGTAGATTCATGTAGATAATGTTGAGTTCTTGAAGATCTTTCTCAGGTTTTACAGCTTTTATTTTGAAGTTTTGAAGATCTTTCTCTGGTTTTACAGCTTTTATTTTGAAGTCTTGAAGATCTTTCTCTGGTTTTACAGCTTTTATTTTGAAGTCTTGAAGATTTTTCTCTAATTTTTAGAGTTTAACCGCTGCCACCATTTATTGGTGTGCTACTGTTATAAGCACACATTGATTATGTGTTGTTTCAGATGTATGTAAATGGATAACAGAATACATCTTATTAGCTTTAAAGTATTTATTCTATAAAACAACAGAGTTAAACATCTCTATCACCGGAGGAAGCTGGGTTGGTCAGATGACCAATTCTGGTGAAGTATAGATATGAACTGACTAACTTATCGATATCACAGATATCGTATGCTTAGTTTATATTAGACTCGTCACAAACTCGGAAGACACCTGCATCCGGTGACGTCACAAACTTTCACACGCTGAGACAATGTGTTGACGTTTAAGAAGAATGTCACATTGTCGAGGTTTGCATTGTATGTCCTGTTTATGATTTGAATGACTACAGCAAGTCCCACGGCTAGCTCCTTTATCCAACATGACATATTACGTCATGTGTTTTAAACATGTAATATTAACTATTCTAATTATTACACATGTAGCCCTCTGCATGTTCCTTGTTGACCAACATAGTCTTAGATAATTTGCAGTGATAAAAATTTAACACTTATGTTAGTCATAATACACATCTTTATATACAGTATAGAAGGCTACTCTCTGACATTGCTAGAATTCAAGAACAAAAAATTATAACATAAAAATATAAAGCTCTTGATATTTCATATATCTTGAATTACTTGTTTCATTCGATATAAATAAATCTAACAACAGTATTATCATGGTATCAGTCATTCAATGTCTATTCCATAATCTGTAAGGAAAGATTACCCGAGAACATTCTCATTATGGATCGCTGTACTCCCTTGCCTTTGGCTCTACTCAAAGATCCCATCCTAGTGAAATTTTATAAAGATAAACATGATTGCAAGGATTAAATTTGTCGAGAGGATTTCATTGACTGTAGGTAATAGCAACTCTAAGTAGCAAGCAGGTATTTGACGAGTGTTTATGTTGTCTGAAATTATGCTCTTGACATTTGGTTGTTCATTTTAGTGGTTGGAAGTTTTATTGGGGATGTAATATAGGGTTATCTACTTTTTCATTGATTAAAGCACCTATGAAATTCAATGCTGATAACGCTACATGATTGTCTTAGAGAGCAAAATACTCATTTGATCATATATTTAATATAGAGAACTTATTTGTTGATTCTATGTATTTATACTGTTGTAATTCATTTGAGATTATCTTTCGGAGCAGCGACCAACTAAACCTTGCAAGAGGTCGTGATATGTTCCTACATTCTCGATCATCGTCTGCGCAAAATGACTTTCATAAGTATAGGGGAAATGCGAGAAGACTTCCTGGCTTAAAACATGATTCATTATTTTCTAATAAATCTTCTCTTTTAAACTTTTGCATTGACAAGAGATCATTTACAGAAGGCAATGTAATTATTATAGAAACACAATCAAGTTTAGGAGTACCAGCGAGAAAGGAATTCTATTAAATCAGTGGAGTTACTTGCATGCCTCATTGCTACCCATAGACATTTCCAAGAATATATTATGTTTCAAGTTTTCGCTTATTTGCATTTTGGGATGCATATGCTATCTCATGCCCATAACCGCCAACAGATCATCATGGGAGCGACTGCCCTTTGACAGTGAAGTTCAACTTTCTTAAATGTCATTCATCCAATTACCGATCTAAGTTTTTTATTTTTTTCTCTGATCTTGCTAATATTTATTGATATTTGGTCTATGGCATGATCATTGCTGCTAAAGTAATTGTTTGATGCTATTTATCAGTGTTACTCTTCTTGGTCCGAAAATTATTTGACATCTTAAGAGAACTACTTTTGATTTTCTTTCCATTTTTAATTTATTGTTATTTTAAGCAATTAAAGTTAATTTGTAGATATATCTTTTTCAAGTGGCCAGGCATAACATTATTTATAAATAAGAGTAAAGCTGAGAATAATTCATGGCATCGATATTTTTCCTTCAAGAAAACTTTGGATATTTTCAAAACATGTAAGTTATTTTTGTAATTCATATAACCTTCATAATGCAATAAAGGTATATTTAGAAATATTCGTATGGATATCTCCCCATTTAAATTCTGTGTTTTCCCACGGATCATTTATATATCTACAGACACAAATTTGCCATAACAATAACCTAAGTAAAATAAAAAAATAAAACAAATCAACCTTTGTTAAAAGTGGGTAAAATGATAGCAAAAGAAGAGTATAAAGTTTTAAGTATGATATAGTAATAGAGGTCATCTAAAAGAAGACAAAACTTACAATGCAAAGGATGATGAAAAAATAAATAAAACAAGAGTTATACGAAAGAAAATATTGGCCCAATTTTTAATAATGGAAATAAAAACTGAGCTTGCAGACGGTCATTGAAAAATAAATAACTTTAAACTGTGTTGTTCATTTATTTACAAACACATTCCATTACATTGAATCAAATAAGACGCAGGATGAAAATATAATCCATAAATTTTTATTATTATTATCATCTCCTCCTACGCCAATTGACGCAAAGGGTCTTGGTTAGATTTCGCCAGTCGTCTATATCCTGAGCTTTGAATTCAATACTTCTCCATTCATCATCTCCTACTCCTCGCTTCTTAGTCCTCAGCCATGCAGGTCGGGATCTTCCAACTCTTCTAGTGGCTTGTGAAGCCCAGCTGAACGTTTGGTGAGCTAATCTCCCTTGGGGAATGCGAAGAGCATGCCCAAACCATCTCCATCTACCCCTCATCATGATTTCATCCACATACGCCCAATATCCTTCAGAGGGCTTTGTTTTTAAATCTACTTAATCTATTGGAGATTGTTTCATTGTCATACCATGACTCATGTCAATATAATAACACCAATCTCACTAAACTGATATATAGTCTGATTCTCTATGTAATTTCAGGCGATTTGACTTCATAATCATACTTAACCTAGCCATTGTCTGATCTAATTTTCAATCTATCACTAAATTTTGATTCTAAAGACCCTGTATTGGGATCATAGTTCCTGAATACTTGAAAGTTTCTACCTCATTAATCCTTTCTCCTTCCAATGATATTTCATCTTTCATTGCATACTCCGTTCGCATCATATCTGTCTTCCTTTTATTTATTTTCAGCCCCACCTCGTGTGATATTTCTTGCATTCTGGTAAGCAAGCATTGCAAATCCTGTGGTGTTCTACTAACAAGGACAGCATCATCAGCATACTCTAGGTCTGGCAAATACCTATCACCAATCCAGTGTGCTCCTTCTCCACCATATCTGTCTGTTCAATGCCTTAAAAATCCATGAGGAGGATAAACAACATAGGTGGCAACAAAAAACCCTTGGAGTACTCCGCTGTTCACTGGAAATTTATTTGATAAGATTCCATTAACATTAATTTTACTCTTGCTATTCTCATGAACATACTTAAATCAAATTTACATATTCAAGAGGAATTCCATAACAACGTAGGACTCCACAAAATTTGTCGGTGCACACTATCAAATGATTTTTCATAGTTCACAAATGCCATCAAAAATGGATTTCTATATTCTACGCATTGATGTACATCTCTCAAAATTAAGATTTGGTCAGTACAACTTCTACCTTTTCTATATCTTGCTTATTCATCTCTCAGTTTTTCACCAATCTTACTCTCCAGTCTCTTTAGAATAAACATATATTTTCATAACGACTTTCGTAAATGTTATACCTCTGTAATTATTGCAATCATTCAGTTCTCCTTTTTTGGCTATTTGGGCCAACATTCCTAACGCCCATTCATCATGTTCTGCCTCTTCATGCCACATTCTACAAAATAATAATATAAGTAGTCTGGGAATCACTTCCATTTCGGTTAATATCATCTCGTCAGTTATTCCATCGTATCCCTGGGCTTTCTAGTCTCTAGTTTTTTATTTCAGATTAGCCTCGACTTCTAACGCACTTAATTCATTCATGGGCATATCAAGGTTTTCATGTGCACCAGGTATATCAATCGAATTATTCACTTCATATCTGCTATTCATGACCTCACTAAAGTGTTCCATCCAACGTTGTCTTTCTTCATCTTCTGTTGCTTTAACGGAGCCATTTCTCATTTTGATGGGTGATGGGTATATGCTTCTTTTTCTTAGCTCCAGTTGAGATTTCATTTTAAACTCTACTTAAATTGTGTTATGGATAGTAAAGCTGTTTTCTTCAAACCGGTACTTGAGGTTAAGTTAGTTAGTATTTTGGAGAATGGAGACGATAATATTTGCCAAAAATTGGGGTTATGGACGAACCTCTAGAGAGGATAGAGAGCTTTTGATAAACAAAATGAGATTATGAAATGTAAAATGTAACTTTCTCTAAAAATAGATGTGTCTAATCAAATAGCCCTACCGGTATTAACTTTTGCATTAGAAACTTGGAGCCTTAATAAAGCCTTAAAACATTAGCTAATTAAATCTCAGACCTAGTGAGAAAATATTGTTTGAACTATCCTAAAAGACAGAAAAAGAACATGGATACGAGAGCAAACTAAAGTAGAGGATATTCTAATAACATAGGAAATTGCCTGGTGTATTTCGGTAGATTGGTGAAAATTAATGTCATATTTATAGTTGAACGAATCTAAATCAACCGTCATGTGAGAACTCAGATATTCAAAAGGTGAATTTGCAATGCACATCTAGAACAGAATAAAGAAAACTGATAAAAAAGCTCCTATGCATATCTTTGCCTTTTACCATTTTACGAACAACAAGTCTTAAATGAAACCATTTATTAGATGCTTTAATTCTAAAGGGGTCATATAGGACTTGTATATTACCTTCACAAATACTTACAGTAGATTTGATCTTAATAGCTGGAGAGGTATTTATCAATTTATTACTCCCCATTGTGCTTTATTGAATTATCAAGTAGGATTAGGGAAGAGGTTTATTAGAAGATAGACCCTCCCCTAAAAAATGCAAAACATGAGAATACGGCTACAAAAGATAAAGGAAATTAGATTGGGATGGAGGAAGAAGACACAGATGAAACAAAATATGCAAAATGATTAGGAAAAAATATATAGAGGAAATTGTCAGAAACCATTTCAAAAAAACATTTAAGAAAAACAATAATTTGAAAAAAAAAATGACTAAGAAATGATAAAAGAAGCAAAAGAGATCAATCAAGAAAAGAGGGAGAGGAAAATGAAAAAGAAAGGGCAAACGTAGTATGGAGAATAGTTAAGAATAAAGCTTTTAGGGACACCAGATGAAATCTATCAGTAATGTGTCCCGACGGAGCAATAATTCTCCGCCTCTAAGGCGAACACCTTCTGACAAAACTATTTATTTCCACAAACATTCCCACGGACGGTATAAAGGGGAAAAATGGAGAGAGAAAGACGCTTAGTAGATCCTTCATCTCGTTAGCAGAGTCTTTTGTGCTATTGTGTCGGTTTTGTGAAGGAATTGACTATTTTTCCTCACTTCTGCTACGAATTCTTTATGTTTTCTATTATTGTTACTGTTATAATAACAGACATCTGTTGTCCCAAAATATTAAACTGGTGACCTTAACGATACGTAGTGAATTGCCTTTGTTAGGCTGTTATGAGTATTAGGTGAAGCAAAAAAAGAAAAAAAAAAAACACAGAGGTGAAAGTGAAAAGTATTTCTTTGATGTTCATAAAAGAAAATATCGTCCTGATGCAAGAACACTTAATTTAGTATCACGAAGCCAAATTTGGTAACTGCGATTCATAACTTTTAATATCATAAAGCTTTTGGCTAGCTATTTAAGATTTAATTTAGGTGGTCTATGGCAATGAATAGAGTAAGAAAAAACGCAATAATAATAATAATAATAATAATAATAATAATAATAATAATAATAATAATAATAATAATAATAATAATAATAATAATAATTCACTACCATGATAACTTGGTTTGTTTTTTGCTGTAATGATTTATCTGTGCCCGCTATTCTTCATGATAGAGAATCTATAATAAAAATAACTGAAGGTGTGATTCTTGGTGACAAATTTACTTTTGAGAAACACATTAGGTCTGTCTTTTGCAATGACAGAAAAATGGCTTATTGAGAAAGTCTTTTAAGATATTCGGTGATCAACCTATTCTGAAGAAGTGTTTTAATTCTTCCAATCTACTTTGTTTTGCGTGTTGTTCTCCTGTCTGGTCTTCAGCATCTGAACCTCATCTTAATTTGTTGGACAAGAACTTACGGTCTATTAAACTTTTTATTCCT
>NC_090744.1:79827228-79834728 GCF_036898095.1 Palaemon carinicauda | reverse complement strand
TCTTAGATTGTTGGGGATTTATACTGCATTTTCTTATCGCAATACTATTGGCAGAAATCTGATTTGCAACACACCTGACAGTGATGAGGGTATAGTTTATAAGATACCATGTTTATGTGGACATTTTTATATTGGACAATCTGGAAAATCATTAGATAAGCGAATTCTAAACCATAAGTATAATATAAGAACAAACAACAAAAGTAATGCCATTTGTATACATAATAATATATATAGTTATCCAGTAGACTGGCAACAGTCACAAATTTTGTTCAAGAATACTGATTTTATAGAGAGGAATGTCATTGAATCAGCATGTATATTTTATAGTAGGAATAAGAATTTTAATTTATCTCCAGGCATATATAAATTGGATCCTTTTATCTTACATGTTAATTTGTAATTTCAACTTTTTACTAGTTTTATCCCCATGTTAAGTGACTTTTGCCTGTTGGGTAGTAATAGTATAATTATATTTTTTTTTTTTTTTTATGATTTGAAGCCTTTCCTGTATGTACAAACGTATGTAATATTTCTTTGTATAATAAACGCTCCAAGAAGAGGTCCATTGGCGGACGAAACTGTTGAGCATTTCTACATATACACAACTTTCAATTTTCCTTATGTAGACTACTATATATATATATATATATATATGTATATATATATATATAATATATATACACACACACATATATATATATATATATATACATATATATATATATATATATATTTATATCTATCTATCTATCTATATATATATATATATGTATGTATATATATATATATAATATATCTATCTATCTATCTATCTATCTATATATATATATATATATATGTCCTTACACGCGATTTGTACTTTAATTAGGCTTTCAGAGTCACCAGGGTTTCAGATTTCAAGGCAATCGAGCAGGCTTGAAAATAGGTTTAATTAATCCATTATTTCTTCGTTTTTCGTCAATTATTCCAATCTTTTGACTTTTTAAATACCTCTACGCTCGAAAGAAATACGCTGGTGATATATCAATTTCGATGTATTGACATTTATACGAAATCATAAAGTTTGATTTTACACCTTATTTTCTCTTCTATTCATAATCAAGAATGAACTATCTAATTGTCTTAATTTGATAATTTGCCTCTTACTTTCTGTATTTATTTTTTGTAACATTATTCTTTCTTCCTTAGGAAGTACAGTTCAGAAACTGGAAAAGAACATTTGCTTGCAATGAGTCCGGGATAAAAAAATCTTGTGTGCGCTCGTTTGTTTGTGGTCCCCAGTCTGAGGTAAACCACTAGTTTTCTTCCATTATTATTATTATTATTATTATTATTATTATTATTATTATTATTATTATTATTATTATTATTATTATTAGCTAAACTAGGACCTTAGTTGGGAAAGCAGCATGTTATAAGCCAAGGGCTCCAACAAGGAAAAATAGCCCAGTGAGGAAAGGAAATATGGAAATAAATAATCTATATGAAAAGTAATAAACAGTTTTAATAGAATATTTTAAGAACAGTAACAACATTAAAACAGATCTTTCATGTGTAAACTATAAAATAAGTCTTATGTAAGCCTGTTTAACATAAAAAACATAGGCTGTATATTTCAACTTTTGAAGTTTAACGATTCGACTACCCGATTAGGAAGGTCATTCCATAACTTGGTCACAGCTGGAATAAAATTCCTAGAATATTGTTTAGTACTGAGCCTCATTAAGGAGAAGGCTTGACTATTAGAATTAACGTTGTAACTCGTATTACGAATGGCATAGAACTGTCTGGGAAGATCTGAGTGTAAAGGATGGTCAGAATTAGGAAAACGTGCATAAATAACAAATTAAACGACGGTGCCAGAGATTAATATCTAGATCAGGAATAAAAAGTTTAATAGACCGTAAGTTCTTGTCCAACAAATTAAGATGAGGTTCAGATGCTGAAGACCAGACAGGAGAACAACACGCAAAACAAAGTAGATTGGAAGAATTAAAACACTTCTTCAGAATAGGTTGATCACCGAATATCTTAAAAGACTTTCTCAATAAGCCATTTTTCTGTCATTGCAAAAGACAGACCTAATGTGTTTCTCAAAAGTAAATTTGTCACCAAGAATCACACCTGCAGTTATTTTTATTATAGATTCTCTATCATGAAGAATAGCGGGCACAGATAAATCATTACAGCAAAAAACAAACCAAGTTATCATGGTAGTGAATTATTATTATTATTATTATTATTATTATTATTATTATTATTATTATTATTATTATTATTATTATTATTGCGTTTTTTCTTACTCTATTCATTGCCATAAACCACCTAAATTAACTCTTAAATAGCTAGCCAAAAGCTTTATGATATTAAAAGTTATGAATCGCAGTTACCAAATTTGGCTTCGTGATACTAAATTAAGTGTTCTTGGAAGTAAAGCGCAAGGTACGTGAGGCAAAGAGGGCAGCTGACCTGAGGTGGGGTCAGGGATTGGGTCAGTCATATGAAGAGAATAAGAAGAAGTTTTGGAAAGAAGTGAAGAGAGTAAGGAAGGCTGGCTCAAGAATTGAAGAGACAGTGAAAGATGGAAATGGAAGGTTGTTAAAAGGAGAGGAGGCAAGGAAAAGGTGGGCGGAATATTTTGAAAGTTTGCTGAATGTTGAGGATAAGAGGGAGGCAGATATAATTGCTGTTCCAGGTGTTAAGGTGCCAGTGATGGGAGATGAGAATGAGAGAGAGATTACAATAGAGGAAGTGAGGAGAGCACTAGATGAAACGAGAGTAGGAAAAGCATCTGGTATGGATGGTGTGAAAGCTGAGATGCTGAAGGAAAGGGGTGTGACTGTACTTGAATGGCTGGTGAGATTGTTTAATATGTGTTTTGTGTTGTCAATGGAACCAGTAGATTGGGTATGTGCATGTATTGTACCACTATATAAGGGTAAGGGAGATGTGCATGAGTGTTGTAATTCAAGAGGTATTAGTTTGTTGAGTGTAGTTGGAAAAGTGTATGGTAGAGTAATGACTAATAGGATTAAGGATAAAACAGAGAATGCAATCTTGGAAGTACAGGGTGGTTTAGAAGAGGTAGGGGTTGTATGAATCAGATTTTTACAGTTAAGCAGATATGCGAGAAATATTTAGCAATAGGTAAGGAGGTGTATGTTGCGTTTATGGATCTGGAGAAAGCAAATGCTAGAGTTGATAGGGAAGCAATGTGGAATGTGGTGAGGTTATATGGAGTTGGTGGAAGGTTGTTGCAAGCAGTGAAAAGTTTCTACAAAGATAGTAAAGCATGTGTTAGAATAGGAAATGAAGTGAGTGATTGGTTTCCGGTGAGAGTGGGGCTGAGACAGGGATGTGTGATGTCGCCGTGGTTGTTTAACTTGTATGTTGATGGAGTGGTGAGAGAGGTGAATGCTCGAGTGCTTGGACGAGGATTAAAACTGGTAGGCGAGAATGACCATGAATGGGAGGTAAATCAGTTGTTGTTTGCGGATGATAGTGTACTGGTACCAGACACAGAAGAGAAGCTTGACCGACTAGTGACAGAATTTGAAAGGGTGTGTGAGAGAAGGAAGTTGAGAGTTAATGTGGGTAAGAGTAAGGTTATGAGATGTACGAGAAGGGAAGGTGGTGCAAGGTTGAATGTCATGTTCAATGGAGAGTTAGTTGAGGAGGTGGATCTGTTTAAGTACTTGGGGTCTGTTGTTGCAGCAAATGGTGGAGTGGAAGCAGATGTACATCAGAGAGTGAATGAAGGTTGCAAAGTGTTGGCGGCAGTTAAGGGAGTAGTAAAAAATAGAGGGTTGGGCATGAATGTAAAGAGAGTTCTATTTGAGAAAGTGATTGTACCAACTGTGATGTATGGATCGGAGTTGTGGGGAATGAAAGTGATGGAGAGACAGAAATTGAATGTGTTTGAGATGAAGTGTCTAAGGAGTATGGCTGGTGTATCTCGAGTAGATAGGGTTAGTAACGAAGTGGTGAGGTAGAGAACGGGTGTAAGAAATGAGTTAGCGGCTAGAGTGGATATAGAGTGTTGAGGTGGTTTGGCCATGTTGAGAGAATGGAAAATGGTTGTCTGCTAAAGAAGGTGATGAATGCAAGAGTTGATGGGAGAAGTACAAGAGGAAGGCCAAGGTTTGGGTGGATGGATGGTGTGAAGAAAGGTCTGGGTGATAGGAGGATAGATGTGAGAGAGGCAAGAGAGCGTGCCAGAAATAGGAATGAATGTCGAGCGATTGTGACGTAGTTCCGGTAGGCCCTGCTGCTTCCTCCGGTGCCTTAGATGACCGCGGAGGTAGCAGCAGTAGGGGATTCAGCATTATGAAGCTTCATCTGTGGTGGATAATATGGGAGGTTGGGCTGTGGCACCCTAGCAGTACCAGCTGAACTCGGTTGAGTCCCTAGTTAGGCTGAAGGAACGTAGAGAGTAGAGGTCCCCTTCTTTGTTTTGTTTCATTTGTTGATGTCGGCTACCCCCCATAATTGGGGGAAGTGCCTTTGGTATATGTATGTATGTATGTATATTATATACATATACTTGTGAGTGGGTTTTTTTGTGTGTGTCTGTGTTTTCGTGTACATGTAGGCCTCTGCATGTTCATTGTTGACAAACATAGTCTTAGATGATTTGCAGTGATAAAATTTTAAAACTTATGTTAGTCATAATACACATCTATATATACAGTAGAGAAGGCTACTCTCTGACATAGTTAAAAGTCAAGAACAAATAATTAAAACATAAAAATATAAAGCTCATGATATTTCATATATCTTGAATTACTTGTTTCATTCGATATAAATAAATCTAACAACAGTATTATCATGGTATCAGTCATTCAATGTCTATTCCATAATCTGTAAGGAAAGATTACCCGAGAACATTCTCATTATGGATCGCTGTACTCCCTTGCCTTTGGCTCTACTCAAAGATCCCATCCTAGTGAAATTTTATAAAGATAAACATGATTGCAAGGATTAAATTTGTCGAGAGGATTTCATTGACTGTAGGTAATAGCAACTCTAAGTAGCAAGCAGGTATTTGACGAGTGTTTATGTTGTCTGAAATTATGCTCTTGACATTTGGTTGTTCATTTTAGTGGTTGGAAGTTTTATTGGGGATGTAATATAGGGTTATCTACTTTTTCATTGATTAAAGCACCTATGAAATTCAATGCTGATAACGCTACATGATTGTCTTAGAGAGCAAAATACTCATTTGATCATATATTTAATATAGAGAACTTATTTGTTGATTCTATGTATTTATACTGTTGTAATTCATTTGAGATTATCTTTCGGAGCAGCGACCAACTAAACCTTGCAAGAGGTCGTGATATGTTCCTACATTCTCGATCATCGTCTGCGCAAAATGACTTTCATAAGTATAGGGGAAATGCGAGAAGACTTCCTGGCTTAAAACATGATTCATTATTTTCTAATAAATCTTCTCTTTTAAACTTTTGCATTGACAAGAGATCATTTACAGAAGGCAATGTAATTATTATAGAAACACAATCAAGTTTAGGAGTACCAGCGAGAAAGGAATTCTATTAAATCAGTGGAGTTACTTGCATGCCTCATTGCTACCCATAGACATTTCCAAGAATATATTATGTTTCAAGTTTTCGCTTATTTGCATTTTGGGATGCATATGCTATCTCATGCCCATAACCGCCAACAGATCATCATGGGAGCGACTGCCCTTTGACAGTGAAGTTCAACTTTCTTAAATGTCATTCATCCAATTACCGATCTAAGTTTTTTATTTTTTTCTCTGATCTTGCTAATATTTATTGATATTTGGTCTATGGCATGATCATTGCTGCTAAAGTAATTGTTTGATGCTATTTATCAGTGTTACTCTTCTTGGTCCGAAAATTATTTGACATCTTAAGAGAACTACTTTTGATTTTCTTTCCATTTTTAATTTATTGTTATTTTAAGCAATTAAAGTTAATTTGTAGATATATCTTTTTCAAGTGGCCAGGCATAACATTATTTATAAATAAGAGTAAAGCTGAGAATAATTCATGGCATCGATATTTTTCCTTCAAGAAAACTTTGGATATTTTCAAAACATGTAAGTTATTTTTGTAATTCATATAACCTTCATAATGCAATAAAGGTATATTTAGAAATATTCGTATGGATATCTCCCCATTTAAATTCTGTGTTTTCCCACGGATCATTTATATATCTACAGACACAAATTTGCCATAACAATAACCTAAGTAAAATAAAAAAATAAAACAAATCAACCTTTGTTAAAAGTGGGTAAAATGATAGCAAAAGAAGAGTATAAAGTTTTAAGTATGATATAGTAATAGAGGTCATCTAAAAGAAGACAAAACTTACAATGCAAAGGATGATGAAAAAATAAATAAAACAAGAGTTATACGAAAGAAAATATTGGCCCAATTTTTAATAATGGAAATAAAAACTGAGCTTGCAGACGGTCATTGAAAAATAAATAACTTTAAACTGTGTTGTTCATTTATTTACAAACACATTCCATTACATTGAATCAAATAAGACGCAGGATGAAAATATAATCCATAAATTTTTATTATTATTATCATCTCCTCCTACGCCAATTGACGCAAAGGGTCTTGGTTAGATTTCGCCAGTCGTCTATATCCTGAGCTTTGAATTCAATACTTCTCCATTCATCATCTCCTACTCCTCGCTTCTTAGTCCTCAGCCATGCAGGTCGGGATCTTCCAACTCTTCTAGTGGCTTGTGAAGCCCAGCTGAACGTTTGGTGAGCTAATCTCCCTTGGGGAATGCGAAGAGCATGCCCAAACCATCTCCATCTACCCCTCATCATGATTTCATCCACATACGCCCAATATCCTTCAGAGGGCTTTGTTTTTAAATCTACTTAATCTATTGGAGATTGTTTCATTGTCATACCATGACTCATGTCAATATAATAACACCAATCTCACTAAACTGATATATAGTCTGATTCTCTATGTAATTTCAGGCGATTTGACTTCATAATCATACTTAACCTAGCCATTGTCTGATCTAATTTTCAATCTATCACTAAATTTTGATTCTAAAGACCCTGTATTGGGATCATAGTTCCTGAATACTTGAAAGTTTCTACCTCATTAATCCTTTCTCCTTCCAATGATATTTCATCTTTCATTGCATACTCCGTTCGCATCATATCTGTCTTCCTTTTATTTATTTTCAGCCCCACCTCGTGTGATATTTCTTGCATTCTGGTAAGCAAGCATTGCAAATCCTGTGGTGTTCTACTAACAAGGACAGCATCATCAGCATACTCTAGGTCTGGCAAATACCTATCACCAATCCAGTGTGCTCCTTCTCCACCATATCTGTCTGTTCAATGCCTTAAAAATCCATGAGGAGGATAAACAACATAGGTGGCAACAAAAAACCCTTGGAGTACTCCGCTGTTCACTGGAAATTTATTTGATAAGATTCCATTAACATTAATTTTACTCTTGCTATTCTCATGAA
>NC_090744.1:79802719-79820219 GCF_036898095.1 Palaemon carinicauda | reverse complement strand
AATTGATAGGTGTATCCCTTCTCGTGTCCTAAGTTATCAAGTGAAAGACAATCCCGGGTTTAATGATGATATGAGACGTGATATTTCGGAGAAGCAGGAGGCCTTTGGAAGAGTAACAGATAAGATTTTACTTGGAATAACCATTCACAACTTAGAGCTTTTGCTCAGAGATTTTTTTTTTTCAACGGAGAATGAATACAATTTAAACATAAAAGAAACCCTTTCTGGTAACACTCAGTAGCACAAGTGGCGAGCTGCCCCTAAATCTGCACTCTTTGGTGTAGACACAACTGTTCCTCTTTTACTTTGAACCAGATGGCTCTGTCACTCACTCTCCAAATAATATGTAAACCTTTTTGTCTGATATATAAAACAGTATGCAGAGTAATGAGAAATTTGATCTTCCTCATTAATGTTTTTCTAAGGCCAAACAAACTTATTTAGCTTTTCGATCACATTAACTTAAAGCCCTCCTGTTGAACCTTGATATCTCTGGAGGTGTAAACCCATATGGTATTTTCCCCTTGTTAATTATAAAGACTACATATTTCTTAGCTACTAAGTTATCTGTTATTTTGTGTAAATTACCAATAAGATGAGCTTTTAGCACTTGTTCGGGAATTGGTAATGTTACCCTAATATGTACCTAATTTTGTGGTAGATCAAGTGCAACTGCTTGCAGCCCAATTTCCATAACTCTTATGTTATCTAATTTTTGTTTATGTCTTTTAGCAAAACGTCTAAATAGGTGTGTGCAAGGCATTCATCTGCTCCCTAGTTTGTAATTTGGCTTTTCTAAAGGCCTTGGAGCATATGATACCCTTCTTACAACCTCCAATGCTGTACAACAATCTCTTGATTGTGGTCAGTAAATTTGTAAGATTGGTCTTGATATAAGTGCTGCCTTTGACCGTGTTGATCATGAAGCCCTTGTTTTCAAACTTAAACAATTGGGAGTTGATGGGTCTTTTTTAGCATCATAATGGAATTTCTGAGTAATAGGCTAGAAAGAGTTATTGTTGATGGGCTCCAGATACACTTAAAGTGTGGAAAAAAATAGATTTTATTTAGGAAGTTCTTTCTCGTCGAAGAGCATCCCTAGTGTGGAAAAATAATTATTTTTGGATGGAGTCTGGATGTAGAATTTGCCAGAAAAATCACATAGGAATGTGATATCTGGTGTTCCTGGGGATAGTGTTCTTGCCCCAAGAAAACAATTCCGTTGCATAAGAGGATAATGCTACTCTGTTTGCATAAATTCCATCTCCTGAATGTAGATCTACGGTGCTGAATCCCTTGATAGAGATCTGGGTAAACTTAGTGAATGGTGCAAATTATAGGGCATGAAGTTGAATCCTAACAAAACTCAATGTATGATTGTGAGTAGGTCGAGGACAGATGCTCCTCAACTTCTGGATCTTAGCATTGATTAGGTTTTTTTTTTTTACTCCCTATGACTTTGAAAACTTTAGATGTGATTCTCGCCAAATAATTTTCTTTTGTGAAACACATTGGGATTTTGTCTTATTCAATTATACAAAAAATGGGGCTATTGAGAAAGTCTCTAAAGATTTTAGGTGATCAATATATTCTGAAGAAGTGATTTAATTCTTTCCTTTCACCTTGTTTTGAGTATTGTTCTCCTGTCTTGTTTTCAGCTGTTGATTCTTATCTTAATTTGTTGGAGAGGAACTTCCAGCCTATTCATTTTTTCATTGCTTGCACAGTCGTTTAACTAGTGTGTTATGAATGTGGCTTAATATATTTCAAAATTCTGATCAAACTTTACATCCAGATCTTCCAGGACAGTACCACTCTGTTTGCAATACTAGCTATGCAGTTAAGTCTAATAGTCGGGCCTTCTCCATCATAAGGCTCAATACTACACAGTAATCTAGACTTTTATTCCAGCGATAACTAATTTGTGGAATGATCTTCTTTATCGGGTAGTTTAATCTTTTAGAACTTTAAAAGTTCGAACTTTCAGCAAATGTCTTTACGTTGAACAGTCTGACATAAGTCTTTTTATAGTTTATATATGAGAGTTTTTCTTTTACTGCTTTTACTGTTCTCAACCAAATTTTTTAATTGTTTATCACTTTCACACAGTTTATTTATTTCCTCTTTTCCTTTTTCCCCTCCTTCACTGGGCTAATTTTATCTGTTTTAGCCTTTGGGCTCATAACACCCTGATTATCCAAATAGGGTGGCAACTTAGCTAGCAGTAATAATAATAATAATAATAATAATAATAATAATAATAATAATAATAATAATAATAATAATAATAATAATAATAACAATAGATAGATAGATAGTACCATCTAAGCTGCAACCCTAGCAGGAAAAGAATGATGCTATAAGTGCAAGGGCCTCAACAGGGAGAAAATAGCCAGGTAAGGAAATGAGATAAATGAACTGATGATCACCAGACTTAATTCAAGTTCCGCTCAAACTCGTTAGTTCCTTTAGTCTATGCATCCTCACAATCCTTGTGGGGTAAGTATGGGGTTTTGAGGAACCTATAAGTCCACCTACTGAGTCATCAGCAACCATTGCCTGGCCTGTCCTGGTCTAACTGTGTGGAGAGGGGCTTTGTTGCTGATCATATGTATACATGGCCAGTACCTAGGACACTGTTCTGCTTGCTAGGACAATGCCACAATCTCTTGTCTCTACCATTTAAAAGCGGGCTATAAAACCTTAAAGAAAAAAAAAATCTTATTTATGTCTTTATTTCTATCATTTTGCCGATTATATTTCCTTAAATCTATTCAGTTCCTTCGTCGTCAAAAACTTGGCCGAGTTCTTAATGATTGCGTAATTCATATTTATATTATTTATCTAATTATTAAAATTAAAAGATGTTATATGTAATTTCCACCTTTACATCACATTAAATATAGATTTATTTCAAATGTCGCACACATTAATATTTAATCAATTTCACCCACGGTTAATATAACCTACGGCATGAAGTTTGATCTGTTTCATTCCACTTGAAATGTTGATATAGACTAATGGCACCTGAACATCAAACTAATTGTTATATATTTTATTATTTCTTCAATTACATCAATTCATAACTATTTCTATTGACCTATCTTTTATTACATAATTTTACATATATTTGTTTTCATAAAATTTCTTGAAGTTTTTTATAGTTAAATTCATGAAGTTTGTTTATTTATACGTAAATATTAAATTCAAGTTCTTAAATATTTCTTTTATTAATTAAATTATATATATGATAATTTAATTACACCATTTATATGACAGAGAACTCGAGAAATTGCCATTACAGGAAGTGAGTCACAGAACCTTCTCATTAGAAAATGAGAAGGGGGATCGGGGGAACAACGGTTACTAAAAACAAGCATATTCAGTATATTGTGATGAATAACTTAATTCCATTATTTTGGTATGTTTTCTTTTAAAAAAAAACTCTATGTTTCAAGTAGCTCAAAGTAATTTGATAATATTTTTGTCAAAAATATAAAAAAAAAAACTTACTTGAAAAAAAGGTAAAAAATTATTTCTGAAATATAATGGTCTCTCACCGCCAAATGAAGAGACAACTCGTATTTTACCCTTCCACTCTCAATCGTTTTCCGTCTTTGATAGAAAAGAATGAAAATTCTCAAACCAGATTCCACGCAATTGTTTTATCCACTGTCGAAAAGCGGCCTCACCAAAACTCTCAGCAACCTGTCTCCTTATCCCACTCCCAGCCCAACTGAATATGCCGGGTCAGAGGGAAAAGATAGTCTCCGAAATAACATTTTTAAGGGAAAATCAAAGATCTTTTTCCGTTTGTGAACGTTTGTAAATGCCTAACCTTTTATCTTTATTCTAGTGTCTCTTTTTCTCTCAACAAAAATAGAATTTGCTTAGGAAAAGAATCAATAATATAGGATAAAAGTCGATTATTTGCTTCCCTACTTTATAGGAAAAATAGAAGAGCACTCTTAGAGTGCAGATCTACGCCACGGCAGCTTATTTTTTGACACTAGCGTACCTTCCCAGAATCAATTAATGATTTTTAACTCTTTACATAACAGTTTAAAAACTCCTGATAGTTTCGTTTCTTTACGATTAGAATTATGGCCGTATGGTTGATGACCGGAATTAGCCCTTATGGTTGACCTTGACCTTCGACTTCAACTGCTCTTTACATAACAGTTTCAAATCCCTGCAAGTTTCATTACTTTACGAATAAAACTGTGGCCGTATAGTTGCTAACTAGAATTTGACCATTTGTTTGACCGACCTTGGCCTTGGACTTGGACTCAAACTTGACCTTCGACCTTACCATTTATTAATTGGCATGGATTTTCATATACTCAAATATGAACCAAGTTTTAATTCTCTGTGACAACGCTGTCCAAACTTATGGCTGATTACAAGAATGGGACATTTTACTTGACCGTTACCTTGACCTTTAACCTTGACCCTCCAAAATTCAATAATTTCAAACATTTTAAATAACAGTTACCCGGCATGTTTCATTACTCTTCAATTAAAATTGTGGTCAGGAAGCTCTTCACAAATAAACAAACAAACACACAAACAGTGGGTAAAACATAACCTCCTTCCAACTTCGTTAGCGGAGGTTAGCTAATTCATTGAAAAACTATGATAAATTAAGGGAAACATTAGATGCAGTAGTGACTACAGAAGGAATTTTTTGCATATATCTTCTCAACTTTTAATACAAGTTAATATTTACCTTGTTTGAGATAATTTTGGGAATAAGTTTGTGGGTGGGGTCGGTAAAGATTGTGACATTAATTTATCAAAATTGGTTGATGGCTGATATCAGCCCTTTTGCTTGACCTTGGACTCGACCTTGACTTCGACCTCAACAGTTCTCTACATAATAGTTGTAAATCCATGCAAGTTTCATCACTTCACGTATGATTGATGACCAGAATTTGACCATTTGCTGGACCTTCGCCTTGGATTTGGACTCAACCTTGACCTTCGACCTTACCATTCATTAATTGGCGGGGAATTTCATACACTCAAATATGAACCAAGTTTTACGTCTGTGACAACGATGTCCAAATTTATGGCTGATTACAAGAATTTGCCATTTTGCTTGACCGTGACCTGGACCATGGAACTTGACACTACAAAATTGAATCATCTCCAGCTTTTTACATAACAGTTAATCCTCGAAAGTTTCATTAGTCTACGATTAAAATTTTGGTCAGGAAGCTGTTCACAAACAAACTAACACACACACACACAAACAAGTTGTAAGACATAATCTAATTCCAACTTCGTTAGCGGAGGTTGGCGAATTTATTGAAAAACTATGATAAATTGAGAGAATAATTATTAGATGCAGTAGTGACTACAGAAGGAATTTTTCTTGGCTACAGTATATCTTCTCAACTTTTAATGCAAGTTAATTTTTACCTTGTTTGAGATCATTTGGGGAATAAGTTTGTTGGTGGGAGCGGGTGCGGTAAAGGCTGTGACATTAATTTATTAAAAACTAATGATGCCTTTCATATGGGTCATTACTTGCAAATTCAAAACACACGAATGTTTCCAAATATGAGCACAAACACAGGTTCACACGCACACATGATCCAATACACAAAGACCCACACAATCAATTGCAGATATTTCTATTACTATAAATTTCATTAATTTATTAAGATTAAAACCGTTAGATTTAAGAATCAGAATAATTCCCAGCGATTTTAGTTACGGTTATGCAAAGAGCAAAAGTAATCGTTAAAATGCCACTAATTCCAGCGGTTGTGTCAAGGAACGGAAGAGCGTGAAGATCTTGATTATAAGTTTGACGGTGAGTAAGAAAATGACATAAAGTATGTAGTTTTGAGAGAGAGAGAGAGAGAGAGAGAGAGAGAGAGAGAGAGAGAGAGAGAGAGAGAGAGACTTACCTTATTGCCTTATTGTCTTATTCTATGTTTGGGTTCCCTCAGGTCCCTTTGAGGCACCTCTTATATCCACCAGAGAGAGAGAGAGAGAGAGAGAGAGAGAGAGAGAGAGAGAGAGAGAGAGAGAGAGAGATTTATGGTTACGTGAATATATACTAACCACTGATTAGTTATAAACTTATCAATCACAGAAACCAAGAGAATATTCGTTTGCATTTAAGACATTGAAATTAATATAGTTCTGCATTTGATCCTTTATGGCAATTTACATTTCATAAGTATACCTAATTTACTCAATGAACAGATTTCATATGAAGATGATATTATCAAATGAATGGAAAATATCGTAGATTTAATTTATTCTTTTAGTAATTTCTCTCTCACCAGAGAAATCCCTGAAGTGGAAAAAGACTTATTGGCCGGAAATTGGATGTAAAATTTGCTGAGCAGAACCAGGGAAACTTATTTCGAACTGTCTAGGATATAATTCGAATTCTAAAATATAGCTTGCATCTCTCTAAGAGAATTAGAGTTTTCCGGAAAAGAGTGGGAACTTTTTAAAACCCTTCGCCATCTACCGATGGAAATTGATGGAGGAAATAAGTTGTTGATTTTCGGGTTCCATCATATCATTTTATCAGGGTGTTCTCTAAATGATAATTTCATGTCAAAGGAAAATTTTGATAAATACGCAACTCTCGAAGGGTTTGAAGAACCATAGTTTTCAATTGTGAATATTCCTCTTCTTTGTAAATAAAAGGAACTGAACTGACTAAGTAATGTAGAAATGAAATTATGAATATCAGAACAGGATTGTGGAAGCCTATAGGAAACATCCCTTCCTTACAATCTGTTAAACTGTGGTTGAAGTCCAGTTATGTTCGATAGTTTCTAATAGTCTCTACATCATCAACATTCTATTGAGCAAGGGAAGGAGATTTTGGGAAAGCCTATAGGTCATGTGTATATGTTTGTGGCCAGATTTTATGAGTCTAGACATAGTCCTGTCCCTTGCTCTACCAGTCATAAACAACCTTAAAAATAACATTAAAAAGTATGGAAATGAAAATAATAAATTTTATCCATCATAACCGTTATGACTACAATTAGAAAATACTTCCTGAATAAATTTTTAATAAAATTATCATAGATAGGAAAGTCATTTAGATGCCCATTACTGAATTCACTTAAAAGGTTTTCTTTTTTTTAAAGGTAGCTCATAAGTGATAGATCCAAGGGACAGGACACTGCCCAAGAGACAAGACAGACAGTCCCCCAAAGACTGGCAATATATTCCTAAGAAGAGCGCCCAAGCCTCTATCCATCAAGCTAGGACCAGGGAGGGCTAGGAAGTGACTGCTGATGATACACCAGGAAGACTATTTTTCTTTCAGCTGTCACTCCTCCCTACTAGCTCCTAAGGATAGTGAGGTTGCAGAGACTATTATAAAATATCGAACTTGAGCTGTTCTTGAATTCCCGTCCAATAAGCTGTCAAGAAGTTATGTTTCCAATAGGTAATGGCAAAACTATTCAAAATAAAGAAAATAATCTTTATTTAAAAAAAAAAGTTAACTATTAAGAGCAATTTATAATTTATTGGATTATTTTACGAGATTCGTCCTTGCTTCACCTGGACATAACTGACTTTATTCAACAAGATAACAAGCTTATATACAAATAATTTATGGTAACAATGACAGAGAATTCCAGGAATGTGATACATGCAATGGCAAGCCTAAACAGGTTTTTCTATTATCAGTGCGGGAGAGAGTGAACCATAAAAATAGCAATAGCATTCCAGTATATGAGCGTATATGAAATACACACGTGCGTTACATAATCGTATATTTCTCTCTCTCTCTCTCTCTCTCTCTCTCTCTCTCTCTCTCTCTCTCTCTCTCTCTCTCTGATAAGCAGCTACTATTTAGTGTAAGATGAATTTCCGGTATGAGACGTAGTTTTCATTTACGAAAATCCTCTTGAAGGTTTTCTACTTTATCCATAGACTCCTTTAAGGAAGGACTGGAACGTCAGGACCTCGGGGTTTTTAACTTGAGTCTGAAAGATTAACTTGAGTCTGGACTAAAATGACTTCTAGAAGGGCTAGAAACACGTTCTCTGGATCAAAATGGGGGTTTTTGAGGATGGTGAGTTCATTAGTAACATTTTCAACACCACCTGGCGTCATCTTAAAGGTCTAAAGGTCATTTATCAAGGTCAAATTTGTGAATTTTGGTAATTTTTGCTCGTTTTTTTGTGTGTAACTCATAAATGGTGAGAAATAGCTGATTATAATATGAGGCAAGTCTGCAGAGCTGTCCGAATTTAATATATATTGTCATATATTGTCCTTCAAGAAAGGACTGGAATGTCCCCTGATCGGGGTTTTTAACTTGAGTCTGAAGGATTAACTTGAGTCCTGGACTAAAATGACTTCTAAGAAGGGCTAGAAACACGTTCTCTGAGTCAAAATAGGGGTTTTTGAGGAGGGTGAGTTCAATAGTGACATTTTCAACACCACCTGGGGTCATCTTCATTATCTTCAAGGTCAAAAGGTCATATTTCAAGGTCAAAATAGTGTATTTTAGTAATTTTTACTCGTTTTTGTGTGTAACTCATAGATGGTGAGGGATGGCTGATTATAATAAGAGGCAAGTCTGTAGTTCTGTCCAAATTTAATATATATTGTCTAGCGATGTTCATCTAATCAAATGTTAATGTCTTTGAGTTTTGTTGTGATGAGAAATACCGTTCTTTATTTCTTATTTTAGTGTTTCATTGTTTTAGGGCTTGTTTGGAATGTTTGAGTAATACAATATTTGACAATATATATCAAATTTGGACAGAACTACAGACTTGCCTCTTATTATAATCAGCCATCCCTCACCATCTATGAGTTACACACAAAAACGAGTAAAAATGACCAAAATTCACTATTGTGACATTGAAATATGACCTTTTGACCTTGAAGACGATGAAGATGACCCCAGGTGGTGTTGAAAATGTCACTATTGAACTCACCGTCCTCAAAAACCCCCATTTTGACTCAGAGAACGTGTTTCTAGCCCTTCTTAGAAGTCATTTTAGTCCAGGACTCAAGTTAATCCTTCAGACTCAAGTTAAAAACCCCGATCAGGGGACGTTCCAGTCCTTTCTTGAAGGACGATATATGACAATATATATTAAATTCGGACAGCTCTGCAGACTTGCCTCATATTATAATCAGCTATCTCTCACCATTTATGAGTTACACACAAAAAACGAGCAAAAATGACCAAAATTCACAAATGTGACCTTGATAAATGACCTTTAGACCTTGAAGATGACGCCAGGTGGTGTTGAAAATGTTACTATTGAACTCACCATCCTCAAAAACCCCCATTTTGATCCAGAGAACGTGTTTCTAGCCCTTCTAGAAGTTATTTTAGTCCAGACTCAAGTTAATCTTTCAGACTCAAGTTAAAAACCCCGAGGTCCTGACCTTCCAGTCCTTCCTTAAAGGAGTCTATGACTTTGTCCAATAAACCAAAGAATGATGAGTCAGGCTCAAATATTTCTCTTGACGTGACAGTTAGATATAGCTACACTGAAACTGTTGCCAATCTTCTGGAATGTTATTCGACTAACAATGAATTCTAGTTAGGTACATAGTCGTTTCATAATAGAAATTTCTCATCAGAAACTTGAGAAAATATAGACAGTTATATACGACCTACTTGACAATTAGTTTAAGTAATTATTAGGAAGACTAAAACTCTTCAGTTTGTATATCTAACCTTCCATAGAATGTACCTGATGTTATCCATAGCTTGGACAAAAAACAAAAAAACTATCCAGAAGAGGCTTGATAAAAACATAGAAGATTACAAACATTTTTATCTTTACCATGATAAAAAATAAACGGAAATTTCCTATCAACAAATCTATGATACTATATGTAAATTAAAATCTTATCCTAAAGAACTCTCTCTCGTCAAATGCAGGTAAATATTCTTTTTTTTTTCGCGAAAAGGTTTCTTTTTGGAGAACACAAGTTTTCCCTTTTTCATTTGAATCGTGATTTTGTTATTCATTGGCGATCGGATATGATGAATTTCTTGTTGACTTTAAGTTTAAAAAAGACTTAAAAAAAAGTTCCAAAGGATAAAAAATTTTCCCCCTTGAAATGAAAAGTTGTGGTTACTATCTGATGCCGTTCATCTTCACTCGAGTTATTCAATGACCTTTTCAGTAAAAAGGATAAGACACAATTATAATTTTCTTAGGTCAGTGATTTTTCCCTTCATCTATTCAATTATATTTCTCTCCTCCGCCTTCTCTGTGCCATTCAATGTCTACGATTTCAAACATGGTTATGTTCACGCACATTTTTATAGTTACTTCCTTTTTTTTTTTTTTTTTTTTTTTTTTGCGAGTAGACTCATTTTGGATGCATATCATGATTGGTGACATTTGCATTGTTAGGCTTTGGTGCATTATTTTTTCATCCTTTCCCAAAATCTTCAATTCAAGACTGGATGTAAATTGTAACACATTAGAAGGGTCATAAGATTCTTTCCTTTGCCAAGTAGATGCCCCTATCTGTCTTGATTCAACCTCTGAGTAATAATATAATACTCCATCAAAATTATATTTTAAAATAATGAAATCCAATTGCTGACTGGCTTGGTTGAAAGAATAACATTTTTCTAAAATTTATACAGGGAATTTTACATTTAAAGAACTCATGCCTCTATTTGAAAGACTTCCTTTATTTATTTTTTATATATATAATTTCAATTCCTTAAATCTAACTAATCATTTTTGAATAACAAAATCAGAGGCAACTGTGTAGCTGCGAGACTCTACTACCATTCCCCTAAGGTATCTTAAAATAGATCCACAATATTTTGAAAACAATTATACCGCATATTGACCATCCTGCCTTTATGTCTCTTCGCTGAAAAAGTCGTCTGGTTGAGTTCATGGGCCAACATATATTTTGATTAGGTTTTTATCAATCTTTCATGAATTATTGAATCAGAAAGAAAACTTTACTGTACCTACGTAAATTCCCGAATCTATGACATTATTCCTTCGCATTTTCTTTTAGATGGCCAGGGCACTAGCCACCTGTTGAGATACTACCACTAGAGAGTTATGTGGTCTTTTGATTGGCCAGACAGTACTACATTGGATCCTTCTCTCTGGTTACGGTTCATTTTCCCTTTTGCCTACTGTTACGGGCCACTGGTTCGAGTCCGGCCTTGCTTAAGGGACTCAAGGGCCATAACAAACAAATAATAATGGTAGGTCGCCAGTCAGCAATGATACAAGGAATACTGACAAATATATGTATTTACAATAATATTTAAGTAAAAATTAATAAAAGAAAAGGGGAGCACAACAGCTAATTATTTATATTGTATATATAATTTATGCCACGAGGAGCTTCGGGTGGAGTTTGGGGGGGGGGGGCCGTGGATGAAACTCCAGCACAGCAATCACGTTCCCTGGAAGGGGGAAATAAATTGAATTATTATCAGCACACTTACTTCTACCGGCTTGGAACACGATGAAGTCGTGTGGTTAAGACTTTTAAGCAAATTAAATGACAATGCCAAGCTTAGGGATTTAAACGTTACACATGGTAATCAACACTGTCACAGGGTGAATTAATTAAAACTAGGACTAAACGGCACACGTGGTCTGGGTATAAGGGATAGGATACAAGGTTCAGTGGGTAGGATTTCTTTAGAGGATAAGGAAAAATGGGGTGTGATAAGGAAGGGCTGGGAGGTTGGGTAAGGATATTGAGAATCTCAAAATCAGACACCTTACCTTTAGTAAAAAGGACTCTCGTTCCTTCCCTTATGGAAGAATATGTAAACAGAGGTCCTGCCTCCCTGATGTCTTGAGGGTGAAGAGCGATGGTATTTCCCTCAAAGACGTTGAGTGAAGAAAAGGAGATGTTCTCCTTATGGAAGCTGAGTCACGAAGAAAGATCCCCTGTTTTCCCTGGGTAGATCAACCCCACTTGACCCCCAATTGGGGGGGGGGGGTAGGGGGGATTGGCCTGACCGCTGTCCTATTGGTCAGGCTTGATCTCGTGTCCCCACATCCTTCACAGCTCGCTTCCCTCGTCCTGGGACCTCGATGTTCTCACGTGACTTGTAGAAGGTAGCTGAAATTGAGATCTCAGGGGGAGTAGACTGGTATAGGATGGTTGGAGGGGGGTGAGACTCTGGGTAGGGTCCCAAAACTCGTGGCATTTTGACTCATGCTTGCTGGCGGGGTCTTCTGTTATTTGAAAAAGGTGGCGAAATGACCGCCATTACTAACAGCCCCCCATTTTAGCAGAGATTTTGTCCTAAAACAGGACAAGAACTCTGCAAGCAAGGTCTGAAGCCACTAGCCTTAATGATTCCTCCCTCAGTGAATCTCACCACGATAATGGATAAATATCTAAGCTGCAACTAGGGTCATCATTCTATGTTATTTTGACAGTAAATTAACTTTAAGTGCCACATAGAAATAAGTATGCTGGCTGTGAGGCAGCAACTGAAAAAATTTTAAAAATGCAAAATTGAAAATTAAAATGTAAAAGATGGTTAAAGTTAAGTGACCTAGTGCAGTGGTAGGCATAAAATTAAAGAAAATTGGCATATATGCAAAAAGGGATAAAATAAATACATGAAAATGAATTAAATACAAATAATGATGCCAAGATGACTCCTCAAGTTTATCTACCTGGGGAGACACCAAGGCCAATAAATATTTTTCATACAAACTAAATTTACCTACTGACTATGGCTACGCTATGGACATGGCACTGTGCATTAGGCACTAATGCCGGGAGAACACATCTCTCTCATACGAGTTCTTTAGGCGCTTGACCTTCCAGTTGTAGTTCTGGAGGTCTATGCCGCACCTTATGAGCCCTTTATTCCCATTACGTAGCTCAGTCAAGTAGTTTAGATGGTTATGGTCCTTTAGGAATGTCAGTGGGAACTTTTGGTCCGCACAATAGGATCCAAGATGCTCAAGAGATGAGCCCATGCCTGAGAGCTCTTTCTCTTGAGTTTGGAGTTTTTCCCATGTCTGGAAGAAATTTATGCTGCCATTTAAGTAAACTCCCCAGTTGGAAATTCCTGCTTGCACCTGGTGAAGCCAAAAATGAATCACGAGTATGGTCAGAGGTCGTGACTCCTCTGCCATGAAGTGGGAACCTTCGTCCTTCTGAAATGTGGCTAGGAAGCCATACCAATAAAAGAATTGTGTCAGTTCTGTGACACTAATGGATGGGATGAGTTGGAGCGAGGCCCTCGGCATTTGCTTATAGTTACCGGAGACTTGGCACGGTTGGCAAGAGTTTGCGGAAGCCTTAACACCCTTCTGCAAGCCCAGCCAGAAGAAATGGGGCTGCAGCAGTTTGTTTGTGTGCTTCACCCCAGAGTGCCCTCCCTGTCCCTCATGGGCCATTCGTAGCACCGACAAGCGGGAATTACGGGGGACAACTACATGCTGGCGCAGGGCCTCAGCAGGATCATGAGAGCCTCGGGTGATTCTGAGGAGCACCCCATCCTTCTGCGGGAAGTTCTCCTTTGAGAGAGTAATCATTTCTGCTTCGTCTGAATCGTCAGCTTTCCCGTAGTCTTTCAGCGTCTCGTCGGACAGCTGAAATCTGATGATGGGCTCTGTTTGGCTCCTTGGGGTCTCTGGAAGGATAGCTGTTTCCCCTCGGTCCTCCTCTGAGACCTCTGGCCTGGTGGGAAGCATCATTGCTTTAGCTGGGGAGCTCTCTCGGGTACGAGGCTTACTCATTTCTGGAAGGGGAGACTCCTGGCCCTCCTCTGAGACCTCTGGCATGGTGCTGGAAATAGCTCTATCCCCTGTGGTAGGATGCAGCACACTTTCACCAGAATTAACTTCTGGTGTGTGAGGCTCAGACTCACTGCTGGAGGAGGAGAACTCTTGGGCCTCCTCACTTAGCCAAGGTATTTCCCCAAAGTTAATGGCACCTAGCCTTTCATCTTTCCCTGCAGGTCGCGTCCTCAAAGCTTTAGGCTCCGGCTTGGCAGCCTTCATGCACCTGAGGGGCACATGCTGTACCACCTTCATGGGCTCTTGACCCAAACGCAGGTCGTAGCCCTCCTGTCCAATGTGGCTCACTGCCCTTAGTTCGCACTTCTTGCTGAGCTGGGACGTGGTCACCGGGGACTCCACTGTATGGAGTTTTTTGGTAACTCCTTCTATGAACTGGACCTTCCTGAGATTGTCCTGCTGGACTTTGGCAACATTGTGTTGAGGTGGCAAGTGGTTGAGTTGTGCCAATCGGGCGTCCATCTTCTGCATTCTTAATTCATGCGCTCTCTCTCTTTCATACCGCATCCTTTCTTGCTCTGTCCTTCTCCGGGCTTTGTCTTCATTCATGAGCTCCCGCACATACCTTCGTAAGGCCTCCCCCTCATAGCCTTGTCGTTCTGCCAAATCCACAAATGCACTGATTTCAGCAGCAGTCATTTTGCTAACTTCTTGTGGAGACAGCGACAAGAACAAACTCAACAGCACAACGTACGATGTTGACCGTGCAAGAAATTACACGGAGGGGAAAGACGTTCTAGCCTTACGCAAGAGTCTCATGGAAGAAAGGATGAAGATGGAGCTGGGGAAAATGCACAATGGCTGTAAAAATGCGTCTCAAGAAAGAACTATCACCGAGTAGCAAGCCTTGCAAGTAATTGAACAGGAGCCTAACTTGAAAACCGGCGCCACGAAAATGGGTGAGCTTAGGCTGTCCGGTTGTAATGCATCCAAACAAGTAATGATATATATGACAACTACTACACAATAAAAAATGGAATCACCACTATACAGTAAGTGACCCTCTAGGCTAGTCAGGAAAAAAAATGAGATCACCACGATGTGTGACCCTCCTATGCTAGTCTTAAGGAAAAAAAATGGAATCTCCACGATGTGTGACCCTCCTATGCTAGTCTTAAGGAAAAAAAATGGAATCTCCACGATGTGTGACCCTCCTATGCTAGTCTTAAGGAAAAAAAATGGAATCTCCACGATGTGTGATCCTCCTATGCTAGTCTTAAGGAAAAAAAAAATGGAATCTCCACGATGTGTGACCCTCCTATGCTAGTCTTAAGGAAAAAAATTGGAATCTCCACGATGTGTGACCCTCCTATGCTAGTCTTAAGGAAAAAAAATGGAATCTCCACGATGTGTGACCCTCCTATGCTAGTCTTAAGGGAAAAAAAATGGAATCTCCACAATGTGACCCTCCTATGCTAGTCTTAAGGAAAAAAAATTGGAATCTCCACGATGTGTGACCCTCCTATGCTAGTCTCAAGGAAAAAAAAATGTAATCACCACGATGTGTGACCCTCCTATGCTAGTCTTAAGGAAAAAAAAAATGGAATCTCCACAATGTGACCCTCCTATGCTAGTCTTAAGGAAAAAATGGAATCTCCACGATGTGTGACCCTCCCATGCTAGTCTTAAGGAAAAAAAATGGAATCTCCACGATGTGTGACCCTCCTATGCTAGTCTTAAGGGAAAAAAATTGGAATCTCCACGATGTGTGACCCTCCTATGCTAGTCTTAAGGAAAAAAAAATGGAATCTCCACAATGTGACCCTCCTATGCTAGTCTTAAGGAAAAAATGGAATCTCCACGATGTGTGACCCCCCTATGCTAGTCTTAAGGAAAAAAATGGAATCTCCAAGATGTGTGACCCTCCTATGCTAGTCTTAAGGAAAAAAAATTGGAATCTCCACGATGTGTGACCCTCCTATGCTAGTCTCAAGGAAAAAAAATTGGAATCTCCACGATGTGTGACCCTCCTACGCTAGTCTTAAGGAAAAAAATGGAATCTCCACGATGTGTGACCCTCCTATGCTAGTCTTAAGGAAAAAAAATGGATTTGTAAAAATGTGTGGGTGCGTTCTTGCAACACCACCACTTGCAACTCTGTGACTTTAAAGCAAGTTTGTTTTTATACTTAAAGTATAACAAATTAAAATAAAACAGACAATGTCACTGAGATTGCTTAATGCTTCGTTAAAACATCAGCCCCTTTACATACTTTCCCTTTAGAAGAAAAATTAATTTAATAAATTACACTCCCAAATATTTTATCTTAATGATCCTATACCCTGACTGAAAAAATTTAAATTAAATGTGACATCATAAGTCCTTTATCTTTAGGTTAACCATATTACACAGTCTAACGAAAATTATCCCCTTCAAAAAAATGTACATAAAGATAATATCCCACGAGAAAGTAATAAAAAGAAATTACATACCCTTACTTGTCAAACGGAAAAATTGAAAAAATGAATGCCACGTGCGCTTACCGTTACCAACACGGGAATTAAGCCTCACTGGAATTTAACACGTGGTTTAGTGTACCACGGATTCTCCTAAATTTTCGTAAATTTCACTTCACTTAGTTTTAACACAAAATTAAACATTCACTCTGCACAATATATAAATGAAAAAAAATTATCCACATTGATAATAAACACTCAGAAAAAAACAGAACACAAATTCATCTCACGCGGTTGGCTATCCCGCTACACAATAGGACTAGACTTCTCCCACGTGGGTTTAAAAACAATAAGGTTCGCGGCGCGAACACACACACTTATAAACACAAAACTTTAACAATGAGAATAGAAGGCTTTTGCTGTGTTCTTCCACGGTTCCAACTCCAGTGATAATATAATTTACTTGAAATGAAATTGAGGTTCGTCAAGTCGCTAAAGACAGAAAAAGGGGGAATTTGACTTTGATAAAATTAATTTTAAATTACTGTCTTAGCGAATCCTGGCATTTGGTCGCCAATATGTTACGGACCACTGGTTCGAGTCCGGCCTTGCTTAAGGGACTCAAGGGCCATAACAAACAAATAATAATGGTAGGTCGCCAGTCAGCAATGATACAAGGAATACTGACAAATATATGTATTTACAATAATATTTAAGTAAAAATTAATAAAAGAAAAGGGGAGCACAACAGCTAATTATTTATATTGTATATATAATTTATGCCACGAGGAGCTTCGGGTGGAGTTTGGGGGGGGGGGGGGGCGTGGATGAAACTCCAGCACAGCAATCACGTTCCCTGGAAGGGGGAAATAAATTGAATTATTATCAGCACACTTACTTCTACCGGCTTGGAACACGATGAAGTCGTGTGGTTAAGACTTTTAAGCAAATTAAATGACAATGCCAAGCTTAGGGATTTAAACGTTACACATGGTAATCAACACTGTCACAGGGTGAATTAATTAAAACTAGGACTAAACGGCACACGTGGTCTGGGTATAAGGGATAGGATACAAGGTTCAGTGGGTAGGATTTCTTTAGAGGATAAGGAAAAATGGGGTGTGATAAGGAAGGGCTGGGAGGTTGGGTAAGGATATTGAGAATCTCAAAATCAGACACCTTACCTTTAGTAAAAAGGACTCTCGTTCCTTCCCTTATGGAAGAATATGTAAACAGAGGTCCTGCCTCCCTGATGTCTTGAGGGTGAAGAGCGATGGTATTTCCCTCAAAGACGTTGAGTGAAGAAAAGGAGATGTTCTTCTT
>NC_090744.1:79787719-79797719 GCF_036898095.1 Palaemon carinicauda | reverse complement strand
TTGTCACTTGTTGTATCACTGTCTTTTCCAGGCCACGCATCCAGATATCAACAATGAAGGGGGAAAGTAGCAACGCCAGAATATTCCAAATGGGTTGAAACATATCTTCATAGAGAAGTAGCTCTTCAAGGGGACCAAGGTTAGTTTTCATGGTTAGATTTTTGCTTAATTAACTACCTGATTTTCTGATATTTTTGTAACAATTGGAAATTTATGAAATGAGTAGATCAACCACTCGTTCATTAATGTTTATCGTTTTCGTGAATTTGAAAATTTCATTGCGGTTTTCGGTTTGATCTTAAGCAACTATTGGTTCTATTTTCTTGTTCGATCTGCCATTCTTTGGGTTATCGAAAATATCGAGGAATTTTGTTGTTGAGGTATCGTATTTCCTTTTTGCTATAATTAAACATAATTCTACTTTTCTCTATAGATTATACAGCGGCATTACCTTCTTACTTACCCAAATTTTGATTACGAAAATAACTTTTGATGAAACGGATGAAACGCATACATAACTCCATTCTTACTTCAACATTCCGCAATCAAAATGTTCAGTTTTATAAAATTGGTAAAACTTGAGCTAATAATGAACACACTCTGATGTTATCAATGTGTATCATCTTACTAATAACTGCATAAAGCGTCTGATAATCATTCAAACACAAAAAAACACAGTTGCCCAAGAGCCTTTTTTTATTAATATTTCAGCCACTGCATATGAATTGTGGACCAATATTATCTTTGAAAGTTATTTTTTCTGGAAACTGGAAACGAAAAATTTTACCTTGGCATCGAAGGGAATCGAAAATTATGAAAATATGTTTATTATATAACAGTTTTTAAAGATTTAGGTAATTTTATGGACGGTTTTGCTTTCTACGGAGTTGACTCCAGACATTACTTTCGAGTCTATTTTTATTTCTTTCTTTTAAATCTCCAACTTTACAGTCACTGAAAAACTAAAACTAAATAAACAAAATATTTCCTCACAAGAGATGTTTTGAATTTTTGTCTAGGCGATATTAAAACTTCTCAAAATAAATGGAATCAGAATCCTCGGTAGTTATTGCGAATGATACTGGCGTAGTTGATATTCTTAGGGGGAATACATATATGACAGCTTAAACTACCGTAAAAAATATTCGATTCTTAAGAAAGAACCTCTTTTAGTTTAAATACTGTTAGTAATGGCGGTCATTTCGCCACCTTTTTCAAATAACAAAAGACCCCGCCAGCAAGCATGAGTCAAAATGCCACGAGTTTTTGGACCCTACCCAGAGTCTCACCCCCCTCCAACCATCCTATACCAGTCTACTCCCCCTGAGATCTTAATTTCAGCTACCTTCTACGAGTCACGTGACGACATCGAGGTCCCAGGAGAAGGAGGGAAGCGAGCTGTGAAGGATGTGGGGACACGTGACCAAGCCTGACCAATAAGACAGCGGTCAGGCCAATCCCCCCTACCCCCTACCCCCCCCTCAATTGGGGGTCAAGTGGGGTTGATCTACCCAGGGAAAACTGGGGATTTTTCTTCTTATCTCAACCTCCATGAGGATAACATCTCTTCTTCTTCACTCAACCTCCTTGAGGGAACCACCAGCGCTCTTCACCCTCAAGACATCAGGGAGGCAGGACCTCTGTCTACATATCCTTCCACAAGGGAAGGAACTAGAGTCCTTTTACTAAGGTAAGGTGTCTGATTTTGAGATTCTCAATATCCTTACCCAACCTCCCATCCCTTCCTTATCACATCCCATTTTTCCTTATCCTCTAAAGAAAATCCTACACACTGAACCTTTTATCCTATCCCCTATACCCAGACCACGTGTGCCGTTTAGTCCTAGTTTTAATTAGTTCACCTGTGACAGTGTTGATCCCCATGTGTAACGTTTAAATCCCTAAGCTTTGCATTTTCATTTAATTTGCTTAAAAGTTTTAACCACACAACTTCATCGTGTTCCCAGCCGGTAGAAATAAGTGTGCTGTTAATAATTCAATTTATTTCCCCTTCCAGTGAACGTTGATTGCTGTGGTGGCGTTTCATCCACGGCCAACCAAACTCCATCCGAAGATCCTCGTGGCATAAATTAAAACATAATTAGTTATTTTGCTCCCCTTTCTTTTATTAATTTTTATTTAAATGTTATTGTAAATACATATATTTGTCAGTATTTCTTGTATTATTGCTGTCTGGCGACCTACCATTGTTATTTGTTTTGTTATGGCCCTTGAGTCCCTTAAGCAAGGCCGGACTCGAAACAGTGGCCCGTAACAATACATACATATATATATATATATATATATATATATATATATATATATATATATATATATATATATATATATATATATATATATATATATATATATATATATATATATATATATATATATATATATATATATATATATATATATATATATATATATATATATATATGCATATATATATATATATATATATATATATATATATATATATATATATATATATATATATATATATATATATATATATATATATATATATATATATATATATATATTGGCGTGCTACTGTTATAAGCACACATTGAGTATGAGTTGTTTTCAGATGTATGTAAATGGTAACTGAATACATCTTAATAGTTTTTAAGTCTTTATTCTATAAAAACAACAGAGTTAAACATCTCCATCACTGGAGGAAGCTGGGTTGGTCCAGATGACCAATTCTGGTGAAGTTTAGATATGAACTGACTAAATTATCGATATCACAGATATCGTGTGCTTGGTTTACTTTAGCCACGTCACAAAATCGGAAGACACCTGCATCCGGTGACGTCACAAACTTTCACACGATGAGACAATGTGTTGACGTTTAAGAAGAATGTCAAATTGCTGAGACTTGCATTGTATGTCCTGTTTACGATTTGAATGACTACAGCAAATCCCAGGGTTAGCTCCTCCAACCAACATGACATATTACGTCATTTGTTTTAAACATGTAATATTAACTATTCTAATCATTACATAAGCTCAGTCAGCTATCTCAATTTTTTTACAAAAATTTAACAACAAGCCAAAACATGGTTATTAGGTGTGACTGGACATACGTATTATTCTTTGTTTAACTTTAGCCATAATCAACCGAGGACGAATGTCCAAATAGGCACATTAACAAAAATGCATACAAAAAAGATATTACCAAAGCAAAAATAAAAATGCATAATAAAACCAAGATCATACATATGGTACATTGCTAGCAAATGATTATATGGTACCAAAAAACAAAATAACTTCTGACTTACATATGATTCGGTAACTTGATAAAGAACAATTGTTACCATTGTCAGAAACAAAATACTAAATTTTTAGTGCACAAACACGAATTCCTGGTACGTACACGTAACATGGTTTCGTACATATATATATATATATATATATATATATATATATATATATATATATATATATATATATATATATATATATATATATATATATATATAGGGCTGATATATTTTATTAGATGCCCATAGATTCTGTTATATATTTTATTTTTATTTTTTTTTCTCTTTTCTTTTTTAACATTCCGGCTTATATATTTTTATTAGATGCCGAGAGAAAAAATGATTTATATCCTTTTTTATTTTATTTATTTTTTAAATGTTGTTTTAAATGTATTTTTAACAATGAAAATGTAGAAAATTTCTTTAATTACATATTACTAGCGTACTAATCAGCTTTTCATACAAACATCTTCCCGACAAATTACTCCCTTAGCGAATGAGGTGGCCACTCAAACAGCTTTGAACTGGATCAAATAGGGGGTATTGTCGGGGCTAGGCAACTCATTCCTTTTTAGCTGCTTGCTGTGCCATAACCTACGCCAAACAAGGATGTTCATGGCGATAAATATCACCACCGTGAAACACAAACCAGCCAGTAGTATGGGGTGAAGAATTTCTTTATAAGTCGGTGACAGGTGGTCCTTTTCGGTAAGTTTCATCAACCGCTTTGCCACATGTCCGTTGTACGGGAGAGGAAGTGCTGGCATTGTAGAGGTCCACGTGAAGTTCGCGAAGTAGGCTCGTTCTCTGATGATTGTCCGTAGACCAGTCACCATGGAATTCGGGGAAGTCCCGACACAACCATCTGCTGCGACGAAGATATTGGTGAAGGACGTGGATCCGTCAGGGCATGATATATTGAAGCCGTCCTTGTCGTATCGTATCCACGAGCCATTATTCAGTCTGCAATTGAACTCTTTATTGTCAAAGGGATAAAGCCTATCCAGACAATTTTCACTTGTATGGGAGAGAGCACCGTCTAGCACTATACCTAACTCGCATGAATCCATTAAGTTTTTATGGAATTCAAATGAGTCAGCTGTACATATTTTTCTATCCATTGCGTCTGAACAGTGAGTTAATTGATTTAAGTCTTTAATGACCGTATATGTTTCCTTGTCTGGGGAAATCAGTACGTGTCCTGTCAAACTGGATATTACTGGATTTGAGTGATTCGTCATGAAAGTCGGAAATGGTGATATCCTGTAAGATTGCCAGGCATCAGAAGAATCAAAGGGAATTGTAATCCTAATCTTGTTATTATCTACGTTTACTGTAATTAGACTGTAATAAAATTCTAACCTATGTTCGTCTAACAAAGGAACATAGCCTAGTTTATCCCTTCCGTTCTTCAGAATTAATTTTAAGTAACTTATAGGCAACAAATGGGGCGACAATACACCTTTAGTTGCTAACGTGATAGCTTCTACAAAATCCTTGGATTTCTCAATGAAATGTGTAATTCTGTTATGTATGTGATCTATCTTTGAATCATAATACGTTAATGTTGCCAACAAATCCTGTACTTCCATAATTTGAACGATATTATCTGAATGTTCATTTAATAAATCCATAATTTTATTGATTGAAGCTAACTGATTCCTTAGTTCTGACATAATCAATTCATCTTTATGAGTCAAGAACTCAATTTTCTTATTTTGATTACTAATTTTAAGACGATTGGAAATTCCTAAACCTAAACTTGCAACAGACCCAAAGATGCTTAATGCAGCATAAATAAACGGATTCCGTCTTTCTTTCTGTTCGTGTCCTACAGTCCACATCAAAAGGTCATAAGCCAAAGATCCTGTCTCGCCAGTCTTATTTTTCAAGTCATCAGATAGCATCTCTGCAACTTTTAATGTTGATCCAAGCAAACTCTTAGTAGTCAAATGAAAATGTCTTCTATGCAACTCATCCAATGATGCAGAAAACCTTGAAATGGCGGTTCTTAAGCTAATGACATCATTCTCTTGAAGAAAAATTGCTTGCATATTCACTTCTACAATTACGTTGGTTGATGTAATAGAAATGTCTTCTTGTCTTTCAACTATATTGCCATATTTAAAATATATATTTTTAGTCTTAGAGCTCATCCCATACGAGAAAAATGTCTGAGCGAACAATATCACTCCCAACAACAAAAAATTCATCTTGGAAACCTGTAACGAGAAAAAATATATGTAATTACTCCTGTATTAAAAAGAAAACTTTTAATCACATAAAACAGAATAAAATTTTCCCTCACTTCTTTTCCTCTCTTTTCTTTTTAATTTCTTATGTGAGCCAATGGTACTATTCTCTCATCCGTGGGTTGGGCTACGTTTTGAATTCTAAACCTATTGGCCGTTAATGTTTCCAAAATGTTAAATGGGCCTTCAAACTTAGGTGTTAATTTATAGTTGAGCCCTTTTCTGACATTGATTTGAATATAGATGTTATCACCCACGGTATATGTTTTAGTTGGTTTCGCTATTTTATCATGATTCCTTTTCATTATGATTTGTGATTCTTCTAAATTCTTTCGAAGGATATCATATCGACTTATACTTGCATTTATACATTCTTTTAAAGGATTTGATAAATTAGTTGTAGGCGTTAATACATGGAAAGGTGTTCTAACTGGGGTACCATACAATGCTTCATGCGGTGACAGTTTAATTGATATATGATATGAATGATTCAGAGTACTCAGTGCCGCCGGTATTGTAATATCCCAGTTGGGGTCTGATCCCCCTAGTGTTACCCTCAATATATTTAATATCTTCCTATTTGCTCTTTCCACTAGCCCATTCGACTCTGGGTGATATATCATGGTATTAATCTTCTTTATGTTGAGGAATTCACACAATGAGGTAAGAAAGTGATTATTAAATTCACCACCCGAGTCTGAGATTATCATGTGTGGAATTCCATGTTTACAAATGTAACACTCGTAAAACTTCCTAGTGCATTCAATCGCAGTTTTAGTTTTAAGCGCTATTAGTTCTGTATATCGAGTTAAAGCATCTATAATTACTAAGAGGTGCTTATTTCCTCTGTCTGACTCGTAAAATCCTGTTAACAAATCTATATGTATTCTTTCAAAGGGTTGATTGGGCACAGGATAAGCTCCTAGGCTGACAGGTGTTTTCGTATGCCCTTTGTTTTCCTGACATGTGCGACAATTAGCTATGTGTCTTTTTATATCTGTAAGCATTGTATGCCAATAAAACAATGATTTGGCTTTCTGTGACATTAATGAGAACCCAGGGTGTCCATGTAATGGATTTGAATGCAACCAATTCAGGACAGTGGAAATAAGTGAGATTGGTACTACTACCTGGTCGTTAGTTACATGTGGTGTATTGCGGGTTTTCCTTGTCACAGTCCTACACAGAATATTATCTTTGATTATATAATTCTGCTGCTTATGCTTTATATATTCCTTTTCTTTATGATTGCCTTTCAAAGCATTTATAATTGTTTCTATTTTCTGATCTTTTCTTTGCTCAGTCTGTAACAATTCAGCACTCCAGCCTAAATCTTCTTGTTCAGATATTGTTTTTACAATAGGCATGGATGTTGATATATCTACTAATTCAGCTAAAGGCTCCGTACAAGATGACACGGGGTTGCGTGATAATGCATCCGCAATGATATTTGCTTTCCCAGGTAAATACCCGATTCTTACGCCAAAATCTTGAATGATCAAATGCCACCGAGTTCGTTTAGGGCTGTGGTTGAAGCCTTTAAAGAACTCTGTTAGTGGTTTATGGTCAGTAAGAACCTTAACGGGATAACCGTAAATTATGAACTTAAAATGCACTAGCGAATTAACAATAGCTAGTCCTTCCTTGTCTATTACTGCATACTTACTTTCGGAAGTTCTCAATTTTCGAGAATAGAAAGCTATCGGGAAAAACTGATTATCATATTGCTGAAGCAATACCCCTCCTACTCCTAAGTCTGAGGCGTCTGTTGCAATGAAGAATTCCTTACCGAAGTCAGGAAATTTTAAGATAGGAGAACTACACAGTTCATCTTTCAAAGTATTAAACGCCTGTTGATGTTGCTCAGACCATATGAAATCTACGCCCTTCTTCGTAAGATCAGTTAAAGGAGCGGCTATTATTGAATAGTTGCGTATAAAACGCCTGTAATATCCACTACAACCCAAAAATTGCTGTATTCCCTTGACATTAGTAGGTATGGGAAAATTACGTATAGCCGACACCTTATCATGGACTACTTTAAGACCTTGGCTTGACACCATGAAACCCAAATATATCAATTCTGTTTTGAAAAATTCACACTTACTAATCTTTACCCTCAAGTTATGTTGTCTTAATCTCTGTAGTACTAGTTCTAACTTACGTAGATGTTCTTCTAAGGTGTTGGAAAAGATTACAAGATCATCCATATATGCATGCAATATATCCCCTAACAAGTCTCCAAACACTATGTTAATCATTCTTGTAAATGTTATAGGAGCACAACGTAAACCAAAAGGCATCCGTAAAAATTCATAATGTCCCCTGGCTGTGCTGAAGGCTGTGTATGGGATACTATCTTCTTCTAATGATATCTGGTGAAAGCCTTTAAGTAAGTCCAAACTGGTAAAATATTTATTCTGACCTAACAAAGACAAAATATCGTCAGTACATGACACTGGGAATCGATCAGGGATCGTTTCCTCGTTTAGACGACGAAAGTCGACGCAGATACGCCATGTTCGATCTTTTTTCGGTACAACTATTAAAGGAAAATTATAAGGGCTGTTTGATTTTTTAATGACTCCTTCCTCTAACATTTTACCTACTTCATCATTTATTTCATTCTGGAATTTCATAGGGAGTCTGTACGAGGGTACATATATAATTTTCTGCTTTTCCTTTAACCTTATTTGATGCTCGATCACATCTGTTTTTCCTGAGGATCCATCCGTAGTGGAAAAGACATCTTGATATTTAGTTAAAAGTTCAAAAATTTTCTGCTGAATTTCTTCGTCTTGAATGTCCTTACTGATTTTATTTTTAATAGATCGCAAAAGGGATTCATCCGCAACTGATTGAGAGTGATTGATTTCAGCAACGGTAAGAATACGATGTTTATAAACTTCTACATCCAAGATATGTTGATTTTTGTGAATTACTAAAGTGTTATTTAAATGATTACAGACTTCGATATTACATTGCTGATGTGAGCCTACTGTATAAATAGCTTGTGTGACAGACAATCCGTTGGTTTTCAAAGTATCGGATAGGATTAATATTTCAGATCCCGGTAGTGTTTTCTTTATTTGCACTATTAAATTCGAAGGTATGTTTGGTTCGATAGATTGCGTGCAAGATGATATTACAGGTGAACGAGAATTCTGCTGGGTCGCGTATATTATTTCTTTATTAGTGAGACAAGTTATTGGTTCTTCAACGTACGTTACGGTTACATTTGTCGTCTCCTTTTTATCCAAAACTGACTTTAAGGTATTAGAAGACATATAGAATTTCCCTTTGATATACACGCCGTGCTTGGCAGGAGCTAAGATAATGTTCTGATTTCCCATAGATAGGTATCCTATAATTACAGCTGGATACATATTAATGTTTTTTACAACAACAAATGTATCGGCAAACGTGCGATTACCGACTCTGAACTGAATATGAGTTATGCCTATGACGTTTAATTCATTATTTCCTATACCTGAAAGTCTAATTCCTGATTTTTCAATCGGAAAGTTCGAAAACAACAAATGATGTGTCTTCAAATCCATAATATTACGTGGACTACCAGAGTCAAAAAATAACGTAAAGGATTTGTGTTCTAAATTTACAGCATATAAGGTTGGCCGTAACTCATTTTGGCTTATTATTGTATGAATTCGTTGCAAATCTACGGGAGCATGCACTGTTTTACTTAATTCGGCCGTGTGTTTCATAGGAAAATCTATTGTCTCACAATTATCTGATAAAACATTAAATTGATTATTCAATACTATTGATGTTGACATGAATGACCTTGACCCAACATCACTCTCTTCCCCTCTAGAGTTAACTATGTGGTATTTGCTTTGCTCTGCACATTCTGAAAATTAGACTGACCTTGCGAGGTCTGGTTTGACGGCCCAGGCTCAGCGATATTTGAAGAAGTGTTTGTTTGTTTCGGACTCTGAACTGCATTGACATTTGGTTGTTTCTTCTTATTGTTAAAATGAGGATTTTTCTTTTTATTTCCATATGGAACTGACTGTGGAATTGACTGTGTATTTCTAGGATATTGTTGTGTCTTACGCGAGTAACATTGACTATAAGAATGCGTTGCTGTGTTGTGAACTGAGCAAAATTTCGTTCTACAGTCTGCGGTTATGTGACCTTGACGTTTGCAGTTGTAACATGTCACTCCCGCTACTGGACTGTTAATTACGTTCACTGTTTGTGGTTTTTTTCATTCTTAGCAAAAACTTGAGTTAACCCGGGATCGAGATCTGGACACTTGGACATGTGTTTCTTTATCTGTTTATAGACATCCAATTCCGTACTTGCAGTCGTTAACTTCTTATCAAAGCACCGCACTAAAGCTTCAGGCAACATAAGTGTCATGCAAGTTAAATACATTAATCGTAAAAAATCTTTCACGGAGATGTTATCGTTAGTAACCCAAGTGGAATTACCTAAAATGTCCTGATATTC
>NC_090744.1:79775219-79780219 GCF_036898095.1 Palaemon carinicauda | reverse complement strand
CTGAGGGATTTTGATGCCTACTATGCCAGTATGTATACAGCAGGAAACTCTGGCCGGTGTACCGCTGAGATAGGAAGGTTCCTGAAATGGGAAACCAAGGAGGCTTTTTCGGTAATGGGGGGTCCCGAGATCTTATACCCCGACATGAAGGAATGCCTCCTCAACTGCTGCTGAAAAGTCCAAGAGAAACGGAATGCAGGGAGGAAAGCCCATTTCAGCAGGGCCAACTGTGGAAAGGGCGAACTGCTGAACAATTATGCCATGCGGTTGGCCTCCTTGTAATGGTCTGCATATCCTAGGCGTAGCTTGGACAAGAGAGAGCTGAGATGAAAGATCCTCAGAACGGTTCCAAACAAAGCTGGGAATTGGCTGGAGCAGTCTCTGGCCACCCCCAATGTCTTCGCTGGCCGTCAGGCAACTTGGCAGGATGTCCTACACCCGTAGAGTGTTCTCGAAAAGACAACCCGTCAGCAAAGCCAAAAGGCCGAGGACTTGGCCATTAGTCGTGTGGGACAGTCATGGCACGGCTTGTATGCTGATAGAGTTGCCATGGGGTCCCCCAACTGTTTACACACCTGACCGAGTGTATCCACACAGTTGTCCTCAACACGTCCCTAAACTTGCACCTGTGGAAGTGTGCCTTCCACCATCTCGCACCCTGGATATGTCTCCTCAGTTCCTGAGGAGGTACTGTACTTGGTAAAGAAACCAGGGCACCTTGAAGACGAGTGTCGCAGACGCCTCAAACTGTGACTACACTGTGTTTCAGCCAGCCATCATGTTGCACAGTGTGGGTAACAGTCACCCTTGATGCATGGAAAATTTGTCCAGAAGACAGCTACTGCCTGCAGCCCTGAGAGGGAGACCACTGCCCTCCAGGTGGAGGGCAGTACCAGTGAACGTTGCTCCATCCCCGTTGTCCTACTCGAGTTCGACCAGTAGCAGGGAGAGCCGAAGTGGGAGTGAGTCTAGTGCCTCTTCCTAGATTGTTGAGAGGAAGCAGAAGAGCAAGAAAACAAAAACCAGGAATTCATGAAGAACCGAGGAATATCATAGGGTGTTAAACACCAGACCTTTGGTGTAGAAGATGGTGCTGCATTGAAGGAGTGTGTGAATTCTAGGAAGCATGCTCCTAGTATATTGGTGGCAGAGTCAGAACTCTCGATTTCCAGGGTTACCGCTTAACATGAAAAGGTCACTGCACATTCAATACCTCTTTCAGGATTGGCCAGTAATAACCTATCCTCGACACTATCTAAAGCTTCTCCAACTGACTCCTTCGTAAGGTTAATCTGTACTGCTCATGGTTGTACCAGTGACCATGTACGGGTTTCCATCGGGAGCGTTGGATCCTCTCGTTGACTCCAGAGCTGAGGTCAACCTTCTGTCATCAAATGTAGTGCAAGATTACCGGCTGTAGATCGTATTTAATAACAATGGTCTGGAGGGTTGAGGGCAAACAGGACCTAAGACCTTAGTTACTGTACTTTTGACCCCTATACTGCATGGGATGACATTCAGCCCGAGTGTGTTCCATGTAGTGCCTTCACGGACTATTGCTGAGCATTTAGTGCTTAGTTACCTGTTCTTAAAACCAAATAGGGTGATAGTTGACGGAGCCCAAATTCAGCTCAGCATTGGCGGTACTCTGGAAGAGCCTCCTTAGGAGAATGATGTCTAAAATATGTCTGTTGTCACCAAGTGCTTTACTCACCTGAGGTCTTCACAGTCGATTCAATCAGGATTGACAGGATTGGGCCCATAATTTTTCCTGTTACTGTAGAATTTCCTAAGGGGCTTGACATATCTTTTAGGTGACCTGCTTGTCCGTCCATCTGTTGGCCGGAGATGTATTATGATGGTGACATCATACCCACCGGTCTGTCAAGAAAAGCTACAGTATTTCCTGGCATCCTAGAACTGAAAGATGGTAAAGCCTCTGTTTTAATCAAGGGTTCATGGGAAGAAACTGTTAAGATCAAGAAGGGCGATCTCTTGGGGAAGGTATTCACCATGGCAATGGTGGATGCTCATTTATCCTGCCTGATAGCACAGGAGTGCAAACTGACACTTGAACCGAGTGTGTTGGAAGAGATAGACAATCTGTCTAGCTCCGACGAACTGGATTCTTCTCAGAAAAACTAGTTCTATCAAACGTAATCTTCCAGTCCTCAGTACCGGTGAAAATTATGTAGGAGAGTGCTCGAGTACAGCAATATGCATCACCCTGTATGACGAGACACCCATACTTCAACTAAATGAGGCCACCCACTGGTACTTACTCTAAATCTATACCCTTTTTCAGAACCAAATCCTTTGACACAATTTATCACGCTGTAAATTTTCACATGACCCTTGTCCATAATAGATTACTAATAACTCATCCAGTCATCTCAATTAAAGGATTAATCATCCGCTTCAATTAATTTTCCTTTATGACCAGATTATCATTCCCTCAAGCTAAATTTCCTAACCCTTAGTTATGTCCGTTCATTTCAGACAAGACACCATTTTGTTTTGCTGTGGACAATGAACGCATCAGTGGGCAGGTCTCACCACTTCATCCTGCAGAAACTGAGAAAGAAGAAGCTCACCTCCTTCCTACATAGAGGCGGACTTTTATCTGAGGTTATGAGAGCAGAAACAGTTTAAAAGCCATAAAGAACAGGCCAAACTTACTATAAATATCATTTTGTAAACTTCATAGTCTTTAAAGAGGAACTGTTCAACAGGCAAGAAAAAGTACCAAAATAGCAATAACTAACATCTTATAAACTTGATTATGTTATAATAGAAACTGTTCAACAACCGAGAAGAAAGATAAAATTAGTATAACTACGTAAACTTGATTGTCTATAAAGAGAAAGTGTTCAACAACCGAGAAGAGAGTATCAAAATCACTATAAGTAACATTTTACTAACTTAATTATGTTGAAACAGTTACAGTGTAACACTTAATGAGATAAGGCCAAAATTTCTTCTGCTAGCTGTAAAATCTATTGTGTTTATAGGAACTAAGTTAATAATTCGCTCAACATCACTGCAAACTTGATTTACTTTTGTTAACTTGACTGTGTATCCAGGAATAATTAAATAATAATGACCTAATTTTCTAATGTTTATTTTTAGCCTAAACATAAAACTGAAAAATCTTTAAATGACACCCCCACCCCCCAACCCCCCACCCCCGCGCTTCACCACTAGTATATCTACGGTTTATCTAGAGGTTGGTCCCTCGATACCCCTTGTTTGTTGAACTAGGAAGTTACAGGACCAAGGGTGTACATGTTAGAAGGTACATGGCGATAAACTCGTCGTTAAATTTAGTGTCTCCCATTTTGATAGTAGGGTAAAAATTTACCCCCTATCTATAGTCTTCTAGTGCCAGTCCTCAAGGAAGCGGTGCCGAATAATTCTACAACAATATATATATATATATATATATATATATATATATATATATATATATATATATATATATATATATACAGTATATATATATATATATATATATATATATATATATATATATATATATATATATATATACTGTATATATATATATACATATATATATATATATATATGCACTATATATATATATATATATATATATATATATATATATATATATATATATATATATATATATTTATTTATATATATATATATATATATATATATATATATATATATGTATATATATATATATATATATATATATATATATATATATATATATATATATATATATATATATATATATATAAATATATATATATATATATATATATATATATATATATATATGAATATATATATATATATATATATATATATATATATATTCATATATATATATATATATATATATATATATATATATATATATATATATATATATATATAATTTGGCGAGTAGGTAGATTCTAAATTACAAGACAGAAATAATTAATTAATGATAGAATCCTTTTACTTTAAAAATTAATGCCTATCTATCTACACAAATAAGGATCATAGTATGTTTATCTATATACACATACAGTATATCATCAAAATCATCATCATCATCCATTACAATTCCTTTGCAGAATAAAGGTCGCAAACATGTCCTTCCACTCACGTCTGTTTACTGTCTTTATATAAAAGTCTATACCCGCAAATTTTCTTATTTCGTTAATCCATCGTCTTTTCTTTCTTCACCTGCATATTTTGCAGTCTCTAGGTAACAATCTTGTTATTCTTAATCTCCGTTTATTATATTTCACCCTAAATATATGTCCTGCCCATGCTAATTTCGTTTTCTTACATACTGTTAGAATATTTTGTATTTTAGTTTTTTCTTATATTCATGTTGCTCTTTTCTGTCTTTTCTTGTTAACCCCATCATTATTCTTTCCATAGCTTTGAATTATATATAGCTTATATTAAAAAAGTGGCTCACCTGTTGACTGCGTGGCCCACAATCTCTTATATTACACATGTATCTTGTGCACGGAAATCACTTTTTCTGTGTCTGTATGAAATACTCTCTCTCTCTCTCTCTCTCTCTCTCTCTCTCTCTCTCTCTCTCTCTCCTCTCTCTCTCTCTCTCTCTCTCTCTCACTCACGCCGTCCCGTCTATTGCATTTTGATCCGATATTACCATTAAATTCATCAAAGAAACTTTTAAGTATATCATTATCACAAACAGTTGTAAGAAGAGTAGCTGAAAAATTTAATGAAGTACTGCAACTACTTTTTATTGGATAAAGTAGTAATGCCAGCCAGTTACTCGTATTCACCAGTGCTCCAGACGTCTTAAAGTGGTGGTCTAAGAAGCTCAGACACTTATGCTGCACTTAAGTCAGTTGTCATCGAATATTGAGGATTTGAAAAATGCTCTTGATTTGTAAGGCTCCATCCACACGATGAACATTATTTCAGGAGACACCAGAAGCGCAGAAGTAGCGAGCAAGGTTCTGTATAGTTTGTCTTACTCATATGTTTACAGAAGTAAT
>NC_090744.1:79760219-79765219 GCF_036898095.1 Palaemon carinicauda | reverse complement strand
TTTTTCCTACACATATACCAAATAGTCTGGCCTACTCTCTACATATTCTACTCTGTCCTCATAAACCTGACAACACTGAGATTACCAAGCAATTATTCTTCACTGAAGGGGTTAACTACTGCACTGTAATTGTTCAGTGACCACTTTCCTCTTTGTAAGGGTAGAAGAGACTCTTTAGCTATGGCAAGCAACTCTTCTAGAAGATAAACACTCTAAAATCAAACCATTATTCTCTAGTCTTGGGTAGTGCCATAACCTCTGTATCATGATCTTCCACTGTCTTGGGTTAGAGTTCTCTTGCTTGAGGGTACACTCGGACACTCTATTCTATCTAATTTCTCTTCCTCTTGTTTTGTTAAAATCTTAATACATTATATAAAAAAAATTTTCATTTTAATGTTGTTACTCTTCCTAAAATATTTCGTTTTTTTTTTTCCTTTCCTCACTGGGGTATTTTCCCTGTTGGGGCCCCTGGGGTTGTAGCATCCTGTTTTTCCAACTAGGGTTTTAGCTTAGTTATATAATAATAATAATAATGATATAGTGGTGTAGGTGTGTCCCTGTCTTTTATGTGACAAGGAACACTGTCATGCTTCTCGGATATGTACTTTACAGAGTTAAGGATTATTTGCTGCTAAAATAAGTTGTAACCTGGAAGTTTTGGGGTATAGAATGTGGGGGATAATTGCCTTATCCATTAAGAAGCATATGCAGGAATGATTTCCGCATTGGGAATATTGAATCAGTTCTACATGTTAAAGAGAAGGATCCAGTAAAAACCTGTTTTATGGTGAGATATTCACGCCTGAAAATTGGGGCTGCTTTAAAAATGAGTGGGCCATTTGTTGTTGTGTTGTCCGTGATGTCAACAATTACTTTGCTTAAGTAATCACCAAACATAAGGGAATATCCTCTCTTAATTTCCTCAGGTTTAACATCAAGAATCAGACATTCTATATACTCCAGAACCCGTATGGTGATGCGTGTGTTGTCACAGTAATGGAAGGTAATCATGCGTATTTCATACATTGTAGTCAAGACAGACATTGGTAGTGATTTTATTGAGCTACAACATTCTTCTACAAAGTCTAGCAACTCATTCAAAAAGTGTTTGTATTACTTGTAGGGCGTTATTTTTTGTAACTTTGCAGCCAACAGTTTTTGCTTTTCTGTAGAGCTTAGTCAGGCTTGCAATAATATATACCACAGAAATTGTGATTATGTCACCAACAGCTAGTTGGACAAATAAATGGTCCCCATATACTACCGGAGAAAGTTTTCTTACTTTTTTATGTAACCCAAGGGTAGCGCCTTTCCTTAGTTCATGTGGTTACATAATTTATTACAGAAGATACAGGGCATGCTGAGTTGATATGTTTGAATCTTAAGGTGAATACTGTAGGGTAGATCTGGTACTGCTGATTGTGAGACGTGTTTTTACTGGGATGGAAAATTCTTCATACTCTCTTTTTGCTCTATCCACTTTTGGGTTGTCGATGGCATTCCTGTAACTTTTATGTCATATTTTTCAATTGGACATCATCAGTTGCACTACATGTTGAGAATAATCACAACTACTACTACCACCACCGCCTGTGTCATTCACTCCTACAGAATCAAGCAGCACACCCAATGCCGTCAACTCCTGAATGTTATCTGCAACTTTTTTGTTTCAAGCATTCTGGTTATCAACACAGTTGCTAATGTTTCTAGGTGAAGAGGAATCTAAAGTTTTTTTTTTTATTGATCATAGATTGACATGAAAAGAAAAAATCTAGACAGAAATGTCCATAATTGAGATTTGGTTTTAGTCACTTATATAAAGTAAATTCCAAGGTCTATTATGAAAGGAGACATAAAGTTGCAAGAAAATCCTGGCAAGATACTGTAATACACAGGCATTCATACAGGCTTGAAAAATATTTGTCAACGTAATGGTGTTTTAAGTGTCGATGATTTATTATTCTTAACCCAAGCACTATCATAAGGGAACAATTATTGCCTTTAAAACATAGAACAACCTTTAATTAAGTTCTATGACCAAAAAAATTAATTGTTTGATACTAAATTTCTCGATGTAGTCCTAAGTAGGTTGGCCAGGGCACCAGTCACCCGTTGAGATACTACCACTAGAGAATTATGGCGTCTTTTGGCTGGCCAGACAGTACTACATTGGCTCCTTCTCTCTGGTCACGGTTCATTTTCCTTTTGCCTACACATACACAGAATAGTCTGGCCTATTCTTTACATGTTCTCCTTTGTCCTCATACACCTGACAACACTGAGATTACCAAATAATTTTTCACCCAAGTGGTTACTGCACTGTAATTGTTCAGTAGGCACTTTCCTCTTACTAAGGGTAGAAGAGACTCTTTAGCTATGGTAAGCAACTCTTCTAGGAGAAGGGCACTCCAAAATCAAACCATTGTTCTCTAGTCTTGGGTAGTGTCATAGCCTCTGTACCATGGTCTTTCACTGTCTTGCGTTAGAGTTCTCTTGCTTGAGGGTACACTCGGGCACACTATTCTATCTAATTTCTCTTCCTCTTGTTTTGTTAAAGTTTATATAGTTTACATAGAAAATATTTATTTTAATGTTGTTACTCTTCTTAAAATATTTCATTTTTCCCTTTTTCCTTTCCTCACAGGGCTATTTTCCCTATTGGAGCCCCTGGGCTTATAGCATTGTGCTTTTCCAACTAGGGTTGTAGCTTTGCAAGTAATAATAATAATAATAATAATAATAATAATAATAATAATAATAATAATAATAATAATAATAATAATAACAGAGGCTAAGATTTGGCACTTCTGGCTGCCATTTTGAAAAAAAATGCGTATAATTCATAAACTATATAAGATCTAAGTTGTGTCTTGGATAAAAGTTTTTATGGTAATTTTGCATAATGACATGAAGTCACTCAACCCATCTACTTTAAGCTTCGATATATATGTTCTCTCAAATAATATAACTCTTAGATTGTGCTTGATCTGTTGTTAGGAACTGAAGTTTTCTTTATATATTGCTTAAAACAAAAAAAAAATTTAAGAACTCAGTATAATTGATGTATTGTCACGCCGTCTAGCTACTCAGTAGCCTAGACTTTAGTTTAACTTGTTGTTATGTAATGAAGTGTTATGAAATAATTTGATAGTGTATAATTTTGACCATTTCTTTGCATGTAGCAGTCCATAAGTATCTTTCGTATTTATTTAGCACTTTCTGGTTTAGATGGGATATCCGAATGTTGATACTAAGGTCTTGACCATTCTTGTCTAAAATACCTATCAATTTGACATTCTGCTTGTGTAAAAAAATAAATTTGAAATTGTATGTCCGTATGAAGTTCTGTCTAAAGGCTCATGTCTACTAAATTTGACCTAATTGTGAAATTCTCTTTTAATGTAAAACTCTCCCATATTGATATTTTTTTTATATATAAATTCTCTTTATGTGTGAAATTCTCCCTAGGTTTGAAATTCTCTACCTTAATTTTTCTATCAGTAGAGAACTCAATCTAAATTCTCTATCAGTGATGGGTTATATATCAGTTTAAAGGTCTACATGGAAGGTAAATTCGTAATCAATTTAATAAAAAGACTATTGAATAAATTATTGAAATTTTTCTTTTTATATAAACACTCACGGAGAACGATAAAGAGAAGACGAGAGAAAGAGAAACGAAGGGCTTAAATACTTTATATGACACAAAATATTTCCCCCAACTATGGATTCGATCAACAATACATATGACAATGGACACACGCAAAACAGTTGAATTTATATCAATGTTTTGATTTTAAGATCCCATCAATTTTTAATCTTCTATCAGATATTTGAGCTCATTAGAGTAATAAAATGCGAAAGGTGATCAAGGTAGTCTATGTCGACACCCTTAGGAATGGCAAGGGTTTTGTCAGTAAGCTAACATCAGAATTACAGTTGACAGTGGAAGATTTGCCAACTGAGACTATATCTTTTTTTCGCAAAAATAAGCCTTTTCTTCCAAATACATAACCTGAGCGAAATAATGAAAAAAAAACTGAAAACACAAATCTTATAGTTTGCTAATAGCATATTATACAATATATATATATATATATATATATATATATAGATGTATAAATATATATATATATATATCTATATATATATATATATATATATATTGTATAATATGCTATTAGCAAACTATAAGATTTGTGTTTTAATTTTTTTTTTTTTTCACTATTTCGCTCAGGTTATGTTAGCGGTTGTTAAACCTCTTTTACTAGATCGTAAGTTTTCTTTCCTTACCAATTAGCTATAGACGATTTTCTTTCTTTCTTTTCTTTTCTTTTTTTTGTCTTGTTTTCCAGGCAAATGATTTGGAATCGACATTTTTTTTCTATTCCCCTCCGAGCGAGTTTGGCTTCATTCATTAACGATAATGAGATGGCTTCACTGATTAAATATTTTAAACATTTTACAGAGAGAGAGAGAGAGAGAGAGAGAGAGAGAGAGAGAGAGAGAGAGAGAGAGAGATAATATAAAGTTACACCTAAATAAATAGTGTGCAGTCAAATAGAAATGTCACAAGCACTTTAAGGTGTAGAAATCATGCATATTTGGTTGTTAGGGCGGAGGGCGCGGAGGGTGAGAGTACTTGTTAGAGCACTAAGGGATGAGATGGTGGGGGAAGCAGGGAAAATATGTATCAACATATGTTGACTATAATTTCATACGCTCTTAATTATATCATTATAATGATTTTAACTTATAACTATGTGGTATATTTGTTTTGTTATTTGATATACCTTTCTTGCAAAAACCTTGTTGACAAAAATTATCGATTTTTTAACTAGTTTGGCATTTCAGTTTGCTCCGATTTGAAAATCATTACCCCACCATCGTTATCATTAGACATAGCTAGTCCATTGCAGGACTAAGGCCTCAGATATGTCCTTCAACTCCCGTCTGTTTATGGTCTTTCTATGCCAGTCTATTCTACGGAATTTTCT
>NC_090744.1:79747719-79755219 GCF_036898095.1 Palaemon carinicauda | reverse complement strand
TATCAACTATATATATATATATATATATATAGGTATATATATATATATATATATATATAAATATATATATATATATATATAATACATATATATATAATATATATATGTATATATATATATATATATATAATACATATATATATATATATATATATATAATATATATATATATATATATATGTATATATAAATACATATATGTATATACAATTATATATATATACACACACATATATATATATATATATATATAAAATTATATATGTACACACACACACACATATATATATATATATATATATACATAAAACTGATTTTGAGCGAAGCGAAAAATCTATTTGTGGGTGAGATAGCCATGTCGTCCTGATGGAAGGTTCCTATTAGTAGCTTCCAAGGGATTTCTTAACTACAGTGATATTCGCAGATAATTTACCTTTGGGTGTCCAGAATTTTAACTCTTAGCACAAATATCCTTAAATTTTCTTCTAAGGATATCGCATAAATCAGTGGACGTATGCTTGACACGACACATAGCGATCTTCACCGCGAATAGAGTTTTCGCCTCGAGGGGGAAGAGTGGCAAATTTGGCTGGGGAGCCATTATCAAGGTTACGCTATTTACCATACTACTATTGAGTATCAAGATGGCGCCATATTCAAGATGGTGGTTATTCCTTGTAGCATTGAGCATGGTGCTACAGATACAGTAGTTTCGAGAGGGATCCTGCCAAGGACTTTTCTATAGAAAAGGTGGGCGGGTCCATCAGGACGACATGGTTATCTCACCCAAAAAATAGATTTTTCGCTTCACTCAAAATCCGTTTTTTTTGGCTCAAGCGATGTCGTCCTGATGGAAGTTTACCAGCGAATTACTAGAAAATACCGTATCTATGGATTTTCATAGGTGCCTTAACCTTTGAACAACTATTCTATGGTCATCTGCACCATTGAGACAAATGACGTTATCTTTATCCGTCATCGCCACTAATCATAGACAATGTTAGTACTTCCTGCCCCCTGCAGGGAAGAGTCATACTGGACAGTAGAAAAGGGGATTCAAGGTTAGCATATATTACATGAACAAAGATAAGTATCCACCAGATATACAAACGGTGTCACGGTTAGTATATCTCGTCGGAACAATATAAGTGTCAACTATATCCATTGTTTGTAAGCATACAATGATATGAGGTTTACTTAAATAAATAAGTAAGAGAACTCTGGCATATCTAATGTGCAAATTGCAGGGTGAAAAAGGACGCAATTACATTCTAATGGACATTTATTTCGAATAAATGACTAAATGGAATAAAGAGTGAAACGAATGTAACGTGTTAACAGAATTATACGTGCAACGTATACAAAAAATATTTTTCCTCCCTGAAAGGGAAGAAATGATGAGTAACACTCTGAAACTGAACATTTTGATACATTTTCTCTATATAAACTTTGAAAATGTTGTACACTATCAACACTGTACTATGTACACTAGGTACAAGTGTTATCTTTATAATTCCATACCTGAGATTTTTGAGCAGTCTTAGTGTCACCATGGTGACACTCACTTAAAATGTATCGTGCTGAAACTATCAACGCCTTTTCACCCTAATTGATAGTCCCAATCAATTAACTGTTCATCGCAGCACTAGACGGCAGGTTTTAATACACTACCTACCACCACCACATAATGCTTCAGTTCATGAACTTGCTTAGCGTAGTGTTTGTAGAACACTCTGAATGATTTCTGTCAAGTATATGAGTGAAGACGCTCAAAGTCCATTAACTTAAAAAAGTTCAGTGATGAAACAATTTTCCTCGGATCATGACCTGCGGGTGTACTGTCAGGATCCGCTCTGTGAATGAAGTAGGTGAGCTCCGCCCTCAGTTGTTTTAGGGGTAAGTTTGATCCTGGGGTTTCTCCTTTGAAGAGTTGTCCTCCCCTGAAGTCTGAAGTTCTACGAAGATAGACCTTTAGACTCTCTACTGGACATAGAGAGACATTGTCCTTCAGAGGGCAGATTCTCCAGGGACCCCATCTTATAGTGGGTAGCTCAATCTTGGCGAGAAAAGCTGGATCAGGAAAGAGATTCAGTTCTCCCACTTCTGTGAACTGAATGCAGCCCTCATTTCTTGATGGGGCTGCTATTTCACTAACTCTAGCCCCTGAGGCTATAGCAAACAGGAAAATAACCTTCTGGGTTAGATCCTTGAGAAAACAATCTTCATTGTTCACAGATGAAGCATAATGTAGGACCTTGTCCAAAGACCATGAGATGGGCTTCGGAGGAGCTGCAGACCTAAGTCTAGCGCATACCTTCGGGATCTTATTAAAGATTTCATTCATCAGATCCACTTGAAAGGTATATAGAAGAGGTCTAGTCAAGGCTGACTTAGACTTAGTTATCGTGGTAGCTGCCAGACGTTGATTATGGATGTGGATAAAGAAGGACAGACAGTAGTCCATTGAAATTTCTTTCGGTCCTTTTGCTTTAACAAAAGCAACCCACTTTTTCCAAGACGGGTCATATTTTCAACTAGTTGACTTAGACTTGTATTCTTCTAAGAAATGTATACTGCCTTTTGAGATTCCAAATCTTTTTTTAACCACTAGGGCGAGAAAATCATGAAATGAAGGTTTTGGGTTCTCTGTGATGAATCGAAGACAGTTAACTTCTGAACCCTTTGAGATAGTGCTCACTAGAGGGAACCAGTTGCTCTTGGGCTTTTTGGGAGCCACTAGAGCTGCTGTTCCTTGGAAGCATCTCAGCATGTTGAGGACCTTCAGCAAGAGATTTGATGGAAGGAACAGGAATTTCCGGGCCCATCCGTTCCAAACTAGGGACATGGCGTCCGTTATCTCCTCTAGAGAGTCCTTGTATGGGGCTATATATCGAGGTAGTTTCTTGATGATGCTCGTCACGAAGAGGTCGATCTGCAGCTCCGGGACTTGATCAAAGCTGGAAGAGAATGGGTCTGCGTTTGAGGACTATTATGACTCTATCGGCTTGAGCATGAGTAGAGCATCCGCTGTCACATTGCGGATCATTTGTAAGTGAACTGCTGATAGGTGCCATCTCTTTAGGCAAGGAATGGCTAAGATCACATGGATTATATGGGACGATCTTGAGCCTTGTCGGTTGGGACATCTCACTATCACTTCGCTGTCCAAGATCAGCCTGATAAGGGCTGATCTTCGTGGGGAGAGTTTTCCCAACATCAACAGGACTACCAAGGGCTTCCAGAATGTAGATGAGAAGGACCTTGAACAAAGATGACTAAGTCCCTTGGACTTTCCTTTGATGGAAGTGAAATCCCCATTCTTCCGTCGAGGCATCCATGTGGATGATCTTCGATGGTAGAGGTGGTTGCAAGGGCATGGTCCTCATTAGGCTCTTGGCCTTCGACCAGGGGTTGAGAAGTGATCAAAGTAAGGCCGATATCGGTCATTTTAGATCTCTTTGAGCGTTTGATGCATATCTTCTCCAGAGTCCTGACGCATCTTTCAGCTGTGCCCTTAGCACTGGGTCGGTCACTGCTGCGAACTGGAGAGAGTTCAGTACTCTTTCCTTTTAGCGTATTGAATTCCTGTCGGATTACAGTAGTCTCTTGTCAGACCCTGCGATCTCCTCCTTCCCTAAGGGAAAGGAGAGACATTGTGACTTCAGGTTCCAATGGTTTTCCAGCCATTGAAACCATTGAGCTGGAGAGAGTCGAGACTTCTTGAAGTTGATTTTGCATCCCAGATGTTCCAAGAACTAGGTTACTTCTTTGGATGCTTGCAGACCAGCCGCTTCGGGTGCTGCCCGCACCAGCCAGTCATCCAGGTACTTTGTTACCTGAACAGTTTCTAAGTGTGGTTATTGCACGATGGTGTCTACCAATTCTGTAAAGACTATGTTTAATCCGACTAGTATGGGTCTTAGAGCCTACTTTATCTTCTGTAACTTTAATCCTAGGAAGGAGGAGAGGGGGCGACTGACTAGAAGATGCCAATAGGCATTTGTCAGGTCTATCAAGACTGTGAACAGTCTTGATAGACCTAACAAATGCCTATTGGCATCTTCTAGTCAGTCGCCCCCTCTCCTCCTATTTTTGTAATAGGGATTAACATCCTGAACTTGGTGTTTCTTATGAACTTACTGAGTGGCGATAAGTCCAGAATGACTCTGAGTTCTCTTGAGTCCATCTTGGGAACACAAATCAGCCTTCCCTGGAATATGATGAACTTTGCTTTCCTTATAACCTCTATGCTCCAGAGTTGTAGGGTATACTCTTCTAATATGGGGTTGGATTGTTGGAAGAGTCGAGGAAATGATAGTGGAGACATGTCTAGTTTACATCCTAGTCCATTCATGATTAGGACCTAGCTCCAAGGATCGAAGGTCCAAATGATCCTATAGGAGCCTCCCTCCTACTGGACGCGTCTCCTTGCTTTAATTGATCGGAGGGTTTACCTCCTCGAACGCCTACCTGGAGAATTGCGGTCATAGAAACTGTGGGAGGTTGTTGAGCAGACCGAGGAAAAAGTCTAGACTTCTTCGTCTTGCTTTTAGGTTGGGGACCCACATCCGGGGAAGACTTCCTCTTCGAAGAGATGCCCCACTCCTGGAGAAGGTTTCTATTCTCCGTGGTGGCTTTCTCAACTACCTCTTTGACTAAGTCATTCGAAAAGAGGTCTTTACCCCAAATGTTGCAAGATATCAGCTTCCTGGGTTCATGTTTCACTGTTCCAGCAGCGAACACGAACTCTCTACAGGCTCTCCTAGCCTTCATAAAGGCATATGTGTCTTCTACTAAGGTGGTCATATGCATTTTGGCCAGGACCATGAGCATGTCTGAGGTACTTTGTTGGGCTGCACACATCTCTATGGAGTTTTGTAAGGATAAGGAGGCCGCAAGTCTCTCCTTTGTCTCTTGTTCCTTGCACAAGAGAAACTCAGAAAGTTTAGGGAGATTCTCGCTAAACTGTCATCCAGCGATGTCCGCATCCATTTTCCCTACTGAGAAGGTTAGGTGGACTTCCTTCCAATCCTTCTCCTGCATGGGCAAGGCTAGTGACAGAGGCTTGTACTCCTCAAGTGTAGGACATGGTTTGCCTGCCTCCACTGCCTTGGCAACAGATTTAAATACCTTCCACATAAAGGGGAATGCTAATTTAGCAGGAGCAAGAAAGGTAGGGTGTTTGTTGCTCAAGGCGGACACTTACGACACCGAGTAACTCGCCTTTCTCAGGCTACTTGACAAGCGAGCCTGTGCCTTATCGTGGTCGAAAACCATGACTTCCTTCGGTTCCATCTCTTTTTCTGACGTTGGTTCGTGCTTCAGTGGAATGAAGCAATCAGGGGAAGCCATAAAGCTTGACCAAAACTGGATTTTGTCTAAAGGAACCGCTCCCATCTTCTCTGAGATGTAGAGTTTGCTGTCCAGCATCGGCATAAGCTCCGCATACCTCCAGGGATTGGTTTTGGAGCATGTCGGGAGGTCTTGGTCTCTGGGTCGCTTGAATGACCCTCGGGAGGCGATGAGTGGAGCTTCATGGAGCTCTCTCTGGAATTTCCCCATCTTTGTTTAGCCTCGTTTGCGAATTTTCTCCATTAGACCAGTAAGATGGTCTAGCATCTGGCTCATTTTGTCTAATAGAAGGGTAGAAGGCGAAGACGTCGGGGTAACAGCTCCAGGGCCGGCACAGATGGAATAAATTCCGACACAGCATTGTCATCTTCTTCCAGAGTTGCCTTCTGCTTGGGGCACCACCATTTCACTACTCACTTTCGGAAACAGTAAGCTACGCATCTTATCGTTAGGTAGGCATGGTCCGGAGAGTTCTTCTGGAACCCTCTTACCCATTTCCATAGTTTTTTATGTGCCGCATCCATAGACTCCATTGACTTAGGGTCATCAAAACCTTCGGTCACTAAGGTCCGGCACATATTGCAGACTTGGGGGGCCCAATATTGCAGGAATTCGGTAATAATATTGCAGGGGACATGAGACTTGCATGCTTTATGACCATAAAAGTACTTACTCCTAAGATTACAGAAAATTACATTGCATTTCATCTGGGGTTCCTCCTGCAAAGAAAGGAATACAAAATGAGTATACGATTTTTTATCTCAGATGATAAGCATATTTGCAATTAATCATATATCAATTATTATAGCTTAGGATAGTAAGCTAGAAAGGGATAGGGAAAGACACATTTTTGTGTATCCCCCCCCCAGCCAATTGCGGTAACTTCCCCCCAATATTAAAAATAAGGAGTTTCCTTTATCAGGGCAACTCAAAAGAAGAGGGTTCTAACCTCTAGGGATAGAAGAAGTGTACACTGCCACTGACCCTTCTAATTATTATTATTGTGGAGTAAGTATTAACTGATTACTAATCAGAGTATTTAAGGAATTCTATCCTTTCAATATAGGTTCGGTCTCAGCAAAAGCCTATATAAGGGTACACAAGATGTGTTAGAAATTAACTACTGTATAATGATACTACAGTTTTCTGTTTGCTGTATATACTATATTGCAAATATACTGGCTATAATATGATCATACACTGCAGTTCAGCCAGTGTGTTGCCGACATGGCTAGCACCTGGCGGCCAGGTCCAGACAGCATGACACCGACTAGACTAGAAATAGAAAAGACACATATTTGTGGATCCCGCTCAGCCAATTGCTGTGACCTTCCCTTCCAATATTCAAACCATAGAGTTTCCTGATCAGGGAAGCTCAAAGATAAGGGTTCAAACCTTTAAGGAGAGAAAGTGTACTTCCATTGGCCCTTCTAAATTATTTAATATTGTAGGGTAAACTGTAAACTGATTTCCAATCAGAGTATTGAAGGAATTCTATTCTTTCAATATAGGATTGGTCTCAGCAAAATACTGGGCAAGGATATTGAAGATATTTTGGAAAATAACTACTGTATAATATATACAATAGTTTTCTATCAGCAGTATATACTCTACTGCAAATATACTGACTACTGTATATTCATATACTGTAGTTCAGCCAGCATATAGCCGGCATTGCTAGTCACTGGCAGAACAGTCCGGCCGGCATACTAGCTGATAGAGAGAGAGAAAGCAAGGAGTGAAGGACTGCCTTATTACTATGTATGTTTACACTAAATAAGGATATAAGTATATAACTTACTGCCTTCCCCCGGAAAGAAGGTTCAAATGGAGGTGGAGAATGCATCATTCAGGCTTCCATCCAACCACAATGACCACTGCCAGCATAGTCCGTTTGGCATATGGCCAGCTGGTTAGTACCCGGCGGCACTGGTACAGTCGGCATGCCGCCGACTGAATAAGTACCTGTCAGTGCCGGCCCGGCCGGCAGCATACACCGATTACGGTACTTGTGGACGGCAGTCCAAGGGAGGACTGAAGAACCTTGGTGACAGAAGGGTCTCCCACAGGCAGGCGTCATGGCCGGCACAACCTTCCCTGATCCTTGTCCATAAGGGAAAGCTGAGTGACTAAACAGCTGCTATGTAG
>NC_090744.1:79735219-79742719 GCF_036898095.1 Palaemon carinicauda | reverse complement strand
TTTAAATATTAAATATATGTCAAACTTTTTAATTGAGTCTTTGTGAACCCGTGTGGCATCACCCCCAAAAGAATTAGTGCAAGAAATATAGTTTGGAATCAAAGGTAAGGTAAATGGCAAATGTCTTTTACGTAAGTGTGTTTCTCAGTTATGTAACTTGGCCTCGTGCGAAGTTGGTGCACGAGGGTTTACAGTTTAAAGAAAGTAAACATATGTGGTTGTAAATTCCCCAGTGTTTAACCACACCGCTCATAAGGCATCTCTCCCATCCCGTTTCCAGTGTGTATCTGTTGAAGGCGGTAGCACCCTCTTTATTCCTTGTAGCAATATACGAGGTGTTACAGATACTGTACTATAGGGAGGGGTCAACAGGCCCTTTTACAATAAAAGGAAGGGTGGGTCCATCAGGACGACATGGCTACCTCACCCAAAAATAGATTTTTCGCTTCGCTCAAAATCCGTTTTTTGGGCTCAGGCCATGTCGTCCTTATGGAAGTTTACCTGAGCATTATTGTATCTGTGGATTCTCAATCAGTGCCGAACTCTCAAGAAAGTATTTTCCTTGTCCATCTAGACCTAGAGACCTATGATGTTACCGTCATACATCATTTCATCTAAGCATGAACTGTGTTAGTACTTCCTGCCCCCTACAGAGAAGAGTTGTACTAGACTCTGGAAAAAGTCTCGAGGAGTACATAAAAATTATGGATGACAAAATGACAAGCTTGTATAGTGGTCTCGCCCTATACAATATAAAGCAAAGTTTGTATAAGAGTCACCAATGTCAGAATGAATTTGTGACACCTTCCCCAATGTGACTACTCTTATAAACTATTGGATAATGACCGTATCCGCATAGAAACAAATTTTGCCTCTTTGCCACCAACCCGTTAGGGTACCACGTCAACCCTTCCAAGAAGGGTTAGAGTGAGTGGACTTTTGCTTGAATCAGGGAACAGTCTCGAAAGACATACCATGATAAAAATATTTATATTTTAATCTTAATGGTCAGTACATTTCTAATAGAATGAGTGTGGGCGAAAAAAGACGCAGGGTTCACTATGAACTAGTTTATCAAAATTTAGTAAACGTACATATCACATCAACATTTATAAAATTTATAAAATGTGGATGATATGCGTAAAAGCATAAAGAAAAACAGTCAACAGAAAATATTGTTTCATCTACTAGGAAAAAGATTTGCCACTTCAATTGGATTATTAATAATAATGATATAGTCTGTATACTGTTTACATACACTAGCGTAAAAAACGCTTGGCACAAGTGTCCGTATTATGCTATAGTTCACCAACGTCAATGGAACAGTTCGCAAGGCCACTTTCGTGGCCTATCGTTCAGCGTGTAGTAACATACAGTGACTATCCTCGCACCCTCTTAATTAATCATCCCAAATTAATTACACTGTTCCTCGCAGACTTAAAACAGAAGGTTAAAGAATTCTACCTGCTGCTACCACAGATCTCATAAGTTGCTCCACTTACTTCGCATAGTGCATAAAGAAAACCTTGGATGACTACCAGCCGGTGTGCAAACAAGGATGTTTCAAGTCCATATGATTAAGGAAATTTTATGGAAGTGGCAACTCACCTCAGATCATGACTAACGGGTGTACTGTCTGGATCCGTTTTGCGAATAACGGCTGAATTTCGCCCTTAGTTATAGATAACTTTAAACCCAGGGTTTCTCTTCTGAAAATAGATTCAGTTCTCCCTCCAAGAACTGTATGTGGCCTTCCTCTCTAGAGAGATCCACTATTTCATAACTCTGGCCCCCAAAGAAAGGACAAACAGAAATATGACCTAAATCAAAACCTTCTAAGCACATTCTTCATTGTCCATTATTTATACAAAATGAGGAATCATATCTAATGACCATGCAAAGGGTCTTTGGAAGCGCTGAAGGGCTAGTTAATTAAGAACGTTGTTAGAAAGGTCGACCTGTAAGGCATCTGGTATCTGACTTGTCAAGGCAGGCTTGAACAATAGAATTGTGTTGGCTGCTAAACCTTGCTCATGAAGGTTAGTGATGAATGATAAATAGGAATCTGTCAGGATTTCTTTCGGTTTCTTCGTCTTGACAAAGGATAGCTATTCCTTCCTTGAAGCCTCATAATGTCTTCTGGTTTCCTCCAAAAGTCTGAACGGACTTTTAACACCGAATCTTTTTCTCATCGTTAGGAGAGAAAATCATGAGATGTAGGTTCCGTGTTTTCTGTGACTCGCTGAGACAGGGATGGATCCGGTAGCGGTACGAATTATAGTCATAGTTCCAATGCCAGAGGGAACCACACGCTATTTGGCCACTTGTGGGCCACTATTGCTGCTTTCCCTTTAAAGGATCTCAGCTTATCAAGGACCTTCAAAAGGAGGTTGTGCAGAGGGAACAGATAGATACTGGACCATCTGTTCCAGTCCAGGGACATAGCGTCCACTGCCTCCGCTAACGGATCCCCATAAGCGGACACGTAACGATCTATTTTCTTGTCTTTCATCGCAAAGAGGTCTATCTGCATCTCTGGGACTTGACTCAAGATGAAGGAGAACGGTCCTGCGTCAAGGGACTATTCTGACTCTACAGGTGTAAACCTCTTACCACTGGATCTGTTATCGAAGCAAACTGTAGAGAGCCCAGCACTCTCTCCTGTTCGCGTCTTGATATCCGTTTGGATTTCAATAGTCTCTTGATAGATCCTGCTATTTCTTTCCTCTTCTTACCAGGAATGGGAAGCCGATGTGACTTCAAATTCCAGAGGATTCCCAACCACTGAAATTTTTGAACTGGAGAAAGTCGAGACTTTTTGAAGTTGATCCTGAATCCCAGATGTTCCAGGAACTGGATCACTATCTTAGAAGCTTGCATTCATTCTGTCCTGGATGCTGCTCACACCAGCCAGTCGTCCAAGTAGGCTACTACTTGGACCTCCTTAGGCGTAATTGATGGACGGCTGCATTCGCGAGCTTCGTGAAAATCTTTGGGGCTATGTTTAGCCCAAAAGGCATGGCTTTGAAGGCGTAAAGTTTTCCATGTAACTTGAAGCCTATGTAGGAGGAGAGGTGATGATTAATTGGAATATGCCAATAAGCGTCAGACAAGACTGTAGTGACAGCATATGCCCTCCTAGGCAGTAGGGTCCTTATGTGCAGAAGCGTGAGCATTCTGAACTTGTAGTTCACTATGAACTTGTTTAGTGGCGACAAGTCTAGAATGATTCTGAGTTTTTCTGAGTCCTTCTTGGAACACAATATAGCCTTCCTTGGAATTTTATGGACCTTGCTTTCCGGATTACTCTTTTATCTAAGAATTTTCGGATATATTTTTCCAGAACGGGGGATGAGTGTTGGAAGAATTGAGGAAATTGAAGTGGAAGACTGTTCCAGCTCCAACCTAGTCCATTTTTAATCAGGTTGTGGGCCCAGGGATCAAAGGTCCAGCGATCCCTAACCTTCTGTAGTCTCCCTCCTACTGGAAGTATCTTACTTCTGCTGCTGTGGACCTGAGGCCTTGCCTCCTTGACCGCAACCTCCCCTGTGTCCCCTTCCTCTTGAAGGGCGTCTAGAAGAACCTCTGGCTGTTCCTCTAGCTCTCGAACGAAAGGAAGAAGTCTGCCTTTCGAAGGCTGGGTAAAAACTGGCGACTGTGTCGCCGCTTGTTGAGGTACCAGCTGGCACGTGGTTGGAGGTTGTGCCAATATTTGAGGCACCGCGGTCACAGGAAGTTGTTGTTGATGTTGCTGTCGGTAGGGTTTAGCCGGCCAAGAGAATGGCCCAGGCTTTTTTGTCTTCCTCTTGGGTTGGGGACTCTCATCCGGAGAAGACTTTCTCTTAAGATCTAAGCCCCACTTTTTGAGAAGGCTCCCATTCTCTGTGGCGGTCTTGTCTACTACCTCTTTAACTACTTCATTGGGAAAGAGGTCTTTACCCCAAATACAAGAGATCAGTTTCCTCGGTTCGTGCCTCACTGCAGCCAAGGCAAACACAAACTCTCTAGAGGCTCTCCTAGATTTAATAAAGCTATAGAGATCCTTCGTAACTGTGGCCAGATGGGTTTTGGCCACAGCCATGAACATGTCCTGGTTCTTGGGACACTTGCCATCGTTTCTAGTGTCGTTTGCAACGACATCTATGCCACAAGTCTTTCCTTTGTCTCTTGCTCTCTACGCAAGAGAACCTCCGACAGTTTTGGAAGTGCCTCACCGAACTGGCGTTCAGCATTATCAGCTTCCAGCTTCCCGACTGAGAAGGTAAGGTGTACGTCCTTCCGGTCTTCTTGGTCCAAGGGCAAGGTCAGAGATAATGGCTTGCACTCCTCCAAGGAGGGGCATGGTTTCCCTGCCTCCACCGCCTTTAAGGCTGCCTTATATCCCTTTTCCAAGAAAGGAAAGGATCTGGTAGGAGAGGCCACAAAGGAGGGAAGCTTCTTACTCAAGTCGGGCACCTTTGAGTTATTGAAGTCCCTCTCTTTCATCGTGCTCGCTAGTAACGTCTGAGCTTTACTATGGTAAAAAATTATGACCTCCTTCGGCTCCGTATCCTCCTTTAAGGCTGGCTCCTTCCTAAGACGGACATAGCAGTCCGGATAAGAATCTTTGTTGGGCCAAAATTCCACTTCTTCTAGGGGAATTGCTCCCAACTTTTCTGAGAACACAATCTTCCCGGTTGTCATTTGCATGTGTTCGGCATACCTCCAAGGATTGGTATCCGAGCACAAAGGAAGATCTTTCACGCTGAGCCACTTCTGGAGCCCACGTGATGCTGCAAGTCTACGTAACTCCAGTTTCATTGCAGCTTCCTTCTCATCATTCTTCCTTTGAATTTGTTTAATCATCTCAACGATGGAAGAAAGAGTCCTTCCCAGTTCATCTGGGATAGCAGACGATGTAGACGGAATAGGTTCTGGGTCCGGAACCAATGTAACCGACGCTTTGGTGATTTCTTCCTCTTCTACTTGAAGAGCCTGGGACAACTCCTCCTCCTGACCTTCTCTTAGAAGGTCCTTCTCAGTAGAATCCAACACCTCCGACATCCTATCATCCAATTGGATGTCTTGAAGGGCGGCTGAGACTTCAGAATCTACCAGATTCTGTGCAGTTGGTATCTCCACCTGAGGCTGGGGGATGATTGCATCAGCCGATTCTTTAGGGAAAAGGTAGGCCCTCATCTTCTCATTTGGAAGGTAGGGACCTGAGGTGTTTTTCTGAAAGCCCCTCACCCAGGATCATAACGTTTCCCGGCAGCATCCCTTGACTCCGTTGACTTAGGGTAGTCAAAAGCCTCGGTAATCAGGTCAGAACAAACTGTACAAACATGAGAGTCCCAATAGCGGAGATCACCTCTGGAGGCTGCGCATACTGCGTGCCTCCTGCAATATTGATGTCCACAGAAGTTCTACCTGTGGACATTACAGAACACACTTCCGCACTTCGGATGGTCCTCCTGTAAAGAGAAGAAAAATCGATGAGTATCAAGTGAAGGCTTTTCACTTATATTGAGACATTTAGCTTATATAGAAAAGCTATAAAAGAAAGAAGGAAAGACAAATACTTGTATTTCCTGTCCAGTCAATTGCCGTAGCCTCCCAAGATATTAAAACTAAGGTTAATTCTATACTAGAATACCTTATGTAATTTCCTAAATGGAAATTTAATGTGTAGTTTTAAAATACGGGATCGAAACAATACAGAAAGAACTCACTTTCTATATAATGTACGGTCTCAACAAAAGGCTGTACAAGATAACATTATGTATGATGAAGAACTTTAGTGTTATCACAAACTCTGTACACCAGTTTCTACTAATGCAGTATGTACTACACTACGAATATAGCAACTACTGTACATCGCATGCAGTTGTGCCAGCCAGCACGTGTCGGTACGTACCGGCGTACGCCAGCACATGCCGACCGGCATCTACCCCTTTATAGATCAAAGATATACTATCTTTAACTAAAAGGCGGCAGCCCGCTGATTCCTGACTGTGTGCCAGCCGGCAATCATTGCCAGCCGATGGCTTAAAACACTAATACCCAGGTACCGGCTGCTAATCGTAACGGTCAGCAGATTCGGGCTGGGATTCCACTGCCGGCAGGCAAAGGTAATAAAACCCATGCCGGCCGGCAGTAGCCAAGAACTAGAGAACCTCTACCTGCCCGGCTGTCGGCTGTCAAGCCGGCAGCCGGGATAGGGGTGCAACACAATAGGTACAGAAACAGTATGGATGAAAGGTTAATAGGCGGCATGCCATACGACCTTCCATCCAGAAAGAGTGAACTTATGGAAGGGGAGAATGTAGCATTCAGACTTCCAAAGAATCCACAGCCTGCCGGGCTCTACCAGCAGACATGGAAGAGAGACGAAGGGAGGTCAGGGGTTCACTCTGCAAAGAACAAAGGGTCTCTGTGGCCGGCAGAGAGCTGAGCCGGTCTTCCATCCTAACCTATGCTAGGTACGGAAGAAGGACTATAGCCAATGGAAAATAAAAGAAAGAGAGGTGGGGAAGGGATAAGCATCCTAAAGACTTCGTTCTGGCAAGAGACACACTCGGCAGTTAGGGAAGCTTATCCTAACCAAGAGTTGTCTATTAGGGAGGAAGACTGGCAATACTTGCTATCCTCCTCCCAACCAGAACAAAGTTAGGTGAAGTTATTTCGCCGGGCACCGAGAAACTCCTTCTCCAGCCCGAGAAAAAAAAACACAGGACAGTCTGCTAGGCTACTAAAGGAAGGAATCATCAGAATCCTTCCGACATGGACTAGGGAAGCAAAGCTTTCTGTGTCCGCCCCTAACCTAGCAAAGGAGACTCATTCTCCATGCTAGGAAGAAGCACACCACAGACTAAAAACTCTGAAGTTCTGCTCAAACCCAAAAACCAGTCACTCTGGTTATCAGGACAGGGCAGATATTTTCTAGAATAGTAATACCTGGATTAATATACAGGTAAAACCACTAGGGTTAAGCCGAGGGCTTTCAGAGGGAGAAAGGGATTGAACTTGGCCTCCGGAGGAGAAAAGAACAATTGGGGATGTGCGAAAGTATACTACTGTACTTCAAATACTAGCTAGGTAAGGTCAGAATCGATTACCTAAATAACCGAAACTCTCTCGTATACAATCTTGGAAAAAACATTCAACAATATCTTACATATATAAAATATTTGCCTATAGCTTCAATAATATAACACTCGGAAAAACTTATACCATGCATGAAAGTACTAGTGCCAGACGGCTAGGCTACGAAGCCTCGCGAAGGGCAAGATCGGTACCTCGACCCGTGTCAAAATCACCGAGCTGAAACTGACCGAACAATATAAGCTTTTCTAGAGTAGCTAAATAGCTAAATTATTAAAGCGTAACAAACCGGGAACGTCGCTCTAGCTAACTAACTGACCCATAAGACCGAGCGATAGCATCCAGGATGCCTCCGGTAGGCAACAGCTCTTGTTAACATTAAAATCACTTTTGATTTAATTCAAAACGACAAGAGCT
>NC_090744.1:79710219-79712719 GCF_036898095.1 Palaemon carinicauda | reverse complement strand
TTCCTCTTCTTGAGTTTTGTTCCCAGAGATTACCTCTTCTCCTTCCTGACAAAAAAGGTGATTACTTTTGGCATTGGTGCAATATGCCACAGTATATCTGCACAGGTTGTCGTTGTATTAAAACCAATAGATATTATTCAGGTTCTTAAATCTAATGAGCGTATCTTAATACGTTGATGAAATTTGTAGAAAAATTAATAAGTGTAGGCTATGGTTGTGTGTCGATGTGCTTAAATGAATATGTGCTCACTCTTGGAATCATTTAGTTGTGCTGAAGTTAACAGTAATTGCGAATACAAAATGGTTCCAATGGTTTTTGGGTAGGCTACTGAAGGAGCTTATATGCCCCAGACCCCATTTTCCACAAATAACGCACCCCACCCCCATTACCCCCCAAAAATGCAAAAATTCCTATCTACTAAAAGCTGAACAGAAATAAGTAAAATTTACTACACTAACCTTTGTTGCATTAACTTCCCCTACGAAATTATCATCGTTTTCTTTTTAATTGTAAAATATATTTTCTCTTTAATTTATGAAATAATTTCATTTTGTTCAGAGAACACCAGACGGCACAGAAAAGGGAAGAAAGGTCGAGCATTCCTTAAATTTTCACGATGGGGAAACATTTGATTTAGGGTATTTCTAATATAGATATCCGGGAGAATATCTTTTCCTTGGGAAACGAATGTATAGCTGTGGTCGGTGCTAGAAGGATGCGTGGGGTTGTGTGTGAGGGATTGCATCTGAGTGCGTGTGTGGGGGAAGGGGGGGGGGGGCACATTTCCCAAGTAGATAAAGCTATGGTACAAAATTCAATTAAAGAAGCTAAATTTATTTAATGGCTGAGATAAAAATCTAATAGGATCAACTTCATGGATTAAAATATATATAAGCTGATACAACAGGTAACATTTATCAGATATGACTTCAAGTAGTTTGAGATAAGGTTTTATTGAAAGTAATTACTGCTTCAGTGGCGTCAATTTTGTAATTAACTTTTTCTCTTATTATCTTTTCCCATTCATTGCTATAATCCGCTAGTAACTGGGAAAGGGATATGATTTCATGAGGAAGGTGATGAAGACCATATCATTCACAATTTTTCTTTAATTTATCACTACATATTACAAAAGTACAGATAATAAGTACAAACTATATCTGTGCCGTGAAACATTATCACTATGTAAGGTGTGCACAAAGTAATGATAACTTATGTACAAAAAAAGAAAAATTCGTAGATTTGAGCATAACAAATTCTTCGACTCAACCTTTTTCAAGTAGGGAGAAGGTTTTTCTGCTCATTATCAAGAGTGAACTATAACTTTGACATTCCATCGTTATTGGTCAAGGACCACTCGAGGGTGGAGACGATCATTCCCGGGTGGTAGTTGCCTCTGGGTTTAAGGGATCTGACCCTTTTTGGAGATAATCCATATTTTGGCATCTGGCACTGCCCTTAACAATAGTTCAGGCAATTACGACCATAACAGTCAACTATAAAATTAACGACACCGAGGCAGTAATTACTTTCAATAAAGCCTGTTTTAAAGAGGGTCTACTCCCGAAATAATTTGAGATAAGAAATGAATGAAAATTGATGTGATGATTGGAATGAAATAGATATGAAATGATAAGAAAGTCAATTGAAATATACCTAAATTCAGGTGAGTTGGTGAATAAGATATATTAAAACTGATTCTATACTGAAAAGAAGATGCAAAATGTAGTTTAGCGGACAGTTAATGATCGTACAGAATCACGTTTTCAAAGCCTCAGTGGACTATGTCCACTGCTGTGCTTTTGTTGTAGAAAAATCTAAAGGACACTTTGATTATCATATCATCGGTTGTAAATGTATTTTTCACTGCGACCTCCCTTTCTTTGCCATCCGACGAGCATTAGCTGAAAAGACAGGGGAAAGACCTCTACTTGTCTTAGAAAACCTTACTAAATCAATTTGTATATAATACGAAACGTGAGATGAACTTTCAGCGGGTTTTATCTACAAAAGAGAGTGGATTATAGGTTAAACTATTTGACCTGTGCACAAATGTACAAACTACCAGAAGAAAATTGGTGTGTATTGATTTTTAAACGGAAAAGTAAAAAGTCCAACTTGATGGAATGGGTAAGAGTAATCATAAGTGACATTAATTCCATTAACATATTTTTGCAATATACAAAATAGGATATATCGAAACTGGAAAAATGATAAATTTTTACTCTGATTTAGATTTAGAAAATTAAAATTGCTAAAATAGTATAAGTGTTATGTATTTTAATCAATATATTAGGCAAAATGAAATAACTTGTACTGTATTTTGGAAGGAAAAGCATATCTAAATGAAAACAATGGGTGATAGGGAAAAGATAAAAATCTAAATAGCAGGTATTTACCAAACAGTGGAAAATTTAGTACTTCCTAATTCATAACGGGCTTTAGAAAATACACATCGCCCCAAATTTGTATGGCAGATAATGTAAGGTCATTAAACTT
>NC_090744.1:79705219-79707719 GCF_036898095.1 Palaemon carinicauda | reverse complement strand
TCATCAGCAGCAGTAACTAGTCCACTGTAGGAAAAAGGACTCACTCAGACATGTACTTTACTCATATCTGTTTATAATCTTTCTATGCTAGTCTACACCCACAAATTCTCTTAGCTCGTTAATTCATCGTCTTCTCATCCTTCCCCTACTTCTTTTGCAATCTCTAGGGAGTAATTCTGTTATTGTTAATGAAAAAGCTTTTGATTCTGTCCAGACTTCAGCAGTAATGTAAGCCTTTCAAAGACAAACAATAGATGAACTCATGTTGAAACAATTAAAGATATATCTACAGCAGTGGTTCCCAACCTGTGGTACGCGTACCACTAGTGGTACGCGAGGGCCTTCCAGGTGGTACGCGAACACTTTCGGGCAAAGACGAAGCACAAAGAATGCTCTCCTTTAAACTTCTGGGTGAGCATCGCCTCCATATACCCGACGCTAGCCCGTCATGCTGTTCCCCAGCTACTGATTTTCCCCTCGACGTGGGAGTGCGAGCAGGGGTTCTCAGCCTTCATGGCCATCAAGTCGAAGAGCCGGAACCGTCTTGCTGCGCCCGGGCATGATTTCCGATGTGCTGTGAGCAAAGTCATGCCCCGCATTGACCAGCTGGTGGAGGAGAAGCAGATACAGCCCTCGCATTGAGTTATTGTTTTCTTAGTTAATTTGCGTGTTCTATTTTTACAATTATAGAAATAAAGTGGTATCTGATCGAATTTAGTTTCTCTGGAACCAGGTGGTACGCAGCGACTGTACAGGACCTCCAAGTGGTACTCGATCACAAAAAGGTTGGGAATCACTGATCTACAGGAACTACAGTAATCCCAATACTACGTAAAGAAAATTCTAACTGAGGTAGGAGTTTGACAGTGAGATCCCATCTCTCCTAAATTATTCACAGTAGGTATAGAAGTTTTTGAAGAATTTAGATTTGGAATATATAAGAATTAACATTAATAGGTAATACCTTAACAACTTAAAATTTTCAGATGGCAGTGTTCAGTTAAGTGAATTATGACAGGAATTGCAAAGGATAATAGAAGACTTGAATAATTGGAGTAAAAATGCTGGGCTGAAATTTAGTATGAGTAATAGAAAGATAATGTTAATGAAAATTTAGAGAGCAAACAAATAATGGTTATGAGTGAACATCTAGAGATTGTTAATGAATATACATACACTGTAAAAAGTTCAAGGTATAGAAAGGGTATAACGCTGGAGCTGAGGTTTATATACATGTAAAACACCCCAAGGCTCTAAAATACTCCTCTACATCAGGAGGCAGGGTATTTTTTGTGAATAATATACCCTCTTTTATGCTTTGTCTCAAAATGGGCTTGATAAATTTGTGTGATCATGTCATGAAATGAACTTTTATTCTGTATTAAATCTTCATATTGTTACACTGATAGTGTAATGCAACAAAAAAGTTACTAACAACATATTGGTTTGGAGTTATGGATAGTTTTGAAGCAAGTTCCTACTACAAAATGCAGTACTTGGCAATTTGTATTGTTGCCGTCTCGAGACTCTTCGAGAGCCCGGGAATTTGGCGGGAAATATTAGTGGTGTGTTGACTCTGATGTGCTCTGCAGTGAAGATAAATTGCCGTAAGCTGTAACCTCAAATTATCGTTATCAGGAATATAATATCTACACTGCATTTCAACTGTTAGTAACTGCTGACCAAGGTAAGAACACTAACTGTCCATCTATGCAAGCATCAGTAGTCCCCAATATGTATATATACTGCTAACTCTTACTTGAAAGAAAAACGCCGTTTACCATACGAATAAGCGTATATGTACGTCTCTGTTGGATGTCATAACTATGGTGAAAGAACCACAACTATTCTAGAATGACACTTACATTATTTTATCTCGTTTTTACAATGATTCTAAATAGCATATACCTATGTGTGGTGTGGTTTGCACTGAAAAAATGGTTAAAACAGAGACGAAGCCTTTTGACATACTACTCGTCAGTAGACTTTAGTAACGAAATATAAGTACTATTTTAGTTATAATAATTCAATTATTATATATATATATATATATATATATATATATAAGAAATTGCTCTTGGTGAATGTATTGCACATACGACACTATGGGGAGGGGAATAGAATCTTACAGGTTAACCTAGGCGCAGCTTTCGCTCGGATAGCCGTTATTAATGTGACGTCACTAGGTACGACACCTGAGAGTAGACACGAGTCCCTCTCTCTCTCGCCTCGCATTCAGCGTTTCTATTCGTACGATAATTATCGTATATGTACGATTATTTTGGGTCCAGTACGATGTACGATACATATCTTAGGTATCGTACGCTTTTGTACGATAATTTCGAGGTTTCAGAAAAGAGAAAAAAACTGATTTTACATTTGTTTTCCACCAGAATTTTATCAAGTATTTATGCATGATATTTTTTCCTTTTCTTTTCTATATATATATATATATATATATATATGTATGTATGTATTTAGGCACACACTAACAAATATT
>NC_090744.1:79680219-79700219 GCF_036898095.1 Palaemon carinicauda | reverse complement strand
AAACTGTTTTGTAAATTTATCAAACACGTCACATGGATAACTGTTCCTAATAAAATATGATTTTAATAATCTAGAAAAAGCCCGTCAATCAATTCAAAATATTGCCCATGAAGCTTATTCCTCTTTAAAGTCACCTACATGGTTTCCATTTTTCAAGAAAGAAGATTTTAACATTCTAAAGTCTTTATCACTACGTAGTGCTATCATTTTATGTCGCCCTGACAAGGGTAAAGGTGCAGTGTTTCTCAATAAACAGGATTATACCGACAAAATGCTTAACATTCTTTCAGACAACAGTAAATTTTGTGAAATTGGGTCTCCAGAATTTAGTTTGATTTATAAAGTAGAGGACAAAATCAACCGTAACCTTAAACAACTCAAAGATGAATCCTTTTTATCAGAAGAAACATACCGTTCCTTGTACAGCACTGGTTCAGCCTTCAGCGTTTTATATGGTTTACCCAAGGTTCACAAAGCTGACATAACATTACGTCCCATTCTGGCTGCTTACAACTCCACTAATTTTGGTATAGCTAAATTTTTAGTCCCTTTACTCAGTGATCTCACTTCCAATGCTTACACCTTGCAAAACTCATCTCAGTTTGTACCTCATATTCTCCAGTAAGATCCCAATAGTTTTATGGTCAGTTATGATGTTACCTCTTTATTTACTAATTAATATTCCACTATCAGAAACAATAGACATTATTTTAACTAGACTATTTCCCAACCCGACTTCCTCATTTCATGGTTTTAACGTTAACTCTTTTAGAAAATTACTTGAACTTGCCGTAACAGAAACTTTCTTTATTTTCAATAATAAAGTTTACAAACAGGTCGATGGTATGGCAATGGGTTCTCCCTTGGGCCCTACCTTTGCAAATATATTTATGTGCCACCTAGAAAAGTTGTTCATTGATCAGACGTTATGTCGATGATACATTTGTTCTTTTTAGAGATAGACACCATGCCACTTTGTTTTTAGAGTACATAAACTCATTTCATTCAAATATTAAGTTCACTTTGGACTCCGAACAAAATGATCAACTTTCCTTTATAGATATTAAGATTTCACGTTGTAATGGTGCATTTAGTACTGGCATTTTTAGAAAACTAACTTTTACAGGACTTGGGTTAAACTTTTTTAGTCACTGTCCGATTTCATTTAAAGTAAACTCATGTAAAACATTAATTTTTAGAGCTTTTAATCTTTCTTCAGATTGGGGTAGATTCCACGAGGAAATTAAATTTTTAAAATCATATTTTATTAGGAACTGTTATCCATGTGACGTGTTTGATAAATTCACAAAACAGTTTTTAGATAACTTCTTTATTCCGAAAGCCACCGTACTAAACGTACCAAAGAAGCAAATGTATGTGTCTCTACCATTTATATATAACTATAAAAATGTTAAATGTAAACTTGAGAAAGCTCTTTCTAATTTGTACCCATATGTTAATTTTAAGTTTGTATTAAAAAATCCACTATCCATAGGCAGCATGTTCCCATTCAAAGACAATCTACCAGATTTGATGCAGTCCTCAATTGTTTATTTATACAATTGTCCTAAATGTAATTTAGGAACTTATATTGGTTGTTCCAACCGTCTCTTGAGGATCCGCATTGACTCTCATAGAGGAGTCAGTCACCGTACAGGTTGTATTTTGAATAAAAAAGAATTTTCTTCCATACGTAATCACGCTCTAGAATGCAAGCAATTAATTAACTATTCTAATTTCAAAATACTAGCCCAATCACCCAATAGCTATTCTCTACCTACCCTAGAATCACTTTTCATTAAACAGCTATCCCCTACTCTCAATCACTCAACAACCTCTGTTCCTTTACATATTGCCTAACGACTTTCCCACTTAATCTTCAAACCATTACTTACACGCTCTAACGTCTAAACCTCCCCGTCCTTCCATGTCTCATTCTTGGATTTTTTTCCATACTAGGTGTGTTTCTTTCTTATCCAGTGTTTATTTTATTTTGTCTGTTTTTTTTTTTCTTTTATTCCAGGTTATTTCTGTGTATTATTGTTTTGATTCCTATATCTATGATGTTTTGTGAATTCTTCTTTAAAGTTTTCTATGTATTTGTTCTGATTTTGATATTGCTCTTTTTCCTATATCATTCATTTAATGTTTTAATGTTTTAATTTTTAATTTGATTTATTTGGTTTAATTTATTTTCTAGTATATTTCATCCACTTCATTTTTTAAGTATTTCGATGTATTTGTTTTAATTCTTCCCTTTTTAACAGAATTTCGTTGACTAACGTAATGTCTATTGATCTGTGTTTTACATTCCTTTTATAGCTCCGATGATGGGAAATGTTGTTCCCGAAAGTTTAGCCAATAAACTGTCCAAATGCTGAAGTATCTGCTTTTCTTCGCCTTTCTGCTATATATATATATATATATATATATATATATATATATATATATATATATATATATATATATATATATCTATATATAGATATATATATATAAATATATATAGATATATATATATATATATATATATATATATATATATATATACATAAAATATTAAAATAGTACCTTGACTTAGGAGTTTCATTCGTTCCATGGGGGAGTTTGTATCTCAATTTTCTCATACATCAAGTTAGAATGGTTTGTATATAAACTTATGAACTGTTACAAAAAAATGAACTGCATTCAATTCGTCTTTCAGGTATCACCTAATATGCGATTGCCCATCGGTGACCACTGGAGTGACCAGCTCTCTCCCGCCTTCCCCACTCACTGCTGTGTTTTACTGATTGATGATGTCCACTTCAAATACTGACTCTCCTATCAATGCCATATCCATAAAACTGCCACCCTTTGACAGTACAGAGGCATTCATCTGGTTTTAGGACGTCATGATCCATTTTTGAATCAAAGTCGTGAATCAATCAAGCAACAAAGCAGACTATGTTCTCATGGTGATCGCTAGGATACTTTCCCAGAAATTTTCGACTTGCAAGCAAAGGGAAATCCCAATAAAACACAGCTCCTGCAGCAGTGCTCACTATTGCCAGCCACCCATATAGCCAAACTTTTTCAGCCAAACTTTTTCAGCTCTCTCAACATCCGTTGGGGAAATCAAAGGCTCCCCTCACCCTTAGAGAAATGACCAGTATCGCTCGTCTGCAACCTTCCACAGACGTCTCTCCATGAGAAGTGAATCTAATTCGTTTCCTTCGGGAATGACGCTGATGTGAACCACTTCTATAAGCAATACCAAATGTCAACATTTTTCCCATGAAAGACCTGATGACTAAAGTCGATGCCCTCTTTAACAGCCATTTCATCACCTTCAAGACCTCGATCAATGCCACCGCTCCTGACGAAGAGGGCAATCATTCAGCATCGGCCGAAGCAAACATGTTTGCGGTAGGACATAAGGGTACCTGACACTTGCACGCATTCGTGGCACGCACTGGCATGCATTGATGCGCGAACTCGCGTAAACGAGTCGTGAAAATGTCGTGAACAGTGCTGGAACTCGCGTGCCAGAGCGTACCAATGCGTGCCATGCGTGCTCAGAACTTTGAAATGTTTAAAGTTTGTGGCACGCATTGGCACGCACAAAATAGTCGTGAAATAGTCGTGAACGATGCGCCAACTGGAGTGAACTGGAGTGAACAGTGCAGGAACTGGAGTGAACTGGAGTGAACGATGCGGGAAGTGGCGTGAACTTTATAATAAAGAGAAACAAAAAGGAAACGAAAATATTAATGAAAAGGAAAGAAAAATAAACCTAATAAATTTTTATATTTGCTGTTTTAATGTGAAAAAAATGATATCTTATTTCAAACTATTTATATAACTTTATAATGAAGAGAAACAAAAAGGAAACGGAAAAATTAATGAAAAGGAAAGAAAAATAAACCTAATAAATTTTTATATTTGCTGGTTTAATGTGAAAAAAAATTGATATCTTATTTCAAACTATTTCTATAACTTTATAATGAAGAGAAACAAAAAGGAAACGAAAAAATTACTGAAAAGGAAAGAAAAATAAACCTAATAAATTTTTATATTTGCTGTTTTAATGCGGAAAAAAAAGATATCTTATTTCAAACTATTTCTATAACTTTATAATGAAGAGAAACAAAAAGGAAACGAAAAAATTAATGAAAAGGAAAGAAAAATAAACCTAATAAATTTTTATATTTGCTGTTTTAATGCGGAAAAAAAAGATATCTTATTTCAAACTATTTCTATAACTTTATAATGAAGAGAAACAAAAAGGAAACGAAAAAATTAATGAAAAGGAAAGAAAAATACACCTAATAATTTTTTTTATTTGCTGTTTTAATCTGAAAAAAAATGATATCTTATTTCAAATTATTTCTACAACTTTATAATGAAGAGACAAAAAGGAAACAAAAAAAAAATAATGAAAAGGAAATAGAAATATAAACCTAATAATTGTTTATATTTGCTGTTTGTATGTAAAAATAAAATGACATCTTATTTCATGCACACACTTATTTTCCTCTATTACCAATCAATAGCCAAAACTTTTGTTTTAAATAAAAATGAACTGAAAAATAAACCCAAGAAATTTTTAAGTTTGCTGTTTGAATGTGAAAATAAAATGATGTTTTATTTCATCAACATACTTATTCTTCTTTATTACCTTAAAATGAAGAGCAAAACAAATTTTTTTCTGTTTGCTGTTTTAATGTAAAAATAAAATGATTTCTTATTTCAACACACTTATTTCTCTATTACCTTAAAATCAACAGCCTAAAAACTTTTCATGTTTGCTGCTTTTAATGTTAAAATAAAATACTTTCTTAATACTTGTACATATTTTATGTCTGCTATTTATATGTAAATCAAATGCTTTCTTATTAAAATAAAAATGAAGGGCAACAAAAAATACAAACGAAAAAGATACGTTTCTTCTCCTCAATGCAATGGTGTCTCGAACAGAAAGCATTGTTGTCTCTTCCGAAGCCAATCCAAGAATGTCCTCGGGTTGGAGAAGCCCCGTTTTTATATGGAGTGGCCAATTCGTGAACTGGCGTGAACTGGCGTGAACGATGCGTGAACGATGCGGAATGATGAACGAACTCGCGTGAACGTGTCATGAACTTCTCGTGAACTAAGCGTGCCAATTCGTGCCATGGCGTTAAAGTTGCGTGAACTTGTCGTGAACGATGCGCGAACTGGAGTGAACTGGTCATGAACATTGCGGGAAAAACTCCAGTGCGTGGCAAAAATGCGCGCACTGCCACCTACATCCCATCGCTCAATCACATCCCAACCAACGACCTTTACAGCAACTTACTGATGCACATCAGCTGCAGTTATGCCATAACCACTCCAAATTCGGAACTGCTACTTATATATATATATATATATATATATATATATATATATATATATATATATATATATATATATATATATATATATATAGTTATTTATTTATTTATTTATAAGGAATAGACATTATCTTTGTGGTGTCCAAAAATCGTAGATAGTTTCTATTTAGACAGACTGTCGTACATTTACTTTTATCCATTCAATGTTTGGTGTCGACACGTACTTCGGATCCCTTCACGACCCTTCTTCAGGACTTCATTGAGTTTTTGTACTACATGAATAAGTCTGGGTGTGCATTGAGTCACAGGGAAGTGCAGAATAGGACAAACTCAGGGCAGAGCAAGGCAGTTCAGCCCAGAACAGCCAGAATCCAGGAAGAGCAGGTCGGGACACATCAGCGCAAGACAGCATGGTCGTGGTACGCAAATTAAAGAGTAAGTCTGTCGTCCTATGCTGGTCCTGTGAGCATGGAATCAGCTAATACCTGAGAAACCTTAGCTCAATTCTGAATTGGAAAATGTATTTGGGAGTGTTTTTTTATTATATGACAATCGTAGTTGAAAGAGAAATCTAATAACTTCTTTACCTACCTTACATACAGTATTTACTTTTAAGATTGGTTTATGTTTTTTAATGAAAAGGGTTTTTCTTCATGGTTATCGTTTATTTGGTTTAGGAGATACTCATTTCCATAATTTATTTTTCCTTTACAGATTTTGTACCGCAATGGGGGATTTTAATTCCCGTGTAGGTATTCCCCTTCTTTGTAACGAGAACTTTGAACCATATATATACAGTGGGGTGATTGATTTGAATATTAATGGTAATGGTAGGAATTTGTTGAATATGTGTCAGAGCAGTAATATGGTAATTGGTAACCACCTTGTTTATGGAGAACACACTTTTGGAGGCGGCTTAACTTTCAGAAGGGGGTCAGACTGGGTATCAGAAATTGACTTGTGCATTATTTCACAAAAATCACTTAACCACTTGAAGTCTGTTGAAATAAATCAAAACTTTTTAATATCTGACCATGCCCCGATGATGGTGAGGCTTAATCTCACTAGTACGAAGAATGTAACCCTTCCATTATTAACTGAGCGTGCAAGAAATTTGGGTAGATCTTACTTTGACTCAAATTATCGAGATCACAGTTGCATAACGAGAGAACTTGCTTGCAAGCAAGTAGATCTAAATAGATTTAAACGAGCAATAGAGGAGGCAATACCTCCCAGTTTGGATGAAATTAATGTAAATTCAGTTTGTACTGGATTGGAATCAGCCACTATAATAATCAATAGGGTGGCTAAAGAATGTAAATTACCAAATGGGAGAGAGCAGGATCAAAATGAATGGGATCAGAAGCACCCAAGGTGGAAAAGGATATTTGAAAAGGATGATCCAAAAATTATTTGGAAGTCAATTAACTGGAAAGGGAATGTAATGAATAATGATGACAGTACTCAACCGGATGACGTTCATTTCAAATTACATTTCGAAAGGCTCTTTAATCCTGATCCTAATCTTGCAAACAATATCCAACCACTCGATATATCTTCGTCACCTAACATTCCTATATTAGACGACCCATTCACTTATCAAGAGATAGATATGACAGTGAAAAAAATGAATAAGGGGAAAAGCTATGTTGGTGTGTGCCCTGGTATATTGTCGCTTTTGCCAATGACTTGGCTGAGCTTTTTCCTTACCATTTGTAACTTTTTATTTTGTAATTTTATTTACCCTTTTGCTTGGTGTCATGACAGGTTAGTTACACTCTTCAAATCAGGTAAGAGAATGGACTGTGGGAATTACAGGGGCATAAGTATAATGAACACTTTCGCAAAATTTTATGATGCACTGTTGGTGAGACGTTTAAATCTGTGGGCTGGTATAGATAAATGTCAGGCTGGAGCCCAAAAGGGTAGAGGGTGTATCGAACAAATATTATCTTTGAGGCTTATGATGGACTACGTAATTTTTAAGAAAAAGAAGCTGTATGTTGTATTTGTAGATTTTAGTAAAGCATACGACCGTGTTCCAAGAGATAAGTTAATTGAGTGCCTTAAAGAGAAAGGTTGTGGTAAGACTATGTTAATGGCCATTCATAAGATCTATGCTTGTACTAAAAGTGTCTTGAAATCAGCTGTGATTATATCTACTGTTGGAATACGTCAGGGTGCTCCAACAAGCTGTTTATTATTTACTATCTACCTAGACAAAATGGTTAAAATGATAAAAGAGGGAATTGGCAGAGATGGGTTTTTAGGGACAATGCATACGCTATTATTGATGGATGACACAGTTATTTTAAGTACATCAAGAGAAAAGTGTTTTGAGAAAATTGGAATTATGTTGGATTACTGTAACTTATATGGGATGATTGTTAACGAAAAAAAGACCAAGTTTTTTGTAGTAAATGGAAATGCAAGAGATAAAGAGTCTCTAGTCATAAATAATGTTAAGATAGACCATTGTGAAAAATATTTGTATCTTGGTGCATGGTTTACGGGTGATGGCAAAATGCAATCAGTGCTCAAACAACATGAAATTGAAAATGCAAAGACCATTAACAAGTTCTCAATATTTTGTTATAACAATACAACTATGCCATATGCATATAAAGTCAAAGTGTTCAAAGCAGCGTTAGGAGCCTCACTACTTTATAGTGCAGAGAGTTGGCTTACAAACAACGTAATATGTATGGAGAGGATATACAACCAGGCTGTTAGATGCTTATTGGGGGTCAGAAATAATACGCCTATGACATTGTGCTTAGTGGAGAGTGGCCTTGAGTCTTTTAATCGTGAAGTTCAAGTAAGAAGGAAACGTTTTTTAGAAAAAAAAAATGGCGAACATTGATATGGAAGAACCGTTCCACTATATTTATGAAATTTGCAGAAGTGAGAATACACCCGGTTACAGATTTTTGAATTCTTGTCTAGTTGATAACATCATCAGGTCAAGCCTTGACCAAATGAAAAATGAAATCCGGAATAAACCTGAAACAGCAACAAAATATTATACGTACAGAGAAATTTTAAATAGATCCTTGCAAAGGCATAGAGTGTACAGTGAAAATCTTTATGTACCAGACTATATACGAATTGCCTTCACTAGATTACGTTTAATGTCCCACGACCTAAGAATAGAGACGGGAAGGTGGAGTAGAACTCCAAGGGAGTTGCGAGTGTGTAATTGTGATTCACAAACAGTACAGAATGAAGTGCATGTCCTAATTGAATGTACAATGTCACGATCGAAGAGGCAGAAATTTAGTAATCTTAATTATACGAACATAGACGCACTATTTGGAGAAGAAAACCACGTAATTGACCTGTGCCAGTATATATTTGAAGTGTTAAAGATTTATAATTGAATATTTGTTTTGTTTTGGTGTTGATGTATGAGGGGTTTGTTGTGATGGTTGATTAATAGCCTTATATTTCTTTATGGAAGAAAATAGGATTTTTCTGGACAAAATATTTTATAATGTAATGGGGAAAATGTATAATTGTTACAGAATAAAACCCACTGTTTTGTGTAAACTAAATATAATTATTGTACTACAATGTATATAAAGTTTTGTCAATAAAGAATAAATAAAAATATCACATGCTTGTATACTGCAACGTTATTTTTGTTTTTTATATATATTGGTATCGCTCTCCTTGAGTACTCATAACCAATTTAAGTTTTTATGTTCATGAATCAATATGTTTGAGTTTTTGTACATTTCTTTCTTGGAAAGGCTTGTATATAAACTCAGGAACTGTTGAAACAAACTTAACTGCATTCACCTCGCCTTTCAGTTATCATCTAATGTGCGCTTGCACATTGGTGACCACCGGAGTGACTAGCTCTCTCCCATCTTCTGCACTCACTGCTATATTTTACTGATTGATGATGTCCACTTCAGACACTGACTCTCCTATCAATGCCATATTAAAAAAAAACTGCCACCCTTTGACAGTATAGAGGCATTCATCTGGTTTTAGGACATTAAAGTCCATTTTTGAATCAAAGTCATGAATCAGTCAAGCAACAAAGCAGACTATGTTCTCAGGGTGATCGCGAGGATACACTCCCAGAAATCTTCGACTTACAAGCAAGGGGAAATCCCAATAAAACACACCTCCTGGAGCAGTACTCACCATTGCCAGCCGCTCACATAGCCAATTTTTTTCAGCTCTCTCAAAATCAACAGGAGAACTCAAAGGCTTCGCTCACTCTCAGGGAAATGACCAGTATTGCTTGTCTGCAACCTTCCAAAGACGGCTCTCTATGTAAAGTGAACCTAATTCCTATCCTTTGGGCACGACGCTTACGCGGACCACTTCGCGCTGCCATAACAGATGTCAACATTTTTCCCATGAAGGACCTGAAGTCTTAAGTCGATGCCCTCTTGGACAGCCATTTCACCACCTTCAAGACTTCAATCAATGCCACCATTCCTGACAAAGAGGGCAATCATTCAGCAATGGCCGAAGCAAATGTGTATGCGGTAGGACACAGAGAGCCACCACGTGATGTACCGGAGCAGCCACACAGCCACCGACCACTCAACCATGCCCTAACCAACGACCTCTACAGCTACTTATTGAAGCACATCAGCTGTAGTTATGCTACTACCTCTCCAGATTTGGAACTGCTGCAAAAAAATCAGCAAAAAGTTGACAGAGGCCAAAAAAGGTGTAAGTAGGCCATTGATTGTGGCAGTGGCCTCTCCTGTCACTAATCTTTTTTTTCTACATGATGCAGGTATGGGCGCGTGATTTTTGGTAGACATAAGTCCTTGCCTTTCTCCTCTGCCAAGGCTACTCTCCAGGACACGACCTAGACTCTAAAACTCCTGACATCTGCCAGTTAGCTGCCAACGAATTTGCGATACTGACATACAGTTATGAGACATCACAATGCCAATCCTCGATGTGGATTTCCTCTCACATTTTCCACATCTTGGGTGATGTTGCTCACTGACGGCTAGTCAACTCTGAATCTTACTCGTCAACATCTCTCCATCTAGCCCCCTAAGAACAGACTCTCCACATCAGCGCACCTACGGACGCCGACACCCACTCACACACCTAGTACCAGGAGGTTTTTTGTCCAGAACTTCATCAAACGCCCACGGTTCCCATCAAACACGGTATTTATCACCATATCAAGATAAAGAGAAGCCCAGTATATGACGGATTCAGGCTTCTGGTGCCTGATCATTAGGAAGCCTCTAAACAAACGTTCTCCGAAATGGAAGAAATGGGCCTTTGCACATGGTCGTCACTCTTATACATCATTCTGATGAAATATAGCTCTCCGCGGGCGTGAGGACTACATGCACCTGAACATGAAGACAGAACCAGATCACTACCACTTCCCTAACATCTCCGACGTGACCTCCTACTTGCAGAAAGTGAAGCATTCCTTCATGCTCCACCTCTTGAAGGGGTGCCTATGAACCAAAAAAACATCTCCAAGACTGCCATCACCATCCCCTTGGGTACATACACATTGAATTACTTCTGTTTTGTCCTTCGTAATGCTGGGGCCACTTTTCAACATCTCATGGATTGCATTTTAGGGGCCCTCCCTTTCTGTGTATGTTATATGGACGACATATTTCTGTTCTCTTACTCCAAAGAGGAACACTTCTGTCACCTATGTATCGTTTTCGACTGCCTGCAACTGAATGGCTTTGTATTTCGGTACAAATGTACCAGTCTGGGACAGCAAGTGTACCTCTGGCATCATTGAAGTATCATTCATAGGGCACCTCATCACTCCGGAAAGAGTCCACTCCCTCCCTGAAAAGGTATCAGTCGTTCAGAACTTCCCCATGCCTTCTACTGTCAAAGACCTGTAAGTATTCTTGGTGTAATAAACTATTATCACCTTTTCCTGCCCGCCATCACTGCTACTCTTGCCCCCTTCTATGCCTCCCTCAAGGGCAAGCCAAAAGACCTGAAGTGGGGTCCCCTTCTAGATATGGCTTTCTGCAACGAAAACATTGCCCTATCAACAACCTCTGCTGCTCTCCCTTTTATTGTGACATATGCACCTCTCCTTCTCTTCCCCGATGCCAGTGACATTGCTATTGTGCAGAACTCGACCAGGTGGTCAATGGCTCCTCCCACCCAATGGCCTTCTTAAGTAGAATACATTCCAAGGCAGAATCCGTCTACTCTACCTTCGACCACGAGTTGCTGGCAGTCACTTTTGCCACTTCTTAAAAGATATGCCCTATGTCATCTGCACTACCCGCATGCCTCTGGTGCACGCATTTACTGGATAGTTCAATGCCTCGTCCGCCTATCAACACTGACATTTTTCTGACATGACTGAAAAGAATTGAAGCCTTCAACATGTCACTGGGAAAATGAATCTCGTTGCCGACACCCTGTCAAGAAACCCATTGGCCGCCTTTTATCTGGGAATTGATTACAATGCTTTGGCAGAAGCCCAGCAAAAAGATTTAAAGTTCCAATCATGTAGGACATCCTGTACATCCCTCCATTGGGAACACTTCCCTCTCAGCAACTCCAGTACCAATATCTTCTTTGACGTCAGTACTGGTAGACCTAGACCGTGGATACCTGCTCCCATGTGCTGACAGGTGTTTGATTTCTTTGATGGCCTTTCATATCCCTCGCACTGATCTACTGCACAGACTATTAAGAAATAGTTCATTTAGCACGGCATTAATAAGGACGCTAAAGATTAGGTCCGCGCTTTTACTTCCTGTGAAACTTCAAAAGTACATCAACACACGGGCCGTCAATCTCGGTATCGCTTTGCCGATGTTCAAGTCAATGTTGTTGGGTCCCTACCAAAATCACAATGACATCGTTACCTGCTTACCATCATCAACCACTCCATTTGTTGACCTGAAGCCCTTCCCTTGGAAACTGCAACATCCGCCTCATGTACCTATATCTTACTCTTTGAATGGATAGTGAGATTTGATATCCCTGAGCATATTACTTATGACAGGGGTACCACTTTCACCTCTCAATTGTGGATATCATTAGAAAATCTCCTGGTAATCACTCTACATCAGACAACCCCCTATAACCCTGCTGCCAACGGAATGGTTGAACGTTTTTATCGCACCCACAAAGCAGCTTTGATGTCCAGCTTCAAGGACTCTAACTGGTTTACCCAGGTTCCTTTGGTCCTCCTTGGACTAAAGAATCCTCCTAAGGTCACCCTGGATGCCTCAGCAGCTGAAATGGTAAATGACAATCTATTGGTCCTCCCTGCCAATATTTTTTTTCATCTGCAACCTTCTCCAAAAATTTGGGAACATTTACTCCATGCGGTCATACTTACAAGCTCCCAGCAAAGCAACACATACCGACAAATTTGCACACGACCTCGCACGTTTTCCTACAGAGCGACACCAGAAAGCCCCGGCTAAGGTCCCCTTATACTGGCCCTATTCTCGTGATCCACTGAATAGCGAAGGCGTTCTTACTGAACATTCATGGGAAAGAAAACTGGGTCCCCATTGATCAGCTAAAACCTGTGTATCTCCAGCAAGATGACTCTGCTACAATGGGTCACTCTACTGCAGGGTGGCCTATTTTGCATGTATGCTCGTACACTAATAGTATTTCAGATTTTCATATAAAATGAAATTGCTCCCGCCTTGCACTGATAAACTGTTTAGACCAGTATATTCATGAAACAAAGGGTTTGAGTTTTTATGACGTTCTTTCTTATAACAGATTGTACATAAAATTATGATCTGTTGAAATAAAGTTGTTTCATTCACCTTGCCTCTAAGTTGTCACCTACTGCGCGCTCGCACAGTTTATTCGTTTTAGTTTAACTCTTGTATTCAAATTCCAGATTTTCTTTAATATTTTGTTTCTTTTGCCTTATAGTTGGCATAGGTATGGTGATTGTCTGCTCTTATTTTTTGTTCACCTAATTTTATGGTTGCCCTTAATCTTCATTCCTTAATTGGGGATTTGATCCACTTTATCTACTGAATATGGTGCACTTCTATTACAGCTATAATAAATAAGTGGAAATTTATAATCGTGTATAATTGTATGTAATAGCTAGGAGTGACTATGAATAGTGCAACGTGCATACATGATTCATATTTGCGTATATTTTATGATTTTTCATTATGTAATTTCATCATAAGCGGGACAATTTAGATATATCTATTTTTTTTTAGTTTTATGTCTACAGGATAACATTGGCTCGGGGATATATACAACTATGGCTTAAATTTGAATTTCATTCAAGCGTTGTTGTTAAATACGTTTTCGTTATCAGGTAACAATATATAAAGTAAAAAGCATAATTATTCTTGGAAAAGCTAATGCATTTATAAAGGTATGATTACCTAGAATTGTTTTCAGCAGTCTACCATCAAGCATTGAAATCCTGGTGCAAGAAAGATTGCTGCTACGTTCATTGTATTACTAGGATGAAATAACATTCGACTTCTGCCTGTATTATTATTATTATTATTATTATTATTATTATTATTATTATTATTATTATTATTATTATTATTATTATTATTATTATTATTATTATTATTATTCTGACGTATTTATTGTGTGATGATTTACACATGTTCACCTGTCCTTTTTTAACAGTCAGGCATTTGTTGACCGAATGCCCTAATTTTACTAACTTAAGAAATAGATATCTGTTTGAGGCTCGAGATGAGGATGGCAGATTCATCCTTGCCAAGATTCTTGGACATGATGTGTCCCACTATGCGAGCGGAATTTTTAGATTTATTTCAGAAGCAGGTCTTCTGAAAACTATACAAATATTGTAATGACTTCTTAATTTTTATAGTTTTAATTGATTTCTCTTTTATTTTTCATATATAGTAAATGCTATTCGCGTCAATGACCTTAGATGTCAGGATACCAGAAAAGTTTCAATCAATCAATCACCTGTCCTTTAATTCTATTTCAAGAAAACGTTGCCATTTACTTATGAAGATAAGAAGCAAGCTTGTCTCTTTCCCTCACTGATAACTCACATTACTTATGCATTTAATGCATTAAATCATAATTTATCATTTTGTACAGGGTATTAACAAATGAAACCTTAGGTTTTACTTAGTTGCTTAGGTTCAGTGATTTGTATTATTACCTCTCGTCTTTATATGACCCTTATATTAAGGACTTTGTGTTGGCAGGCAGCCTCAATAAGTTTGTCATTGGATGACATAATGTGGGTTACTATCTGAGCGAGTTACTTAGTACTTCTTACGCCGCATGTGCGCAGAAAACTGCTTTTCAAATACTGCATGACGCAGAACAAAGCAGGTGTGCCGCTACGTTGTGTTGCCCTGCGTAACAACGTGCGTTCTTACTTTCAAAATCAAAGACAGTAAAATGAAGACGAAGCATGGCTGGAATTTCTGTGAGCATTTGCCCACTTCAGTAAAGAGCGGCAGCAACGCAGGCATATTGTACGCTTGTCGTCTATTACTTGCGAGATGGAAAAATAATTTTCCACCGTTCTTATCAAACTATGATGGGCATTTCAATGAAGCTTGATACAATTTCATGCTACACCATGAATAAAAAAAGACTTACTATTGAAAAACAAACCTACTAACAGTTTTCCTATTTTCATTTAAGCTCATATGATGTACTTCGATCCGTCTCAGAGATATTTGTGATCTCACAATCTGATAATGCTGCCTCAATTCTTAAAATACAATCGATGGTTTCGACAAATTGTGAAACAAGTAACAAGTGTTGAATATATTGGCCCTTATGAATAAGGTATTATTAAATTCTGCATTATTTTCTTGTATTTATCAATTCTAAATTAAGATAAGGTTGTACATTGAATGCATATTTGATTATAACATGCAAAACATTGAAACAACCTAATAGAGGCTGAGACCACTTCAAGAGGTCCTTATTTTACTAATGTAACTGCAAACTCATACCTCTATGAGAAAAAACAAACAAAAGAAAGATAAAAAATAAAAAATAAAAAGGAGATCAGAACATCTTTTCTAACCCCTTCTCTATATGGTCAGAGTAAAATGTGACTGTCAACAAGCTGATACAATATTAGACCATTCACCACTAATCTTCTCCCCTTAGTTTAGTCTTGGGTAATGTGCAGGTACTATTTTTGGATGCATGTCTTTAATATATTTTGTAAGTTAAATTTCCAATAGTGTATATAAATCAAATAGCCTACACAGCCTTACCTTAACTTGCATTTTGTAGATGTGTGTAAACTATAAAGATTAGCCATATCCTAAAGGTGCTATTCGCAGTTGGGTGTTTAACAATAGTAACAAATATTACATATGCCTATTAAATTATTCATTACTTCATTGTCATGTGTAAATAAAGAGGATCCTCAGCTTTTGAGGAATTAAATTAACAAGCAACAAGCTATGTGAGTATAAAAACGAATATAGATAGTCTAATGATCAATACAATTTATTATAAATATATGAACATCATTAGATGAATAATAATCGACCAATTATTGGATAACTGTTATAGTAACATGAATGCTCCGAAATACCGAAACCCGTAGAACTTCTTAAGTAATTTGTTGGAAGCGTATCAGGCGCACATGTTGTGTAAACAAAGGCTTTACTATCCTCCCTTTACTCTCTTTCCTTTAAAATAGTGAAATGGAGTTTTCTGTTTTGCTCTGTGCAGCGCTGCCTGTGTCGCCTGCAATCTGAATGTACACACGGCCTTAGATTCATCACTTTATGATTTTAACCCAACAGCTTCTGTATATCATCATATAAACCCAAATAAGTTTTGTGAAATCCTTGACACAGTAGCTGAAGTTTATATGGAAGATACTGTCTTAGATTTAACTGATACTCACAGCTTTCCGTTACAAATTGATGGTCCTCTTGATATCCATTCCATTTACAACAAAATTATTACTGCTCATCTTTAGATAGAGATAAAAGCATAAAAAACTTATTTTTACGGAAAGCTTTTCTGAAATACGTGTGGCTACAGGCTTAATAAATGTCATATTAATTGATTCATTTAGATATTTAGGTGTTGAAAAAGTAACAAAGAAAAAGCTGACGCAAGACCAGTTTGATGACAGATGAAGAAAGTGTAATTACTGGAAGGAAATCAGGGTTGGGAACTCTGATTAGATCTATTCTTTTCTGATTTAGAATTCTTAATTACGGACATAAAATATTGGAGAGTAAATCTCCAAGTTGTTGCATCTTATTACAGACCTTAACTTTGAACCAGGATTTACAAAATGTTGCAGAATCCGGATTAAAGTTTCGTTTCCTGGACACTTTGAGGTTAGATTTTTTGAATGTTTAATGATTTACCATCCATAAGGGCGAACTGGAATTATACATCACCGCTCATAAGTCACTCTCTAAATAGCTTCATGAAACTCTGAGAAGAACGTGGTAGCAAATAATATTATAGATCATTAATATTTAATTTTCTTCGTCTGTTTGAGAAGCTCTAAGAAGATAGCAAAAAAAAAAAATACAATGCTATATTCTATGCTATTGAAGTATCTAACACTACTGTACTAGCATCCATCACATTAATGGAATCGGTTCCATTTCCGAGTGGTAATGAAGGAATGTTTAGTAAAAACAATAAAGTTTACAAAAGTGAAAGTCGAAGCAGAATCTCACTTATCACTATGTAACATCAAGGAGGAGCACACTAAGTGCTAAAAATTAAATTGACTTGGGTGCAAAGGAATGTCTATTTCAATGACTTGTTCTGGAACAAGATGACATATATAAAAAAAGAGTATTTCTAGACAGATAAACGTCCTCATAAAGGATCTAATTCAACAAGAAGGTTTACAGGTCTATTTTTTTCCTGGTAGATTCGATCATCAAATTCTCAGATGAAGTTCTACATAATTTTTTTTCCGTTAACCATCGTGTTCGAAATAACATTACAGATAGACCAAAGAAAATATATTACTTATTGAAAATCTTCCAGCAGGGAAGAGTCTTTTTTAAATTGGTTCAAGTTTTTTCATGTCTAACTCCTCACAGTCAGCATCAGCATCCTTATCATCTCCTCCTAATCCTATTGACGCAATGGGCTTCAGTTAGATTTCATCTGCCAAGCTTGCAATTCAGTTTTTCTCCATTCACCATCTCCTACTTGTTGCATAATAGTCCTCAGCCATGTAGGCCTTGGTCTTCCAACTCTTCTAGTGCGTTATGGAGCCCTGCTGAACGCTTGGTAGACTAATCTCTCCTGGGGGTTTCGAAGAGCATGCCCAAATATCTCCATCTACCCTTCATTATGATCTCATCAACAAATGGCACTCGAGTTTTCTCACTTATAGCTTCATTTCTAATCCTGTCCTGCCATTTAAGTCCCAATATCCTTCTGAGGGTTCCGTTCACAAATCTACTAAATCAATTGGAGATTGTTCCATTGTCATACCAGGACTAATATCCATAGAGTAACAGTGATCTCACTAAACTGATATATATAGTCTGATTTTCATAGGTGATTTCAGGCGATTTGATTTCCAAATTTTACTTAACCTAGCCATTGTCTAATTTGCTTTTTCAATCTTTCGCTAAACTCTAATGCTTAAGACCCTCTATTGGAGATCATAGTTCCTAAATACTTAAATGATTCCACTGCATTAATCCTTTCTCTTTTTAATAATATTTCATCTCCCCTTGCATACTCCGTTCTCCTCATCTCTGCCTTTCTTCTATTTATCTTTAGCCTAACCTCGTGTGATATTTCATGCAGTCTGGTAAGAAAGCATTGGAAATCCAGTGGTGTTCTGATAACAAGGACAGCATTATCAAAATACTCTAGGTCTGCTAAATTCCTATCATCAATCCAGTTCAATCCTTCTCCACCATCTCCGACTGTTCTATGCATTACGAAATCCATGAGAAGAATAATCAACCTAGGTGATAACACATTCCCTTGGAGTACTGTGCTGTTCACTGGAAATTCATAATATAAGACTCCCTTAACATTACTTTGCACTGGCTTTGTTTATGAACAAACTTAATCAAATTTACATATTTAAGAGGAATTCCATAAAATCGCAAGACTCTCCACAAAATAGGCCGGTGCAAACTCTCAAAGGCTTTTTCATTGTCCACAAATGACATCAAAAGGGGATTTCTATATTACATGCAGTGCTGTACAGCATGACTAAAAATGGAAATTTGGTCAGTGTAACTACTACCATTTCTAAATCCTGTTTGTTAATCTCTCAGCTTTTCATCACTCTTATTCTCCAATCTCATTAGAATAAGCATATTATACATTTTCATAACAACTGACATAAGTGTGAAGCCCCTGTAATTATTGCAATCAGTCAGGTTTCCTTTTTTTAGCTATTTTCACCAACGCTCCTTACTCCTATTACTCAGCTTTTGCCTTTTCAACCAAATTCTACAAAGTAATCTTGTAAGTATTCTGCGAGTCACTTCATTTTCGGCCGGTATCAACTTGGCAGTTATTCCATTGTATCCCGGGGTTTTCCATTTCTTTAGTTTTTTAGGGTAGCTTCGATTTCATATACACTGAATTAATTCATTGGCACATCGAGGTCTTCATCAGATTCAAGTATATCAATGAAATTATTCCCCTCATATTTCCTATTCATAACCTTACTAAAGTGTTCCAGCTAACGTGATCTTTTTTTCAATTCTGCTGCGATAAAAGAGTCATCTCCCTTTTTAATGGGCATATACTTATTCTTCTCTGCCCTTGTCGAAATTTCGTTAATAATTCTATGAGCAATTCTTACATAATAACCCCTTCCTAAATTCATAGCTTTGTCAGCCTCATCTGCTTTACTGTCTAAATATTCTCTCAAGTCATTCCTGGCTTTCTTCTGACCTCACTGTCAATACTGGAATACTTAGCATGCTCTACCTTGTAATTTTAATTTCTTCCTCGAAAACATTCAACAATCAATTTCTGAATTTGTCTCCTTGTTATAGTATCCCAAGTATCATGTGATATATATTGCTTTCTCCTTGTAACTGTGTGTCCCAAGACTTCACTACCCACTGACTGATATATGTTCTTAATATCACACCATTCAAAAGTTTCTAAGACTGTAAAATCGATTTCTACATTAAATTGCAAATGTTTCTCTTTGCTCTTCTTCTAAAAGCTTAGGTATTCTATACATCTTTCTGTTGGATGTTTTCTGTTTTAATTTCACTGTGGCAATGAAGAGCTGGTGATCACTACCAATATCGGAACCTCTATAGCTTCTCACGCTTTTCCGTTTTCCTTCTCTCTTTATTAATGGCAATGTGATCTATCTGATTTTTATAAATGCGACACGGTGAAATCCATGTATACTTGTGGATGTTCTTGTGTTGAAAAAGAGTACATCCAATAACAAGATTGTTTGCTGAACAGAAACTTATGAAATGTGCTCTATGTTCATTTGCAACTTCGCCACGACCCTCGACATCATTCACATTCTCTATCCCTTGATTATTTTTTCCAACTTTAGCATTGGAGTCGTGAATCATAATTTTAATAGCTCTCTCAGAGATCTCTTCTATCAGCTCTACAGTTCTTCATAATATTCATCTTTCCCTTCTTCAGGGGAATCATTTGTTTGGGCATACCAAACTATAACATTCATATTGCACAGCTATCCGCTCAGTT